>NC_134355.1:237446976-237784134 GCF_048569485.1 Anomaloglossus baeobatrachus
TCCTGTAGTCCACACAAAACCGGGTTGTCCGGTCCTTTTTTGGAACCAAGACTACAGGCGAGGCCCATGCACTTTTGGACTTCTGGATCACTCCCAGGACTAGCATTTCATCGATCTCCCTTTTTGTGTCTTTTTGTACCTCTAGGGAGACACGGTATGGGGGTTGACGAACTGGGGAATGACTCCCTGTGTCCACCTGGTGGGTGGCTAGGGATGTCTTCCCTGGGACATTCGTGAAGGTCATCAGGTAGGGCCGGAATACCTCCCGCAGCTGGGACCTTTGGCCCAGGGATAGCTGTGGGTTGAATGTCGCCTCCTCGATAGACCCTCCATCCCGGGCCGAGGCGAGCAAGTCCACCAAGACTTCACTTTCACATTCCTCGGGAAGACTACACACAGGAAGGGCAAAGGCTTCCCTGTCATGATGAGCTTTCATCATGTTGACATGGAAGACCTTTTGCCTCTTTCTGGCATGGTCGATGGTGACCACGTAGTTTACATCATTGAGGCGCTGATGCACCAAGTATGGACCCTCCCAGGCCGCCTGAAGCTTGTTCTGGGTCATTGGGACTAGGACCCACACCTTCTGACCCACTTCGTACACCCGCTCTCGAGCGTGTTGGTCGTACCATCGCTTCTGGCTGGCCTGGGCTTGCGCCATATTCTCATGCACCATCTGCGTCATTGACTGCATTTTGTCACGGAGCCGAATGACATACTCCACAACGGACACTTCTGGGGAGTTCAGTTCCTCTTCCCAGGATTCCCTTACCAGACCAAGAGGCCCCCGGACTCGTCTGCCATACAGGAGCTCGAAGGGGGAAAACCCCGTTGAGGCCTGTGGTACCTCTCTGTAGGCAAACAGCAGGTGTGAGAGATACTGCTCCCAGTCGCGTCCATGTGACTCAACCAGCATCTTAAGCATCTGCTTAAGGGTACCATTAAATTGCTCACACAAACCATTGGTCTGTGGGTGATAAGCGCTTGATATCAGATGCCGCACCTGCATTTTCTTACAGAGAGCCTCCATTAGACGAGACATGAACTGAGTCCCCTGGTCGGTAAGCATCTCCCTGGGAAATCCTACTCGGGAGAATATGGTCAAGAGGGCATCTGCCACCTTATCGGCTCTGAGGACAGAGCCACTGCCTCCGGATACCGGGTAGCATAGTCTACCACAGTAAGGACGAACCGTTTTCCAGAGCTGCTGGGGACGGCCAGAGGCCCGACAATGTCCACAGCGACCCTCTGGAAAGGCTCTTCTATCACCGGCAAAGAGATCAGGGGAGCTTTGGGAGCAGGCCCTGACTTTCCCACTCTTTGACATGTGATACAGGAGCGGCAGTAGTTGGCAACATCTGTCCCCATTTTGGGCCAATAGAAGTGGTGAGATAACCGGGCCTTGGTTTTGCTGACCCCCAAGTGTCCGGCGAGTGGGATCTCATGGGCAATCCGCAGCAACTCACTCCTAAAGCGGTGAGGCACCACCAGCTGTCTTTCCTTCAGCCACTCTTGTTGGGGGTTACAGGGAATTGTCTCCTGGTACAACTTTCCCTGGTCCCAGAATACCCTCTCCTTATCAGTCTCGGAGGAGGGCTTCTCTGCGAGGTCCCTTAACGTCTCTAGACTGGCATCAGTTCGTAGAGCCACCTGGAACTCTTGGCTAGAGGCAGCCAAAAGTGACGTTAAGGTTCCAACCTCACCGGGACCCTCTGGGACCTGCTCTGGGTCCGTAACCAGTTCCGTTATCCCTCTGGGTGAAGAGGTGTCAGAAGGCAAGGTTTCATTTGCGTTCTGGGCACTCTGACTGCGGGTGACAGCACCAATGAAGGCTGTCTCCCCGGGGAATAACCACTCTTGCCCATCAGCCTGACAGGTACTACTGGCTGTGTCACTGTCCGCTGTGACACTGCTCAGCTGCATTTGACCACTGTCCTCGTGGTTCTCATGTCTTCCTCCATCTCTGTCAGCACAGACACTTGCTACCTTGGGGTCGTCCTCAGCCACGTCACCCTGCAGCGTGGCATGGCTGAGTTCCCCTGTACAAATCTCCACTTTATTACCATGCACAACATTTGTAATTACGTTCTGGGTATCCGCATTCGGGTCGCATGACTTATCAACAACATTTGCATCACATGATTTAACAACACTTGCATCACATGACTGATCAACAACATTTGTATCACATGACTTTTTGGATTCAGGAGGATCATCAGGGAGAAATTGTGCAACTAATCGCCCCAGATCAGTCCCCAATAAAACATTGGTTGGTAGATGTTCATCCACCCCCACTTCCCTCCACCCTCACCCAGCAACCCAGTCGAGGGGCATCCGGGCCATTGGGAAGGAGTGGTGGACACCCCCCGCCAAGGCGACAGTCAGGAGTTTTCCCGGGATAAAGTTTTCAGGGGGTACCAGTTCAGGGCGGACCAGTGTTCTGTCGGACCCAGTGTCCTTGAACCAGTGGGGGTTCTGCCTACGGTGACGGGGTGTAGGTTTTCGCAGGCCCTACCACCCGCCTTCCTTGCCAAAACGACAGTTCCAGTAGGCCCTTGGGCCTTGGATGTGGGGTTCCTCCTCTGCCTCTCTGGGCAAACGGAGCTGAGGTGTCCAGGCTGGTTGCAGGAAAAACACCTGCGAGTGTCAGAGGTGGGCCGGGCACTGGTGGATGACACAGGACCTACGGGAGGTCGGCTTGTAGGGGCAGGGGTGGTTGTAGTTGTCATCTTACCCCCTTTCCAGCTAGTGGTGGACGGCTTCCGCACCTCCGATGCACGGTTGGCCACATAGGCGTCGGCAATCTGGGCTGCTTTTGAGGCCTCCTTGGGCTCTCGATCCATAACAAACTGTCGAACCTCCACAGGACAGACATGTAGGAGTTGGTCCTTCACCATGAGGTCCTTAAACTCCTCAAAGGTTGTAACGGACAGTCCTTGGATCCACTGGTCAAAGGTGCTCTGGAGCCCACCCTCCAAATCGCTGTAGCTGTCATGAGGTCCGAGCTGGAGGGTCCGGAATTTTTTTCGGTACACCTCTGGAGTCAGCTGATACTTCCATACTAGAGCCTGCTTTATGGCCCCATAGTCTCCACTCTGCTCTTGAGAGAGACTGGCAAACGCGTCCAGGGCCTTGCCTCGCAGCCCTGGGGTTAAGTATCGTGCCCATTGTGTTGAGGGCAACTGGTACTGCAAGCAAGTCTTTTCAAATCCCCTCAGAAAGGTGTCCAAATCCCCGTCCTTTTCCATCACAGGAAAGTGCTCCGGTCGGGGCTTAAAGCTGCTGACATTATTGGACTCACCGTTTAGTGAGGAAGATGTCTGCTGCCGGGCTTTGAGGATATTCAATTCATGGTCTCTCTGGGCTTGGCGCTCTCGCTCGGCTCTCTCAGCCTCTCGCTCGGCCTGAGCCTGGCGCTCGGCTCGCTCGGCTCTCTCAGCCTCTCGATATTGCTGAATGAGGTTTAGCCGTCCCTGCTGGTCATCTGCAGCGAATTGTTGTAGAGCCATCTTCAGGAAAGAGTCCATGTTGCCCCGGTCAGTGCTCTGGCTTGCAGTTGATGGTGGGGACTCTGCAGAAGCACTATCCTGGGCTTGGCTTGCCTCATTTTCTCCAGCACTGGGGGAATGAACGTGCTCTGCGTCCCATTGTAAAAGTTCTTTAATGAGGTCCTGCCTCATTTTGCCATGGCCATCAATCAACTTGGATCTGCAGAGTGCAGCAAGAACTTCCTTCTTCTGCTGATTGTACCAGGCTTCTGACACAGCATCCATAATTGCCAAATAAAAGATAGGATAGAAAACAAGAGAGAAGGGGAGGGGGTAACTGCTACACGTACAGTATTGTTCCAGGTATATTTAAACACTGAGTTCGATCCTCAAAACTTTTGCAAGTTTTTAGTGAAAGGGATGATTGCTCAAACCAGATCACTAATGCTTTATATATCCCACCGCTGCCACCAATTTGTCACGAACAGGCGGGGAAGTCACTCAGAAATCCGCAGCTGTTCACTGATTTGTTACACACGCCTGCTCTCTAGCGCCCCCCTTGTCTGCAGGCCACTTTTGGTACTGCAGGACAATGCATAGGATGAGGCTGCTGAGCTGATAATGCCAAATATTGGAGGTCTCACAGCAAGGGTAAATGTATATATCCCCGATTCCTGCTAATGGAATATTTATATACCTCGGTACCTTTACTGATAGCACTCCAATAATTCAATGCAATACAATTACGCTGCCACCACCCAGACATTCTACAGGTAGCTGGGGACCCGTTTCAGATAGCATAAGGCCCTTCGGGGTTTTGGATTCGTATATAAAGCATAAGGAAAGAAACTCTTAAATTTTTATATATTTAATCCGAAAATAGGCAGTGTTTAAAGAATATACAAGAATTTACAAAAGGGAACAATACACATTACGGCATAACAGTTACATTAAAATAAAAGGTATAAACGTGAAACTTACTAAACTCGTGCCATAGAAGTGACGTCCAAGCTTAGGGAGGAAGGGGCTCCAAGAGAAGATGTTAGAATCGGTCAGCATCACCCTTCATGATGCCCTCCACGTACTGACTGCCCCCCAGAACGAAGCTGTTCCTATTATACATTAGGTAGCCCCCCTTTCTCTGTGACATCATTTTATGGTCTCTGGTGGGCTGTGCTCTGATGTTCACAAAGTTCCATAATTCTAGGGATTTCCATATCTTTGCTCCTGGGTCACACAGGTGAAAGATATTAGCGTCATATTTAATATCTCGATTTTACAGTTACATTGATACCAAACACAACGCCTCTAGCACAATTTTACTGGCCAATACTAATTTGTCGTGATTCCGTCGATCTCCTTGTCAGGTGAGACGGTGCGCTGGGTTCCGTACGACGCAGGGATTCTGGCAATATGTTTTCCATTTTTCTAGCATTAAAGCAGCATTTAAAAAACCTACTTTGGGAGTTTTCCCGCCAATATTACAAAGAATTGTCTTTCTCTGCAGCTTTTTGGCTTTAGTTCTACCATCACCCAAAGTCATAAATACCGTAAGCTTCCAGGCCGTTCAGATAATCGCCATGACGATCTGTGGCTGGTGAAGAAGAGAAGGGGGGATGAAGACCCTTCAACAGTTCTACATGACAATATATATATGTGTATATATATGTATGTACATATATATATATATATATATATATGTATGTATGTATGTATGTATGTATGTATGTATGTGTGTGTGTGTGTATATATATATATATGTGTATATATATATATGTACAGTTAGGTCCAGAAATATTTGGACAGTGACACAAGTTTTGTTATTTTAGCTGTTTACAAAAACATGTTCAGAAATACAATTATATATAATATGGGCTGAAAGTGCACACTCCCAGCTGCAATATGAGAGTTTTCACATCCAAATCGGAGAAAGGGTTTAGGAATCATAGCTCTGTAATGCATAGCCTCCTCTTTTTCAAGGGACCAAAAGTAATTGGACAATGGACTCTAAAGGCTGCAATTAACTCTGAAGGCGTCTCCCTCGTTAACCTGTAATCAATGAAGTAGTTAAAAGGTCTGGGGTTGATTACAGGTGTGTGGTTTTGCATTTGGAAGCTGTTGCTGTGACCAGACAACATGCGGTCTAAGGAACTCTCAATTGAGGTGAAGCAAAACATCCTGAGGCTGAAAAAAAAGAAAAAATCCATCAGAGAGATAGCAGACATTCTTGGAGTAGCAAAATCAACAGTCGGGTACATTCTGAGAAAAAAGGAATTGACTGGTGAGCTTGGGAACTCAAAAAGGCCTGGGCGTCCACGGATGACAACAGTGGTGGATGATCGCCGCATACTTTCTTTGGGGAAGAAGAACCCGTTCACAACATCAACTCCAGTCCAGAACACTCTCAGTGAAGTAGGTGTATCTGTCTCTAAGTCAACAGTAAAGAGAAGACTCCATGAAAGTAAATACAAAGGGTTTACATCTAGATGCAAACCATTAATCAATTCCAAAAATAGACAGGCCAGAGTTAAATTTGCTGAAAAACACCTCATGAAGCCAGCTCAGTTCTGGAAAAGTATTCTATGGACAGATGAGACCAAGATCAACCTGTACCAGAATGATGGGAAGAAAAAAGTTTGGAGAAGAAAGGGAACGGCACATGATCCAAGGCACACCACATCCTCTGTAAAACATGGTGGAGGCAACGTGATGGCATGGGCATGCATGGCTTTCAATGGCACTGGGTCACTTGTGTTTATTGATGACATAACAGCAGACAAGAGTAGCCGGATGAATTCTGAAGTGTACCGGGATATACTTTCAGCCCAGATTCAGCCAAATGCCGCAAAGTTGATCGGACGCGCTTCATAGTACAGATGGACAATGACCCCAAGCATACAGCCAAAGCTACCCAGGAGTTCATGAGTGCAAAAAAGTGGAACATTCTGCAATGGCCAAGTCAATCACCAGATTTTAACCCAATTGAGCATTGCTTAAATCCAGACTTAAGACGGAAAGACCCACAAACAAGCAAGACCTGAAGGCTGCGGCTGTAAAGGCCTGGCAAAGCATTAAGAAGGAGGAAACCCAGCGTTTGGTGATGTCCATGGGTTCCAGACATAAGGCACATACACCGGCACTACCGCCCCCATCCTCAGCGCACATACACCGGCACTACCGCACCCATCATCACCGCACATACACCGGCACTACTGCTCCTATCATCACCGCACATACACCGGCACTACCGCCCCCATCCTCACCGCACATACACCGGCACTACTGCTCCCATCCTCACCGCCCATACACCGCCACTACCGCTCCTATCCTCACCGCACATACACCGGCACTACCGCCCCCATCCTCACCGCACATACTCTGGCACTACCGCCCCCATCCTCACCGCACATACACCGCCACTACTGCTCCCATCCTCATCGCACATACACCGCCACTACTGCTCCCATCCTCACCGCACATACACCGGCACTACTGCACCCATCATCACCGCACAAACACTGGCACTACCGCCCCCATCCTTACCTCACATACACCGCCACTACCGCTCCTATCATCACCGCACATACACAGGCACTACTGCTCCCATCCTCACCGCACATACACCGGCACTACCGCCCCCATCATCATTGCACATACACCGACACTACTGCTCCTTTCATCACCGCACATACACCGGCACTACTGCTTCTATCATCACCGCACATACACAGGCACTACTGCACCCATCCTCACCGCACATACACCGGCACTACCGCCCCCGTCCTCCCCGCACATACACGGGCACTACCGCCCCCATCCTCCCCGCACATACACCGTCACTACCACACCTATCATCACTGCACATACACCGGCACTACTGCTCCTATCATCACCGCACATACACCGGCACTACCGCCCCCATCCTCACCGCACATACACCGTCACTACTGCTCCCATCCTCACCGCCCATACACCGCCACTACCGCTCCTATCATCACCGCACATACACCGGCAATACTGCTCCTATCATCACCATACATACACCGGCACTACTGCACCCAGCGTCACCGCACATACACCGGCACTACCGCTTCCATCATCACCGCACATACACCGCCACTACCGCTCCCATTCTCATCCGCACATACACCGGCACTACCGCCCCCATCCTCACCGCACATACACCGGCGCTACCGCCCCGATCATCACTGCACATACAGTACAGACCAAAAGTTTGGACACACCTTCTCATTTCTAGAACAACTGTTAAGAGGAGACTTTGTGCAGCAGGCCTTCATGGTAAAATAGCTGCTCGGAAACCACTGCTAAGGACAGGCAACAAGCAGAAAAGACTTGTTTGGGCTAAAGAACACAGGGAATGGACATTAGACCAGTGGAAATCTGTGCTTCGGTCTAATAAGTCCAAATTTGAGATCTTTGGATCTAACTACCGTGCCTTTGTAAAAAGGTGAACGGATGGACTCTACATGGCTGGTTCCCACCGTGAAGCATGGAGGAGGAAGTGTAATGGTGTGGGGGTGCTTTGCTGGTGACACTGTTGGGGATTTATTCAAAATTGAAGGCATACTGAACCAGCATGCCTACCACAGCATCTTGCAGCGGCATGCAATTCCATCTGGTTTGGGTTTAGTTGGACCATCATTTATTTTTCAACAGGACAATGACCCCAAACACACCTCCAGGCTGTGTAAGGGCTATTTGACTAAGAAGGAGAGTGATGGGGTGCTACGCCAGATGACCTGGCCTCCACAGTCACCAGACCTGAACCCAATCGAGATGGTTTGGGGTGAGCTGGACCGCAGAGTGAAGGCAATAGGGCCAACAAGTGCTAAGCATCTCTGGGAATTCCTTCAAGACTGTTGGAAAACCATTTCCGGTGACTACCTCCTGAAGCTCATCAAGAGAATGCCAAGAGTGTGCAAAGTAGTAATGAAAGCAAAATGTGGCTACTTTGAAGAACCTAGAATATAAGACATATTTTCAGTTGTTTTACACTTTTTTAAGTATTTCATTCCACATGTTTTAATTCATAGTTTTGATGCCTTCAATGTGAATCTACAATTTTCAGAGTCCTGAAAATAAAGAAAACTCTTTAAATGAGAAGGTGTGTCCAAACTTGGTCTTTACTGTACACCGGCACTATCGCCCGCATCATCACCGCATATACACCGGCAGTACTGCACCCATCATCACCTCACACACCCAGGCACTACCGTACCTATCATCACCGCACACACACCGGCATTACCTCAGTGACTTCTCCGCTGACAGCGCGATTAACTTCAGTTGCTACATGGAGCTCACAGTGAGCGGCGGTGTTTTACGGGCGCTCCTGTCAGCTTTATGTAGCCGAGCTGAAACGTCATGGGACATATGTGGATTATGCCGGACCTGGAGTGGTATTTGGGGCTTTGTTTTGTCTTTTATTTCAAATAAAGGATTTTTTCGGTGTTTGTGTTTATTTACTTTCACTTACAGGTTAATCATGGGGGGGCGTCTCATAGACGCTTGCCATGATTAACCTAGGACTTAGTGGCAGCTATGGGCTGCCATTAACTCCTTATTAACCCACTTATTGCCACCACACTAGGGCAATTCGGGATGAGCTGGGTAGAGTCCCAGGACTGTCGCATCTAATGGATGCGGTAATTCTGGGCGGCTGCTGGCTGATATTTTTAGGCTGGGGGGCTCCCCATAACGTGGGGCTCCCCATCCTGAGAATACCAGCCTTCAGCCATGTGGCTTTATCTTGGCTGGTATCAAAATTGGGGGGCACTGCCCGCCGTTTTTTTTTTTTTAAATGATTTATTTATTGTACTGCACGATATAGATCTGCCTACCGGCGACTGTGATTGGTTGCGGTGAGACAGCTGTCACTCAGCATGGGGGCATGTCTTACTGCAACCAATAATAGGCGACGGTGGGCAGGGGAAGCAGGGAATACAAGATGGAATAATGAGAGGCCGACATTTTCAAAAGAGGAGAAGCCGCCAGAGCAGTGTGACAGTTATGCAGTGCTACTTTACAATTTGCCAAAGGCAATTAGATCCCCAAACTAAAGACTAATCTATTAATATATAACTTTTAATCAACGTATTAAGATAAGGGGACAAACACAATTAAAAGCACTGAGCGCAGTGATCTGTCTTATATCACAAAAGCCATTACTTTAGCCACAGGGAATTCCCTATTCAGACTCATTCTTCCTGTCTCTGGCTAGCTAATGTGTTAATCCTATTGTAAATAATCACTGTGATTGCTATTTTAAAAAGACATTCAGTAGCCTCCCCAACATGTTTCACCACACTGGCGTCATCAGGGGGCTGAGGCTAATGCTGAATTACTATGCATGCACGGACCTTTTAAAGGTTTAGATATGACCTCATATTGTGCTTTGCCAATGAAAATCCTCAGTATATGTTCCATTATATGCTCTATAGCCAATCACTATTAGAGGAGTATATTACCTTCAATTCTTTCTGGATCGCTATTCGTTCTTATATCTGTCTCTCCTCAGCTCCTCCATCTCACTGGCCAGACTGACCAACTTCGTATTTCCCTCTCTGAGGTTAAAATCCAATCAGGATCTATTAAGTCTGGCCAGTGAGATTACATCTCTTATCATGATATTATCTCTGTCCGGGTCAAAGTCCTCTGTCATCCCGTTTTTACGTCAGGTTACACAGACTGTGCTTGCTCCTGCTATGCGTCATCAGTCCCTGTGTTTGCTAAGAGACAAACACACCGCGTGCTCCTGGACTTAGAACATTAAAACACTGTTATCTCTCAGCACGCATGCGTTAAGACTTAGTATTAAAACAGGATTTTGTATTACACAGCACATTCTCTGGGACTTAGAAGATTAGAGCAGTATACCATTCATATTGTCTGTATGGGGATCTATGCCTACTCCCACCATTGAGGATAGGAGCAAACAGTATATATAAACTCAAAAACAGCATTTTTGGAAAATTTTATATCATGAATTATATATCCAAGAAATGTTTGTACTACCCCAGATACATATATATTCTACTGCTCTATTCCTACTTTTATATGAGAGGTAAATACATGTACATTAACCCCTAATATTTTCTTAGAATAAAAACACATTCAGGGGAATTTCTCATCCCTATCTTTACTGAACATGTTCACAAATAACCATCAGAGATATATCTTTAATAAAAGAAAAATATGAAAAATGAGAGGGGAGAATATTTTGGACAGAGAATTTCTATATCTATATTGATATGACAGATATTATATCCTAATCATTGATATATTATGGCAATGAAAATATTTTCATTTTATCATAGATTGTTCAATTATACTACACCTATTGCTGCTGTATCAATGTACTACCTTTTTATCTGGGAGAGGAGATATTATTGGAGCATGGCTAAAGCTTGAGGTTTTATTTTATCTTTTATATCTTTAATCTATAGGTCCTGCATGTTATAAGTCCAACAGAAATTTCTTATATTCATATTATCTTATATTGTATGGCAGTAGCTAAATTATCACAGAGAGCAGCAAAGTTCAAATAAATGCTGTGTATGTGAAGCCTTCATTCAGGCCATTGGGGCTCATAGAGTTCAATCTAAAAATCCACCTTGCTTCTTCCTTTAGTAGCAGCCTGTCCAGATTACCTTTTCTCGCACCTAAACTGATCTGTCTTATATCCCAAAATTTTAAATTTAGGGGATTTTCTGTATGGTAGCATCTCATATGTCTTGACAATGGTGTGTCAACTTTGGTATTAATTGTGCTTATGTGTTTAGAGATCCTCCTCCAAAATTCTTGAATTGTTTTTTCTATATATAGCTTTTTGCACGAGCACTTTGCTATATATATTATTCCTTTTGATTTACAGTTGATTTTATCTTTGATGACATATCTTCGATTATCCAAAGGATTGATAAACTCTTTAAGTTTCAACATGTAACCACAAAAAGAGCACGTGCCGCAAGGGTTAGAACCCTCCTGTAGTCTCGACAGCCAATTCATGTTGTTACTCTCATTTCTTTTACCTTGCACAAAATGACCATGTGTGAGGAATTCTCTCAAATTTTTCCCCCCTACGATATGTAATATTTGGGGTAGATCCAATTACTGACTTTAAATCAGGGTCCGCTCTTAGAATAGGCCAATACTTTTTAAGAGTCCTACGGATCGCTGGGGCACACTCATCATAGGTTCCTATTACTCTGACCGGTGAATTATCAGATTTTCTTCTTCGATTTTCTATCAAGAGGTCATCACGATTCATCCCTTTTGCTCTATTAAAAGCTTTATACAGAACTTTTTTAGGGTATCCTCTTGCAATAAAAAATCTGAATAATCTGCCACATTCTGACCCAAAGCTTTTATCATCAGAGCAGTTTCTACGTGCTCTCATGTATTGTCCTATCGGGATACCTGCTTTCAAAGCAGGTGGGGTGCCAATTATCCCAATGAAACAAATTATTTTTTGCAGTGGGTTTTCTGTAAGTATTCGTCTGTATATTCCCCCTTTCATCAATAGTAATTGTCAAGTCTAAAAAATTAATGATTCTGTTTCCAATCTCCTGGGTAAAAAACATACCAATCTTGTTATTATTCAGAATTGTAACAAAATCTTGAAAAATATTTCTCTCACCATCCCATAGGATAAGTACATCATCGATGTACCTACCCCAAAATAATATGTGACTAGTGTAAAAACTCAGATCCTCCGAAAAAACAAAAACATCTTCCCACCACCCTAAAAATAAATTTGAAAAAGTGGGCGCACAAGTCGTACCCATGGCGGTACCCCTAATCTGATGATATAGGGTACCGCCAAAGGTAAAAAAAATTGTGCGTCAACACAAACCACAAAAGTGACAACAAAAATTCATTGTGAGGTGTAAATTGTTTACCCTTCGCTGCTAAAAAGTGACCTACAGCCGCTATTCCTAGCTCATGATCAATGTTGCTGTATAGTCCTTCAACATCTAGACTAGCCAGGATGGTCGTGTCCGATACATTTATGCCACGTAACTTAAGGACAAGATCTTTTGTGTCCCTGATGAAAGAGGGTAAGACTTGTACAAAAGGGGATAGCAGTTCATCCAAATATCTACTGGCACCCTCCGTAAGAGAATCATTTCCCGAGACAATCGGTCTTCCGGGTATAGGGACCACGTTCTTATGCACTTTTGGGAGTGCATAGAATGTGGCCAAAGTGGGACAAGGATTATACATTTCCTTATATTCATCTTCCGAAATTAAGGAAGCTGAATATAAAGCTGCAACTTTTAACAAACTCTGTAAATCAAGAAAGAATCTTTTTGTTGGATCTTCAGTCAAGATCTTATACTTTTTTTGTCATCTAACAACTTTTTAGCCATCTTTACATAATCCTGTGTCCATCAGGACAATATTGCCCCCTTTGTCTGAACCTTTTATGGTCACATTTTGTATTTCTTCCAGATCATTTAGGGCTTTCATTTCTAATTGGTTCAGATTTTTTAAAAGGCTATGTCGTTTATAATTAATCTTTTTGAGATCTTCCTCTACCATATTGACAAAAGTATCTATGTTATGATATTGAGAAAAGGGAGAAGTGTTCTTACTTTTTGGTTTGAGTGACGAGAAAGGGGGGGAAATCTCATCAGTATTTTCATATTCACCCTCCTCAAGACTCTCCAGAATCTTGATGGCTTCATCCTCCTTTTTCTTCATGACTGATAGATCCCTATTCTTTATTGCATGATATTTGTGTAAGGCTAATCTTCTCGCGAATAAATTTATATCTTTTGTCCAAGTAAAGGTGTCATATCTTGGGACAGGTGTAAATGATAAGCCCTTCCTCAGCAATTGTATATGTGCTTGACTTAGATCCACTGATGATACATTAAATATTTGTAAGTCCCTTTCTGACGTCTCTTCATCATTAATCATACCATCTATTGCTTCCCTAAAAAAGGCTGATTTGTAAGGACTGTTCCACTTATACCCGGCTGTGATGTCATCATCATATTTGTTGTATTTTGTTGAGGCAAAATTTGGGGGGGCAAACCTGATGTAGCTATTTGTATATTTCCTAACCTTGTGGTTATATTTGATTGTATCATGTCCATCGGTTGAGTATTTTGTATTAACCCAGTCTGTACCGCAAAGTGGCCTTGATTCCCACTCTGTGACGAGATAGTTATATTTGGAATAGGTGTCATATTTCCAAAGGTGACTGGAGTCTGTATTGGGTCTGGTTGTATTTGGATCTGATTCTGATTTCCATTCTGTACTGGAATAGTTGTACCTGGGTTGGGAAACATTTTCCCAAAAACAACAGGGGTCTGTGTATTTTGAATATCCCCTCTCAAATTCTGTGAAACAGATGACGAAAAGGATGAGGAGTTGCTGCTGGATAGATCTCGATTTTTTCCTATCCGTTCTGCCATCCATGATTTAGAAAAAGAACTTTTTCTCTGTTTATTATTTCTATTCGGACCACTCTTACGTTTAAAAACGCCCCTATTGGAATTATCACCAACAGAGCTATCCGACTCAGAGAAATCTGTTTCAGAAGGCTCAAAACATCGAGATCTATTTTGTCTCCCTCTAGTTCTACTGAACCTATATACTTCGCCTTTTTCAAAATCAGTTAGGTCCCTAATATATTTATATAGTTATGCAGTGCCGCGCCGGTGATCGGTGAGTATGAGAGAGGGAGAGACAGACTGACAGAGAGAGAGACCGACAGAGAGAGAGCGACCAGGAGTGCTTTTAACGATTTAGAACGTTCTGCTGGACATGCTGAGCATTCTCAGTAGAACGTGACAGAATCCTGCACTGGAGTCCGTTGCCAAACACATGGCGACGGATTTCAGCACCATAGACATTCATTATGCCTCTTAACGGATCCCGACGTAATCCTGCGTAGTGCATTTTTTTACAGCAACAAAAACTGCTACATTCAGCGTTCCTTCGGCCCGAAGGGCACTAACTGTCACCGACAAAACAACTGATGCGCCGCAGGGCGGATGCAACACAAGACCATCCGTTGCGATCCGCCCTTAATAGAAGCCTATGAGGAATAAACTGATTCCTGCACCGGTTACCGTAATTCCTCAAGGCGGCGGATTGCAATGGATTTTTTTTTAATGCTAAAAGGGGGTCCGTCTTATAATGCCAGTGTCCGGCTAACAACTCATATAGGGTATATGTCCCTCATAGCCCCCATTCTAAAATTAGCCCTCTTAATCTGGATATGGCCCTCTTATATTGAATATAGCCCCCTTGTGCTGGCACACGTCCCCCAGTGATGCCACATGTCCCCCATTGCTGGCACACGTCCTCTGTTGCTGGCACATGTCTCCTATTGCTGGCACATGTCTCCTATGGATGGCACACGTCCCCCTGTGCTGCCCATGGCCCCCTATGGATGGCACACATCCCCCTGTGCTGCCCACGGCCCCCTATGGATGGCACACTTCCCCCTGTGATGCCCATGGCCCCCTATGGATGACACGTCCCACTGTGCTGCCCATGGCCCCCTATGGATGACACATGTCCCCCTGTGCTGCCCATGGCCCCTTATGGATGGCACATGTCCCCCTGTGTTTGATATGGCCCCCATGCTGCTGCCCATAGAAAAATAAAAAATGCTTTACTTATCTTCTCCAGCGCTGTCCTCCCTAGTGTCTCCCTCCGTGCTGCTGAGCTCCTGCACTTCCTAGTTCTCGGTGCCGGTCATGTGATTGGCACAGCAGAGTGACATCATCTCTTTGTGCCTGATCACAGCGGTAGCAGGAAGAGTGGGGAGATCAGCGCTGGAGGAGGTAAGTAAAGAGTTTTTTATTTTACTATGGGCAGCAGCATGGGGGCCATATCTAACACAGGGGGGGCAGGTGCCATCAAAGGGGGCGCAGGCAAATATAATATGCGCTGCTCCCTCAGCCCATCACCGTAGTGCAGTTTCAGCACCACTGTGATGGACAGCGGCAGTGCATATTGTGAGCGGGAGCAGGAGATCTTCCACTGCCTCCTGCAGCCCTCACCAGCCTCCACCAGCCTGCCATCACCTTCAGAAAAGCTCCAAAGCTGCCTCCACCTCCCCTGGGCCCTGCAGTATATAATCCGTATATAATCTCAAAAAAAAAAAAAATTATATATATGTAGATGTATATAATGTACACCATATGTAGTTGTATAAAAATTATTTTAAAGAATGACGTAGCGCTCCGCGGCATTTCTGATTTTCAGCGCATGTAAAGCAGACTGCTACGGGCTGCCAATCCCATCTGCTTGATTTTACCTTGGCTGGCAATCAAAATACAGGGAAGCCCATTTCATTTTTTTTTTAATTTTAAAAAAATAATTAAAAAAAGTGTGGGCTCCCACTGCATTTTCTATTGCTAGCTAAGGGTAATCCAAGCAGCTACTGGCTGCTAACCCCCACTGCTTGGTGTTCCCTTCACTGGCAATGGAAAATCTATGCTACCCAGGTACAGCAGGCAGGTACTGGCTGCCCCCATCCCTCAGTTGTCTATTTGTACCCAGCTGGGAACCAAAATATAGGGAAGCCCTTTATTTATTTCATGAATTTTATGAAATAATTAAAAAAAGAAAACGACGTGGGCTTCGCCCCATTTTTGTGTCCAGCCGGGTACAACTAGGCAGCTGGAGATTGGAATCTTCAGCGCAGGTTGGACCAAGCTTTCTGGGCTCCCCCGCTGTGAATTGCAGTCTGCAGCTGCCCCAGAAAATGGCGCTCTTATAGAAGCGCCATCTTCTGGCGCTGTAGCCAACTGTTCCAGCGGCTCTGGTGATAAGGTAAAACTGGTAAGGGGCTAATACCAGCTTTGTTTTGCCAGCTAGTATAAAGGTCAGGCCAAGTTTGACCCGGCCATTAAGAATCTCCAATAAAGGGTTAAAAAAAAAGACACTACACAGAGAAAAAATACTTTATTAGAAATAAATACACAGACACACTTTGGGATTCCATCTTTATTGCTCCCTTTCACCCCTCCACGATCCTGGTATTCTGTCTTTTTCCTCCGCCCCGTGCATTCTGATATAGCAGAGCTGCATGGGTTAAAGAACGCTTTGCTCCCCATGCTGTCTAATCACTCAATGAGAGAGCAGAGGCTGCTGGTTGGTAAGCGGTTTTGTCACCGCTGCCACCGTTGCCATAGTAACCTAACGAGCGGGTTACTATAGCATCGGTGATCTCCAATCACTTGATTCCCGACACTGCTATTCATCACCGGCTGTGGCAGCTAATCCCTGCATGTGGGCTGACTCTGTAAAGAGCGCCGACATGCAGGGATGGGGAGCCGACCATGTGCCTGAGCATCTCGCCAGTACACTGCACTCGCCGAGTTTACCAAGTACTGAGATGCTTGGGCGAGCACCGCGTACCGGCGAGATGCACCGACAGGACCTAGCATGACGTCATAACCATGTGACCAGTCTGTAGCCCATGAGATAATACAACATTCACACGTGACTGGTCACATGCTATGACGTCATGGAAGGTCCTTTTGGTTACTGGGCGGCACAGCGATGATCGGATTTGGAAGGAGAAGCGGCGGGAGATAGTCTGCAGGACACGTCGCAGGACCTGTAAGTAGAATGTTTATTAACTGTATTCTTTATTTTACAGCCCCCCCCCACCCCATCACATAACAGTGTGTATACAGAGAACTGAGATGCTTGGGCGAGCACCTTGAACCGGCGAGATGCATGATGTCATAGCCGTCTGACCGGTCTGTAACCAACGAGGTAATACAACATTCACACATGATTGGTCACATGGGTATGACATCATGGAAGGTCCTATCGTCAGTGCTGGTTACCGGGAAGGCATCGTGATGATCGGAAGCAGAAGCGGTGGGAGACAGTCTGCAGGACACGTCGTGGGACCTGTAAGTATAATGACAGTGTTTATTATTAACTCTATTCTTTACTTTACTGCCCACCGCCCAATCCCATAACTGTAAAGTTCAAGTTCGGTGTTCACACGCAAATTCGCGTTATCTCAGAACCATAACTCTAACTTTACAAAACGTTCGGGCGAGGTTCCCGAACACGAACATTGGGGGGTTCGCCCATCACTAATATTGAGTCACGGTCCGTTATTACGGAACAGAATAGGACATGTTCCATAATAATGGAACGGACATACGGCATCCCATCTGTTTTTTTTGTAGGATCGGATGCACACTGAAGTGCTTCTATGTGCTATCCAATCCTACACAAAAGACATTGAAAAGATGGTCCTGTGAGTAGGGCCGCAAAAAACAGGAACTGACCAGGACAAATGGAACGGTCGTCTGAATGAGCCCTTAAACTAGCAAAGCAGGTTAACAAAGACTGAGATGAGACATGTAGGCTGAATTCCCTGCTTTAACTCTTGCAGCATGTTGTCTTCAGATTACATTACAGAAACTTGCTGACAGTTCCTTTTTTTTTAAAGGTCAAAATTGGCTTGGTCACCAAGGGGTTAATGTCTATTTTAACTTGGCTTTTCAAAAACCTAAATTTTGGGAAATTGGTGTTTAAATGCTTTGGTTAAGGTATTAATATGGTTGTAATTGATGATGCTCTATAGCAATCATCAGATAACTTGGTTAGGATTCTAAAATTTTAATGATTTCTAATTTAAGTGCCTAAAAATCTGAGAAACAATTTATATAGTTTTTTTTCCTCACAAGAGTAAACAAATATAATTCATAATTTATTTACAACTAAATGATGTCAAAATGAATCTGTTGTACAATAATTGTATTTTATATGATTCCCTTTTGTTCTAGAGAAAAGGGCTCTTGATAGCTTGCCTATGTCATGACCTAGATCACCGGGGGTATACAAACAGCTACTTACAAAAATTTGATCATCCCTTGGCAGCACTATATTCCACCTCAACAATGGAGCAACACCACTTCTCCCAAACGGTGTCTATTCTGCAGGTAAGAACAGTGAAAATATCCTCTGGGGAGCCAGGTAAAAGTAGCAACATTACATTACATTACATTACATTAATTTGACTTCCTTAAAAAGCAGTGATTGTGAGTGTTAGCAGCCTTGTGTACCATTAGGTCCTGAAATAACCATTTAACATGATGTTTAACAGGACTATATCTTTGTAGAGTCCTATTCTGACACATGCTTTATATTTCATTGTGCAATGCAAGTACCTCCCAGCTATCAAGCTGATTGGACTAAAAAAGTGGTGGCTGCTGCTTTGATAATAGTTTTCTTGTGAATTGATTCACAATGAGGAAAATTTTGTTGCAGAAATTTTCCTTATTCCACATCCATCTTGTTCATGTGAATAGGGTTGTTAATGTGGCATTCACATGTATTTCTGCAAGTTCCATTCAGATTTTGTGGCAATAGAGTTTTAGAACTCTTCCTCCCTAGAGTGAATATTTGCTTTTTTAATTTCCTAGAGGAGCATTGCATGGCTTATAAGTCTTCTTACACAGGCTTGCCTCCCTCGGACTAGGAGAACAAGTTACCCCTTAGACTTCCTGATAGAGACCTCTCAGTTAGCAAATGGAGTGTCTGGTTTGGCTTTTTATTGTTATGTTGCAAATCTTGTTAAAGGGCCAATACGGACTTTTAGGATTGTTCTCTATTCCTCTTCCTCGCTAAAGAGCTATTTACACGCTGCGATATCGCTAACGATATATTGTCGAGGTCACGGTGTTTGTGACGCACATCCGGCGTCGTTAGCGACATCGCAGCATGTAACGCCTATGAGTGACCTTAAACGATCGCAAAAGAGGCAAAAATCATTGGTCTGTGACACGTCGTTCATTTACCAAAAATCGTTGTCTGGTCAGTAGCGAGGTTGTTCGTCGTTCCTGCGGCATCACACATCGCTATGTGTGACACCGCAGGAACGACGAACATCTCCTTACCTGCGTCCACCGGCAATGAGGAAGGAGGTGGGCGGCATGTTCCGGCCGCTCATCTCCGCCCCTCTTCTACTATTGGGCGGCCGCTTAGTGACGCCGCAGTGACGTCGCTATGACGCCGAACGCACCTCCCCCTTGTAGGAGGGATTGTTCGGCGGTCACAGCGACACCGCTGAAAAGGTATGTGCGTGTGACGCTGCCGTAGCAATACTGTTTGCTATGGCAGCAATCAGCAAATGGCGCACGAACGACGGGGGCGGGTGCTATCGCGCACGACATCGCTAGCAATCGCTAGAGATGTCGCAGCGTGTAAAGCACCCTTAACTATCACATCAATTTGAATATGCCAATAACCTCTTCAAAGAAATGTCTGCAGCAAAATTTACTGCACACAAATCCAATTGAATAGTTTTATCTCACCTCCCCAATGAAGTGTTGTGAAATAAATCTTCAAATAGAGGTGAAATCTTAGGCCCCCTGCTTTCTCCATCATGTTTGGGATATTTGCCATTTTTCTTATGATTCTATTCCTTTGTAACAGGTCTTCTTTTCAGCGATAACTGCTCCTTGTCTTGATCAAAAGATTGATGAAAAGAACATTGGATTCTGGGAAAATATGTTTTGGGAAAATTTAACTTGAAAATACAACCAATTAGTAATGTTATAACATTGATACAATCTTGAAGGGAAGTATCCTCCTAGAACAGGGTTGGGCAATTCATTTTCCCATAGGGCCTCATGAGAAATTGGGATGGTTTTAGAGAGCCGGACTAATAATTAACTCAGTTCTACCCAATACTTTGTATAGTGTATATATACTATTGTACCGCCCCGTGCTCGGCTGCGGGCTTGGTGGGTGGCTCGAACGCCTCCGGACCCGGGGTCACTTCGGTCTGAAAGGGTGCTGGCACTACTTAGGGGGTAGGTAGGTGTACGGCCAGAGCCGTGTTTGAGTTTGTGACGCCACCCACGGGATGTGGTGAAGGTGAGACACCACCGCTGCAGTTACGGGGCACCCGGGGGAGATGGTTATGCAGCCAGATGTTAACCCCTCCGTGGGCAGGGATGATGTTCCCGGGACCCGTTGGGGAGAGTAGCCGGGCGGTGCAGGGCGGTTCGCGGTCGGATGGCACTGTTGTACTCACAGTTATTGACACACACAAGTCTCTGGTTAACAAAGTTGACGGTGGTCGGTGCCCGCAGCCGGCTGCATCTGGTCCCCCACCCGGTTTGGTGGTCTTTGCCTTTCTCCTGCACCATGTAGTATATGTGTAGACTGACTGTGCTTCAGCAACGGGAGTCCACTCCCCGGCCTTGTATATGTCGGGGGAGCCAGTTTGCCCGCAGACGCTGGCCAGTGGGATCTCTCTGCCTGTGCGGTGGCTTTCTATCCCTGTCGGTGGGCTGTTGTCTTCAGTCAGGATTTGGGTGGGAAAGGACCTAAGGTCCAGACCGCAATCAGTTGATTAACTCAGTCCAGTGGCTTCTGGACCTCGTTTTCAGGGTCTGAGTACCCCCCTGTGTGCTTCGGTTTCCGATTCGGTTTCCGTTTCGGTTCCCAGGGTCGGTACCAGCGGGCCACTACCCTGTCCCGGTCCACCACGGTTCCACCGAGCCGTCTTCCCGGCTCCTGCAGGCAAGGCCACCGTCTGCCTCCTAGCCAAAGGTGCCCGGGCTCAAACCCCGCCACCTGTCAGACTCCTTCACTCCTTACTCCCTCCGAAAACTGACTCCAAACTTACTCAACTCAAACTCCACTCAAACTTAACTGTGTTTCCTGCTTCAGGCTCCGCCCCCTGGTGTGTTCATCAAGCTCTGCGGGAGGTGACTAGGGTTTATGGTTTGGCTGGTGTTACCTAGTGAGGGACTGGTGTTGTGCGGGGCGCTATTTGTGACTACCTGGCTAGTCCAGGGCGTCACACTATCCCTTCATAAACAAACAGTAAGTTAAACAATACAAAGATTCAATGAAAATATGGAGGTCAGTATGTGGTATGGACATTACTGGGGTCAGTGGGGGGCATACACATTACTGGGGTCAGTAGGGAGAATACACATTACTGGGGCCTGTGGAGCATAAATACTGACAGTGGTGGCCTGTGGGGCATACATACTGGCCCTGGTGGCCTGTGGAGCATACATACTGACTGTGGTGGCCTGTGGGGCATACATACTGGCCCTGGTGGCCTGTGGAGCATACATACTGGCCCTGGTGGCCTGTGGACCATACATACTGGCCCTGGTGGCCTGTGGAGCATACATACTGGACCTTGTGGCCTGTGGAGCATACATACTGGCCCTGGTGGCCTGTGGAGCATACATACTGGCCCTGGTGGCCTGTGGAGCATCCATACTGGCCCTGATGGCCTGTGGCGCATACATACTGGCCCTGATGGCCTGTGGAGCATACATACTGGCCCTGATGGCCTGTGGAGCATACATACTGGCCCTGGGGGCCTGTGGAGCATACATACTGGCCCTGGGGCCTGTGGAGCATACATACTGGCCCTGGGGGCCTGTGGAGCATACTAATTGGCCCTGGTGGTCTGTGGAGCATACATACTGGCCCTGCGTGCACAGGCTGGCAGCAATGGAAGACGATTAGGGCCCAAGCTGGCAGCAATGCAGCAGCAGAGCATGAGGGCTCCTCTGGTTGCTTTCTCTGAGTCCCCTGTGTGTCTGCTTCTTCTTTTGTAGGCCTAGGGGGGACCTGAGAAGACATAAGTGCTGGACTCTCCCCTCATGCACTCACACTGCCCTCTCCCTGCTGCTACTGGCTTACATTACCTCAGTTGCAGAACAGACATTTTTGAAGTGGACACTGTGGAGATGAGCTAGTTACATGTGAGGATCCTGGGTAGAAGGGGCAGGCAAAGAGGGCGTGGCCAGCATCGAGAGAGCAGCAAGAGGGGACAAGGAAGGTATCCGAGGACTGTGTGTGTCCAGCATTGAGAGAAGGCGTGGGCGACATCAAAAGGGGAGTGGTCAGCAACATAGATACCATTTAAGACAGGCGTGGCCAGCAGAGTGCAGGGATGTGGGGCACTCGCTTATCACTGCACTGCTTATCATTGCACTGCGGGATACAT
This sequence comes from Anomaloglossus baeobatrachus, assembly GCF_048569485.1. NCBI lineage: Eukaryota > Metazoa > Chordata > Amphibia > Anura > Aromobatidae > Anomaloglossus > Anomaloglossus baeobatrachus. The sequence goes on from NC_134355.1 coordinate 237,469,465, forward strand.
AGCTCCCAGCTGTGAGAGCGGGGCTGAGGCATAGATCAGGCCTTGCCTCCAACTCTGAGCTAAGCCAAAGGTCTGTCCTAAAGGAACTGGAGACAAACTGTATATCAATTGATGTGCCTATTGTTGCATACTGCAGTTAACACATTCTTATTTGCATGAAATTGTTCTCATGAATAGCATGGCAAATACAAAGAAATACAAAGAAACCATTACTATGAACACTACATATAGGTCTTACACTTCTATGTAATGGAAGGGTAGGAGCAATGGTATAAAAATAATCACTTTTGCACAGAAAAAATTAATAAGCCAAAAACTACTGTCATCAGACTATTAAAAAAATAAATAAATAAATAAAAAATTATGCTCAATACACAGAACAAAAAGTATTATAAGTGATGGGGTTTCTGTAAAAAGGTGTAAAAATTTAGTAAAGACACCGTTAATTGCTTAGTTTTTTTTTTTCTTATACTTTTACATTGATGGCCTATCAGTGGGGGTGCGACACCTGGCACCCCCACTGATCAGCTATTTTGGGTGCCAGAAGCGCTCTGATCTGTAGCTGCACCACATTGTTCGATCAACTGTATACTGGCTGCCACCGGGTACTGCCAGTTGCTATCCCCGATTTTGAAGTACCTGTCTACAGCCACTAGGCAGTTCATGAAGCAGGACTGTGCAGCTCCGCATCTGAGCACTTTTGGCTGGCATTGGGACAGCTAATGGGCGGTGCTACTTTGTGTTGCACGCCACAATCAAATATTGATGACCTAGTCCCTGACAACCCTTTTAATTCATGGTACTAATGTAAAGTCATGCACCCCCATCTTGATGGAAGTTTGATGTATATAGCATAGATCATGCTCTCCATATATGAAATTTTAAGTATTATTTTCATTTCTAATATGATAGAATACCATCTCTCATACTTTTAGTTATATTTATAGATAAGTGCTAGAGAGTAATAAATCGTATTTTTAATTTGATTGTATCAATGGAAAACATAGGACATTGTGCTTTTTATCTATGTTTTATTGTTTCACATAGCTGGAAGGGCACAATATCTTCTCTAACTTGAGTTCCAACGAGTATGAGCAAGTTTTAGAGATAATCCGTAAAGCCATTATTGCCACAGACCTTGCACTGTACTTTGGAAACAGAAAACATCTGGAAGAGCTTCATCAAACAGGGGCCCTAAACTTTAACAACCAAGTGCACAGGTAATAAAATGACATGTATTAAATGACGCAGTTATCTCTAAGTTCAAAACGCAATATTTAGATAAGGACACCGAAAATGGGCCTAGTGTCAGGAACCACAGATAAGGTTTTGTGTTCTACAACTGTTAAAAATATTTTTCATTTTAATTTTCAAGACTAATTTTTATTATTTATTTTTTAAAAAAAAAAAAGCTTGTGTGTAGATATTTCTAATATACATTTGCTAATGTACACCCTGGTGTTCTTTAGATTTTCTCAAAGTCCACTATGAGTATCCAGTGTTGGTTGTCGCATATAAACAGACTACCAGGATCCTTAACCTTTGTCAGGCTGCATAATTTTGCCAAAATTTCTCGACCCCTTATCTCGGAAGGGGGTGGAGATATTTTATTGAAATTTGGCCAATATATTCTGGACCAAAACTGCTGAAATGTCACGAAATTTCAGCCCTCTACGGCTTTTCGAAAAAAAAAAATTATTGCAATTTAAAAAGGGAATAGTTACAATTGTACCTATTCAGCCGGACGAAGGTTAAGCATATGGGGTATTTCTACAGCCCAGCCAAAAAGAATCGGTATGCTATAAACTTCCAACACTGGACATAATACATAAACGCTAAATCTGATTGAGAAAACAGAAAATTACATACACAACATTACATAATTGAAAATTACATACACAGCATTTTTGAAAAATATTTTTGAAATGTGACACTGTTGATGTTACCTGTCTGTGTCTACAAGTTGCCTTCAACTAATCTACACTGTTAGTACAGGTCCTTGTTATGTCAGTACTTTATGAAGGTATTGCAGACATTACACCAATAGGTCAATCCTAAAATGGCAAATTTACCACACATTAGGTTCATTAGGCTCCGTGCCCACGATCAGGGTTCATAGTATTTTGGACGCAGCATGTTTTAGCTGCATACAATAGACTGTGATGTACAGTACAATTACAGTGGATGGGATTTCTAGATGCCCATGTACTGCACGCAGCGTAAACTGACCCACGGTGCAGCTTTCTGAGCCGCAAGCATGTCAACTTATTGCTGTGGAGCCACAAGCGTTCTCTGCCGGAAGAACAGAAGAGAGACCTCCACTGCCCAAGCCGAGATCATGGGCACAACCAGCTGCGGTCTCCTGTGGAGGAGACTTGCAGCCCCTCAGATTAGGACGAAGCATGTCCTGATCATGGGCATGTACCGTTTAGATACTACTTAGAAAGTGAAAATAAAGTGCTCTATGCTTGGTATATTAAATATAGTATAATGACTATATAATTACCCTAATGGTACAAACAGCAGAATTCAATGGTTAAATAAATAAAATGGTTATTCAATACTTTTTTTTTTTTCTTTTTTATCCTGAGAATTGTATCACAAGTTAAAGGTTAATTAACCTTCTATGCTGACTTAAAAAATGAGAGCCAACTTCCACGTGGTTATGGAGTATTTTTTCTGATGGAAAAATTATACTCCTATACAAAATATTGCTGAAAAACCACTCTGAAGAAACTAGGTGCGAAATGCATGTCAGGCGGTAAGTGTGAGTAAGCGGGAATTCCTTGCATTGCAGATACAGGTCTCACGGAAGCCTATTATAATGTGATTTCCTTGGCCAATCATTTTGAATTGTGCAATTTCGATAAGGCAGCTTTCACATTGCATTTTTACCTACGTTCACTGATCCCGTCGGGGCATTCGTCCAAATCTCCTCCCCTTCCCAGAAAGCGGGTTTCAGACGCATACGCCAATGGGGCCATTGACTATATTGGAACAGACTGAGTCAGCGTGTGCTCTGTCTTACACCATTTTCGGACATAAATGTTTTCTGCAGGTGACCGCTTGTTCGGCATCCGCCTGCACAAAACGTATATATGCCTGAAAATGGTGCAAGACAGCGCACATGCTGACTCCGTCTGTTCCATTATAGTCAATGGCCCCGTTGGCGTATGCGTCCAAAACCCGTTTTGCGGGGGGAGGGGGGTTTAGAGGGATGCCCCGACGGGACAGTGAACGTAGGTAAAAATGCATTGTGAAAGCAGCCTAAAAACCCCGTCACACGCAGCGATATCGCTAGCGAGCGTACCCGCCCCCGTAGTGTGTGTCACGGGAAAATCACTGCCCGTGGTGCACAAAATAGTTAGGAGCCGTCACACGGACTTAACTGCCTAGCGACGTCGCGGTGGCCGGCGAACCGCCTCCTATCTAAGGGGGCGGTTCGTGCGGCGTCACAGCAGCGTCACTAAGCGGCCGCCCAATAGAAGCGGAGGGGCGGAGATGAGTGGCCGTAACATCCCGCCCACCTCTTTCCTTCCTCATTGCCAGCAGCCGCAGGTAAGTTGCAGTTCGTCGTTCCTGGGGTGTCGCACGTAGCAATGTGTGCTGCCTCGGGAACGACGAACAACCTGCGTTCTCTACAATCAACGATTTTTTTAAAACGAACGACGTGTCAACGATGGACGATTTGATGAGTATTTTCCATCGTTAACGGCCGGTCGTTGGTGTCACATGCAACAATGTTGGTAACGATGCCGGATGAGCGTCACAGAATCCGTGACCCCGGAGATATATCGTTAGATACGTCGCTGCGTGTGACAGGGTCTTTACTGTTCAATCTTGAATAGACATAGAATTATAATAACATCTTTATATGCTGCTTAATTTCCATAATCAAGCCTGCCACCATGTGGTGAATTGTAAGTAAAATACCGTAGGTAATTCCTTTATCGATGTCCTAAATCTTTTGTGGTTCTAAACATGCATGTACTAATGTAATCTTTCCAACAAAGATCATAAGTCAACTGGCTCTCAACATAGGGTAATAAATCCTTAACTTATGGTAGAATTTTCATCCTGATTAATTTTGCTGAAAAATCATTTTGAGATCTGATTTTTTTTATATTTTTTGGGGCCGATTAGGATATAGAGCACTTTATTTTCAGCAATATTTTGTATAGGGATATAATATTTCCATGTGGGAAGTTTACTCAATTTATATTGAATTCTGCTGTTTGACCCATTAGGGTATTATATAGTCATTACACTGATTTAATATACCAAGCACACAGCACTTTATTTTCACTTTCTCCGCAGTAACTCATTAATGAAGTTGATGTGTGGTAAATTTACCATTTATGATTCACCTATTGTTGTAATCTCTGCAAAGCCTTCATAAAGAGCTCACCTTACATTGACCTGTACGAACAGTATAGATTGGTGATGTTACGTATGTCTCCAAGTTCTCTTCAACCAGAGTCTTACATTTCAAATATATATTTTTTTAAAAATTGTGTATGTAATTTTCAATGAAGATATGTCATTTGTAATCTGTAATCTCCATAGGGGTCTGTTTTCTCTTTATCAGAATTAATGCTTGTATATGACTTCTGAATATCAATAGGCATTATTGGTTATAATTTCATAAACGCTCTAAGGAGGAGATTCAAAAATTTACAAGGAGATGCAACAAGTTAGTAGCATTGTTATCAATGGAGCATTTGTTTTTCAAGTTATTCTGACTGAAAGTTTTGTGTGATCTAAAAGAGAAATGTACTGTAATTGTGGGGCAACACTTCAATTTTTCTACCAGATATCTGTAGGGGTCAGTCCACATTATTATAAATACTTTGCAACACTGGAATCTACTTTGGGACATAAGGGCTCCGTGAAAATGCTTGTGCACATCGGTCCGATCCTGGATCATGTACGGACTGGATGTGGCTCTTTCGACTGGAGTTTGACAGCTTTATATATTTCTATGCAGCTATCATGCTCAGGTCGGGAGAACCACAGCCAGTCTGTGCATTGCAATCCGACATCGGAACCAATTGCACGGACGATGTGAAAGAGTCTTTAAACGTATATTCAATATACAGAACTTGCCTAATCAAACATTTTAAATAGAAATTACTAAAAAGCGCTGTTACTAGAAGATACACTAGATACACTAGATCTACATTTATACATGTTATATTTTGTATTGGTAAGCTATATTTCGAACTTGTGCTTTGTTTCAGGGATCGTTTAATAGGCTTAATGATGACTGCATGTGATCTTTGTTCTGTAACAAAATTTTGGCCTGTAACCAGAATGATTGCTGATGATATATATGCTGAATTCTGGGCAGAGGTATGTTTTTGGAAATGAATGCAAGGTCACTTGAAAATTGGTGTATATAGAGACTTACAGAAGAGATGGAGTAACAGTGGATGACCATAGTTCTGCACTGATAGTGTGTGAGCCTCTAAGTAGAAATGATCTTTCATTCAAATAATTTTTATTGGTTTTCCAAATGTAGGGTAGGGTATGAACTGGAAAGCAATGGAGATACAGATGGAAAAATTAGGGGCGGCGAATACATGGGTAAACGGGGGAAAATAAATAAACCAATTTACATGCAAAGATCAGAGCTTTTTCCTTTTAACAGTTTGTTAATCTTATTAAGTATTTTTACTATTATTATATATAGACAGTACATCATAGAGCTTAGTCCTAGTCAATGGAGTCATTAATATACAAGTTGTGTGATGAAGGTTTTGATCCTAGGAAGTAGAAATGATCTTATCCTTTGTATTCAGCAAGTCTCTAATCCACTATAGAAAGACCACACTCCGAACTTATGTCAAAATACTTTAAGATATAATTTTTTTTTTGTTTGCCTTTTTACGGCTGGAAAGCCGAAATGAAGTGTTGTATACACATTGCAGCAATTTTCCCCCCATATATAGTCTGAGGGATACTTTGCACGCTGTGACATCGCAAGCCAATGCTGCGATGTCGAGCGCGATAGTCCCCGCCCCCGTCGCAGCAGCGATATCTTGTGATTGCTGCCATAGCGACCAATATCGCTACGGCAGCTTCACATGCACTCACCTGCCGTGTGACGTCACTCTGGCCGGCGACCCGCCTCCTTCCACACAGCAGGCGGCCAATAGCAGCGGACGGGCGGAGATGAGCAGAATGTAAACATCCCGCCCACCTCCTTCCTTCCGTATAGCAGCCAGGACGCAGGTAGGAGATGTTCCTCGCTCCTGCGGCTTCATACACAGCGATGTGTGCGGCCGCAGGAACGAGAAACAACATCGTACCTGTCGTGCACCGGCATTGTGTAAATGTCGGACCCTACATCGATGATACGATAACGACGCTTTTGCGATCGTATCAAAAAGGTTTTGCACACTACGATATCGACTGCGACGCCGGATGTGCGTCACTTTCGATTTGACCCGACCGACATCGCACCTGCGATGTCGTAGTGTGCAAAGCCCGCCTTAGTGTGGTTTGGTTTTTATATAGTTCTCAGCTGCTGCAATTTCTTAGGTTGGTGCACATCGGAGGAAATTAAATAATCTACCGGTTTGTATGTGATTATTGATCGAGTACATTGATTTCTATTTTAAAGGGTGATGAAATGAAAAGGCTTGGTATTTCGCCCATACCAATGATGGACAGAGATAAGAAAGATGAAATTCCTCAGGGGCAGGTAGATAATCTTTTACCAGTATAATAGCTATACATGTAAAAACAATTCACTTTCAATGTGCTTTCTGTCTAATGTGCATATTTATTTAGTAGGAGAAGACAATCAGCTGCAGGACACTTTTGACAGCTCCTTATCCCCATGCAAACAAAAAATTGGGCCTGTTAGATTCTGCCATCAGGGAGCAGTCAATAGGTCACCATGCACCTTAAGGCCCCGTCTCAAACAGAGATAAATCTTTGGCAGATCTGTGGTTGCAGTGAAATCATGGACATATTGTTCCATTTGTACACAGCCACAAACCTGGCACTGATTGTCCACAATTTCACTGCAACCACAGATCTGCCGCAGATTTATCTGTGTGTGTGACAGGGCCTTTAGATTATCAGCAGAACCCTCAGCTTAAGCAATAATGATCCTTGAACATTGGGAAATCAGAAATTCAGTGTGGTACATTTGGTGTTTTCTCCATATTAGTGAATGACTAAGATGCAATATCAGGCACAAGCCATGGACAATGCCATTTCCTGTACGGGGGGAGAGCAATTTTTTTTCCTTACTTTGAACAACACTTTTTAAGTTCTTTGATAAAACCACCTCTTAATGCCATCCCTAAGGGACACTCCTGTCATTTTTTTCCACACAAATTTTGTGCCAGTAAGTGACTGTGTAATGCACTGTGTGGGAATAGCTTTAGAGGGCTCTCTGATAGCGGCATATTCTCTTCCAATTGAACAAAAGTATCTGCTAACGAAACCAAAACTGGTGAAACCTTCTCTCCCCTAGCATGCTGTAATTCGGGAATTTTTTATTACTATTCTGCCGCTGTGGCAGTCTGAAATTGAATGTTTATAGCAGGATAAAGCACAGCCACAGTGTAGGAGATGTTGAGGTGCACTCGTAGGTTTCCACACCATATGTCCAGAGAATTAGAAACAAGGCACTCTCAAATGGTGATACAAATGAAGAATTTATTCCATAAGTCTTAAAGCAACATGTGACGTTTCGGCCAGGTGGCCTTCATCAGACAACTTGTTATTAAGACTAGAGATGAGCGAACCGGTCGCGGTTCGGCTCGAGTTCGGTTCGCAGAACGGAGGCCGCATTCGAGTTCAGTTCGGTGAACCGTTCGACGAACCACTCAAACCCCATAGGAAACAATGGGAGACAATCACAAACACATAAAAACACCTAGAAAACACCCTCAAAGGTGTGCAAAAGGTGACAAACGACTCACAAGACAACACAAACACATGGGAAAGTGACAAGAACAAATTCTCATGCGAAAACAAAATAGCTTGACGAGGAAAAAGAGGACGAGACACAGATATACGCATGGCATGCCCTTCTAAAATCATGCAAAACACCGCAAGGGGACTCCAAGCGGAGTCTCCCTTTTTTCAAAAAATTGGGCCACACAGACACCCCTTCAGTGGCAGCACTTGTGCCCCAGTTGTACACTTCACAGGTAGATTTGCATCAAGCACATTAAAAAATACGCCATCCTTAACTGTCCCCAGGATGGCACCGGGGTAGGTAGCAAAGTCTTTGCTGATCCCAGATCTGTTCATCTTGGATCATTTTTAGAAACACTGAAAGCAAGGGTTACTCCAAGCGGAGTCACCCTTTTTTTTTTCCAAAGATTGGGCCACACAGACACCCCTTTAGTGGCAGCACTTGTGCCCCAGTTGTACACTTCACACGTAGATTTGCATCAAGCACATTCAAAAATACGCCATCCTTAACTGTCACCAGGATGGCACCATGGTATGTAGCAAAGTCTTTGCTGATCCCAGATCTGTTCATCTTGGATCATTTTTAGGAACACTGCAAGCAAGGGTTACTCCAAGCGGAGTCACCCTTTTTTTCCAAAGATTGGGCCACACAGACACCCCTTTAGTGGCAGCACTTGTGCCCCAGTTGTAAACTTGACAGGTACATTTGCATCAAGCACATTCTAAATCCACAAGCCTTTACTCTCCACAGGATGACACCGGGGTAGTAAAGTCCTTGCGGATCCATGACTTGTTCATCTTGATGAACGTTAGTCTGTCGTCATTGTCACTGGACAGACGCGTGCGCTTATCTGTCAGCACACACCCAGCAGCATTGAAGACACGTTCTGCGATAACGCTGGCAGCTGGACATGACATGATCTCCAAGGCGTAAGTGGAGAGCTCAGGCGATTTTTCAAGATTTGAAGCCCAAAATGAGCAAGGCTCCAGTTGCAAAGTCATGGCATCGATGTTCATTTGGAGATACTCCTGTATCATCCTTTCCAGCCGTTGACTATGTGTCAGACTTCTTGTTTCTTGTGGCCTTGCAAAGGATGGTCTAAAATAATTATGAAATGATTCAATAAAATTGCTGTTAACAGCACCAGAAACGGTGCTGCTGGTACGGTTAGACTGTTGATGACAAGACAGTCCCATGTTTGTCAAGATACAACTGGGAGATTCACTCCGTGCACCATGGCGGTTTGGTGGAAAAGCCGAGCTAAGATCAAGTAACAGCTTATTATTATTATTATTATTATTATTATTTATTATTATAGCGCCATTTATTCCATGGCGCTTTACAAGTGAAAGAGGGTATACGTACAACAATCATTAACAGTACAAGACAGACTGGTATAGGAGGAGAGAGGACCCTGCCCGCGAGGGCTCACAGTCTACAGGGAATGGGTGATGGTACAATAGGTGAGGACAGAGCTGGTTGCGCAGTGGTCTACTGGGCTGAGGGCTATTGTAGGTTGTAGGCTTGTTGGAAGAGGTGGGTCTTGAGGTTCCTCTTGAAGCTTTCCACGGTAGTGGAGAGTCTGATGTGCTGAGGTAGAGCGTTCCAGAGTATGGGGGATGCACGGGAGAAATCTTGTACACGATTGTGGGAAGAGGAAATAAGAGAGGAGCAGAGAAGGAGATCTTGTGAGGATCTAAGGTTGCGTGCAGGTAGGTACTGGGAGACTAGGTCACAGATGTAGGGAGGAGACAGGTTGTGCATGGCTTTGTATGTCATGGTTAATGTTTTGAACTGGAGTCGTTGGGCGATGGGAAGCCAGTGAAGGGATTGGCAGAGTGGCGAGGCTGGGGAGTAGCGAGGGGAGAGGTGGATTAAGCGGGCTGCAGAGTTTAGGATAGATTGGAGGGGTGCAAGAGTGTTGGAAGGGAGGCCAGAGAGCAGGAGGTTGCAGTAGTCGAGGCGGGAGATGATGAGGGCATGCACTAATGTTTTTGAAGATTCTTGGTTAAGGAAAGCACGGATCCGGGAGATATTTTTGAGTTGTAATCGGCATGAGTTTAAGAGGGCTTGGATGTGTGGCTTGAAGGATAGAGCAGAGTCGAGGGTTACTCCAAGGCAACGAGCTTGTGAGACTGGGGTGAGTGAGCAACCATCAAGTTTGATGGAAAGGCTTGTTGGAGGAGGTGAGTGAGGAGGAGGAAAGACAATAAACTCTGTTTTGTCCATGTTAAGTTTTAGGAATCGTGCAGAGAAGAAGGATGAAATAGCAGACAGACATTGTGGTATTTTGGTTAGTAGAGAGGTAATGTCAGGTCCAGAGAGGTAGATCTGTGTGTCATCGGCATAGAGATGATACTGGAAGCCGTGGGACTCTATGAGCTGTCCCAAGCCGAAGGTATAGATGGAGAACAGCAGGGGTCCAAGAACTGAGCCTTGAGGTACACCGACAGATAGGGGGCGAGCTGAGGAAGTGGTGTGAGAATGGGAGACGCTGAAAGTTCGGTCGGTTAGGTATGAGGAGATCCAAGATAGGGCCAAGTCTGTGATGCCCAGAGATGAGAGAATCTGTAGTAGGAGGGAATGGTCTACTGTGTCGAAGGCAGAGGACAGGTCCAGGAGGAGGAGGATAGAGTAGTGTCGCTTGGCTTTGGCGGTTAGTAGATCATTGGTGACTTTGGTTAGGGCAGTTTCGGTAGAATGATGTGGTCGGAAGCCAGATTGAAGCCGGTCAAAGAGGGAGCAGGAGGAGAGGTATGAGGACAATTCAAGATGGACATGCTGTTCCAGTAGTTTTGAGGCATAGGGGAGAAGGGATATGGGGCGATAGTTTGACACAGAGGATGGGTCAAGGGAGGGCTTTTTGAGGATGGGTGTAATAGAGGCATGTTTAAAGCATGAAGGGAATACACCACTTGCTAGTGATAGGTTGAAGAGATGGGTTAGGGCTGGGATGAGGACTGCGGTGATGTTGGGGATGAGGTGCGATGGGAGCGGGTCCAGTGCACAGGTGGTTAGATGTGATCTTGAGAGTAGAGTGGAGAGATTGTTTTCTGTCATGGTGGAGAAGCTGGATTTGGAGGAAGAGGGATGAGTAGCTATGATGAGGGGCTGTGGTGATTGTGGGCCAAAGCTTGCTCTGATGTTGTCAATCTTCCGCTTGAAGAAAGAGGCAAAGTCTTCAGCTGAGATGAGAGGAGAGGGAGGTCTTGCCGGAGGACGGAGGAGAGAATTGAAAGTGTTGAATAGCTGTTTAGGGTTGTGAGAGAAAGAAGATATGAGGGATGAGAAGTAGGTTTGTTTTGCAGCAGTGAGTGTGGACTTGAAAGTGGTGAGGGACTCTTTATATGCAATGAAGTGTTCAGTGGAATGAGACCTCTTCCATCTGCGCTCAGCAATTCTGGAAGCCCGTCTAAGTTCTTTAGTCTGCCTTGTGTGCCAGGGTTGCCTGTTGATTGTGCGGGTTTTGGTGTGTGTGAGGGGGGCAGCTGATTCGAGAGCTGCAGAGATTGTAGTGTTGTATAAAGTTGCAGCGGCATCTGCATCATGTAGAAATGCAATGTCTGTGAGGGGAAGAAGGGACTGAGAAAGGGCGTGTAAATCAATGTGTTTGATATTTCTGCGAGGGTATGAAAATTTGTGGAGGGGGGGTTGCATACTTGGAGAAGAGAGGGAAGAGAATGTGAGTAGGTTGTGGTCAGACAGGGGGAGAGGTGAGTTAGAGAGGTTAGATAGGGAACAGCTTCTGCTGATACTCCTGCATACGTGCGTCTCTTTCTATGGCTGGAATTATTTCACAAAATTTGGACTTGTACCAGGGATCTAATAGTGTGGCAAGCCAGTAGTCCTCATCACTTCTAATTTTGACAATCCGAGGGTCATGTTGTAGGTAGTGCAGCAAGAAGTCGCTCATGTATCTTGCGCATCCATGCGGACCAAGTCCGCGCTGTGTTTGTGGCATAGAGGTGCTAACCGTGCTTTCTTCCTCTGACATCTCCCCCCAACCTCTTTCAACTGAAATTTGACCAAGGTCTCCCTCATCTGCTGAGTCTTCCATGTCCATGGACAGTTCGTCCTCCATTTCTTCATGTTCTCCTGCACCTTCCTCCGCATTTTGCCTGCTACCATGCGCCCTTGTTGATCCCTCTCCCCCACCGTCCCATGCCTGCCGCCTTGGGGATGATGAACGTCTGGACCTTGTAGATGTTGGTATCCCTCGCGCATATGAATCCTCCTGTACTTCCTCCCCTTCCTGTTGTCCCACCCCCTGACTCCGAATAGTGTTTAGCGTGTGCTCCAGCATGTAAATGACTGGAATTGTCATGCTGATAATGGCATTGTCAGCGCTAAACATATTCGTCGCCATGGCGAAACTTTGAAGAAGCGTGCATAGGTCATTGATCTGAGACCACTCCATCAGGGTGATATGCCCCACCTCTGCATCTCGTTGGCCCAGGCTATACGTCATGACGTATTGCACCAGTGCTCGGCGGTGCTGCCACAGTCGCTGTAACATGTGGAGAGTCGAATTCCAGGGTGTCGGCACATCGCACTTCAGGCGATGAACCGGCAGGCCGAAAGACTTCTGGAGCGATGCAAGTCACTCAGCTGCGGCACTTGCACGGCGGAAGTGAGCAGACAGTTTTCATGCCCTGTGCAGAAGGCCATCTAGGCCGGGATAGTGTGTTAAAAATTGCTGGACAACAAGGTTCAACACGTGAGCCATACAAGGCACGTGTGTCACCTTGCCCAGGTGAAGGGCCGTACCCAGGGTTGCAGCATTGTCGCACACGGCCTTACCTGGCTGCAGGTTGAGTAGAGACAACGATTTACCAAACTTGGTCTCCAGAGCTGCCCCCAACTCAGCCGCTGTGCGACTCTTATTTCCAAGACATTTCAAGCTAAAGACCGCCTGATGCCGTTGCGCTCTGCTGCCGGCATAGTAATGAGGGGTGCGTGATTCCTTGTGCGCAGTTACAACGCTGGTGGCCTGACCAGGCAGGCTTGGGGCGGCGGTGGAGGACCCAGACGTGGTTGAGGAGACAGAAGCGTTAGAGGAACTAAGACAGAAAGAGAATTGACGCACAAGTCGTGGGGACGGCAAGACTTGTTCAGCAGACCCTTCTCCATCTATCACCATAGTTACCAAGTGCCCAGTCAGCAACATGTAACGTCCCTGTCCATGCTTACTAGTCCAAGTATCGGTGGTGAAATGCACCCGTTTACACACAGAGTTTCTCAAGGAAGCGGTGATGTTGTGTGCGACATGCTGGTGTAGCGCAGGCACACCTTTCTTAGAGAAGTAGTGGCGACTGGGCATCTGGTACTGGGGCACAGCGACGAACATAAGGTCTCGAAAATCCGCTGTGTCCACCAGGCGGAAAGGCAGGATTTCGGTAGCCAAGAGCTTACAGAGGGATAAAGTCTAAGTCTGGTGCTATCGATGTCTGAGAGAGCTGTACACCCGCACTTGTTTCCCTTTCCAAACTAACTGACGACCTGCCAAGCAAACTGCCTGTTGTGGTTAAAGAGGTGGAAGGTCTGCGTGGAAGAACAGATATGCCAGCTGTCCCCACGGTCATAGAAGATGAGCGCGCGGATGCACTGGAAGGGGCAGGCGGTGGTTGGCCCGCTACGCTAGGCCGCATTGCAGCACAGTGAGCTTCCCACTGGGACATATGATATTTAGTCATGTGACGATTCATGGAAGAAGTTGTCAAACTGCTGAGGTTTTTGCCTCTACTTACAGATTCCCGACAAATTTTACAGATCACATGATTTGGGCAATCCTTTGCAAGGTCAAAAAAGGACCAGGCTAGGCAAGGCTTAGAGGACATGCGACCTGCTGAGCCACCCCGACTGGTGCTCAGAGGCAAAGTGGTGGCTGGGGATGCAGTTGTAGACTTGCTACCAGTACTCCTCCTCCTCTGTCCGGGAAGGCGCAAGGTAACTTCGTCGTCAGTTGCATCCTCCTCCATCGCCTCTGTTGACCTCGAGTGCCTGACTGTGGATTGACAGTAGGTGGGATCTAGAACTTCATCATCAAACGTTGTGTTTGCACTCCCCTCACCCTCAGACCTAGCCTCTTCCTGCCCTAACCGAATATTTAAGTTGTCATCACAATCTGTTATCTGTGTCTTATGGTCATCAGTATGCTCCTCATTGTCTCCACCAACAGGTGTTACAGTTTGTGAATGAGGGTCTACATTATGCTCAGAAACTTGGTCATCAGGGCCTGAATCTTAGTCACAAAGCTTCTGGGCATCACTGTAGACCATTTCCTGGTCTGTACTCACTGTAGTTTGGGAGCAGACCTCTGATTCCCAGCCTATAGTTTGACTGAACAGCTCTGCAGACTCAGCCATCTCTGTTACACCATACTCTGCAGGGCGGGTGGAGACTTGAGAGCTGGGAGATAGCATTGTGATGACAACTCAGAGAGGATAGATAGCAATGGAAATTCCTTTCCTAATCCAGCAACAACGTCCAAAAAGTGTAATAATTTTTTTAAAAACTCATTTTATTTGAAAAAAATGTTAAAACTAACATGCGTTAGAGGGACATCCAAGGTTAAAAGGCAACGTCTTACGCGTTTCAGGCCAGTGTGGCCCTTAGTCATAGACTTATGTTAACAGAATGAAACACATAATAAATAGGAAAAAAAAAAAAAACACACCATCACCTTTGGGCGTACCAAATCCGGTCAAAGGTACACAAGTTCACTTGATTAGATTGACATGCATAGTAACATTGCAGTTAGTAAACTGACAGCAACAATTTAACCCCTTATTAAAGGTACAACAATATTGTTATTGCTAGACTCAATCGATTTCCATCATTATAAGGCAAATATACTCTAAAAAACTTTTGCGATCAAAAAATTATTGCAAAAAAAAACATTATGACCACAAAACATGCCTATATATAATCCATACATCACAACATTTAATATATATACATCAAATCACTTCTGATGTTCATACCTGTTGGCATGCAGGTGTTATAAACCAATATCCACTTTGCTTCCCTATCCCGCAGCATGTGAATACGGTCACCGCCTCTTCTGGGAGAAAAAACCTGTTCTATTATGTTCACTCTGAGAGAACTGGTGTCCCCATTATGGTTATATAAAAAATGCTGTGATGCTCCCGATAGGTTTCTAGAGGTCGGATTCGAAATGTCATATAAATGTTCCCCAATGCGTTTTCTTAAGGCACGGATTGTAGAACCAACATATTGTATACAGCACTTCTCGCATGTTATCAAATAAACACAGTGGTCTGAACCACAGTTCACAAAGGAATTAATTTTATAACGTTTTCCAGTACTGGAACTCACACTTTCTTTAGTATTATACATGTGTGAACACGTTCCACATTGCTTCTTGCCGCACCTAAAAGAACCGCATGTGGGAAGCCAATTTTTTACAGTGCTGGGTGCAGATTTCGCCAGATATGCGTCGCTAGGCGAAATGAGACTGCCTATGGTAGGGGCACGTCTAGAGACAAATCGACAACCTGTATCCAAAATGTTTTTAAGAGTATCGTCCACTGATAAGATAGGCAAATATTTGCGTACAATCCCAATAATTTTACAAAAACTATTGCTATACTGAGTCGAAAAAAACGGTACACTAGTCTGATCTATCCCCTGTGTGACGGTTTTTGGTATCAAGTAACGAGCTCTGTGGTTCAGACCACTGTGTTTATTTGATAACATGCGAGAAGTGCTGTATACAATATGTTGGTTCTACAATCCACGCCTTAAGAAAACGCATTGGGGAACATTTATATGACATTTCAAATCCGACCTCTAGAAACCTATCGGGAGCATCACAGCATTTTTTATATAACCATAATGGGGACTCCAGTTCTCTCAGAGTGAACATAATAGAACAGGTTTTTTCTCCCAGAAGAGGCGGTGACCGTATTCACATGCTGCGGGATAGGGAAGCAAAGTGGATATTGGCTTATAACACCTGCATGCCAACAGGTATGAACATCAGAAGTGATTTGATGTATATATATTAAATGTTGTGATGTATGGATTATATATAGGCATGTTTTGTGGTCATAATGTTTTTTTTTTTTTTTTGCAATAATTTTTTGATCGCAAACGTTTTTTAGAGTATATTTGCCTTATAATGATGTAAATCGATTGAGTCTAGGAATAACAATATTGTTGTACCTTTATTAAGGGGTTAAATTGTTGCTGTCAGTTTACTAACTGCAATGTTACTATGCATGTCAATCTAATCAAGTGAACCTGTGTACCTTTGACCGGATTTGGTACGCCCAAAGGTGATGGTGTGTTTTTTGGTTTTTTTTCCTATTTATTATGTGTTTCATTCTGTTAACATAAGTCTATGACTAAGGGCCACACTGGCCTGAAACGCGTAAGACGTTGCCTTTTAACCTTGGATGTCTCTCTAACGCATGTTAGTTTTAACATTTTTTTCAAATAAAATGAGTTTTTAAAAAAATTATTACACTTTTTGGACGTTGTTGCTGGATTAGGAAAGGAATTTCCATTGCTATCTATCCTACTTCTCTGAACACGGAGTTCATGTCCTTGCACCGTCCTGAAGTCTGGAGCCAGATGGAATAATCATGTGGGTGAGCGGAAAAAAAACTTTTTCTACTATGACAACTCAGAGGACTGTTGTTTTTTGGATTTAGAAGTTGAGGTGGAGGAGAGGCCACTTGTTGGAGCACTTGAGATCCATTCAAGCATGTGCTTTTTTTGTGCATCATCTACCTTTGTTCCAGTTGTTTTGTTCCGTAAAAAAGGGAGCACATTGGATTGTCTACGGAAAGTAGTAGACATCTTACTTTTGCTGGAAGATGGCCTATCTTCAGCAGATGTTAATGTAGCTTTCCCACCTTCCCCTCGGACACAAACTTTTTTTCCTTTTACAACACGCCTGTTCCCATTTCCACAAGCATCTGTCCTTTTGCCACTCATTTTGTTAGCGACAAGATTGGCCACTTAAAGTGTGGTAGCAAAAATTGAGTTGTGTAGATTGCAGACGGGGTCTAGCTTTATTGACAGCTGAAGAAACAACACTGACTAGCCCTGACAATGCAACTTTTGCCCTACAACTGGAAGCACTCTTTGCTATTAAAATAGCTTTGCAAAAAAGGGCAGCAGGGTACAATGCAGAGGTGGTGGGACTTGCTTGGCACAAGTGGGACACTAATGGAGTACAGCAGCCACTTTTTGGATGGCACTAACTGGCAGCACTCTTTGCTATTAAAATACCTTTGCAAAAAGGGCAGGAGGGTACAGTGGCCGGGTTGTGGGTCAGTGTAGAGGAAAGGAAGCCTCACTTTCTATCCCTCCTAATGGTGAAATGCAGCAAGGAATTCCCTGAGCTTAGGTACACAGACGCTGTTACGTGAAGCTGTATACAGCGTTTCCACGGACCTGACGGTCACCTATGGCTCTGAGCCTGAGAA
Source organism: Anomaloglossus baeobatrachus (assembly GCF_048569485.1). Taxonomy (NCBI): domain Eukaryota; kingdom Metazoa; phylum Chordata; class Amphibia; order Anura; family Aromobatidae; genus Anomaloglossus; species Anomaloglossus baeobatrachus. Next base: position 237,486,862 of record NC_134355.1, read on the forward strand.
AATGAGCCCTGAAAAAGGCTGAAATAAACTTCTGTCAATATTTTGTAAAGCGCTGTGTGTATAGCGTACACAGCAGGACCGGCGACAGGAGCTGCATGAGCGGTGACTGTCACCCAGACACAGAAGGCAGATAATGGCGCCGTTCAGGGTAAATGGCCGTATTTATAATGCAAGGACATGTGACATTCACAGCCTATGACACATGCCCTTGCTTGTCTTGCAAAAAGTCCACTTACCTGTGTGTGTGTCTGGGATTGGCTGACATGCTGGCCCGCCCCACTACACGCGCGCTTAGGGAAGAAAAAAAAATGGTGATCGGCTTTCTCTCAGCAACGCAGATCTAAACCCCACCCCGCACACTATACGCTGAAATTAGATAATAGTGTGAATCACAGAGTGACTCACACTATTACAGTGAAAAGCCAGCTAGTAATTAGCTAGGCTTTTTGCTGATAGAACCGTTCTCGAACGTAACTCGAGCTGCCGAACTTTTAGCAAAAAGCTCGAGTTCTAGTTTGATCTAGAACACCCCCCAAAATCACTCAAACATAAAATTGGCGAACCTCGAACCGCGCTCAATTCTAATTAAGACTGTCAGGGTCGTGGTAAGGCAGTGGTATCCACCTCTGTGCTGCATGATGCTCTGTTGTCTGATGAAGGCCACCTGGCCGAAACGTCACATGTTGCTTTAAGACTTATGGAATAAATTCTTGGTTTGTATCACCATTTGAGAGTGCCTTGTTTCTAATTCTCTGAAATGGAATGTTAGCATTCTATTAATTTGGAAATTTAGGATGGGCAAAGGTTATTTTAACAGTCAGGTTTTTCTATGTAATAAGTCTGCGGTTATCATTGGATGCATCAGGACACATTGAGGGGTACAATTGTCATCTGTTGGAGTCACATTTCTCACACAGCAGCTTGTACCCCAACATAACACTACCCTGTGAATTACAAAGCAGTGTTCGTGATTTTAATCAAAGGTATTCTAAAATTTCACATAACCCTAAAAGCCATCATACTTATTAGACTAAAATCTGCTAAGTCCACCAATATTAATGGGATTTCCGGTAATCTAATGTGTATGGAAGGGGTGAGGGAGCGCCTCTTGTATCTCCTTCATTATTTAATGTTGGGGCGAGAGCGGGATCTCAAGGCTACTTTACACGCTGCGATATCGTGACCGATATTGCTAGCGTGCGTACCCGCCCCCATCAGTTGTGCGACACGGGCAAATCGCTGCCCGTGGTGCACAACATCACGCTGACCCGTCACACTACTTACCTGCCCTGTGACGTCACTGTGACCGGCGAACCGCTTCCTTTGTAAGGGAGCGGTTCATTCAGCGTCACCAGCGACGTCACAGCAGCGTCACTGAACCGCCGCCCAATTGAAGCGGAGAGGCGGAGATGAGCGGGACGTAACATCCCGCCCACCTCCTTCCTTACTCATTGCGGGCGGCCGCAGGTAAGGTGAGGTTCCTCGTTCCTGCGGTGTCACACATAGCGATGTGTGCTGCCGCAGGAACGACGAACTACATCGGTAGCTGCAGCAGCAGCGATAATCGAGAATAGGGGGCATGTCACCGATGAGCGATTTTGAACGTTTTTGCGACGATTGAAAATTGCTCATAGGTGTCACACGCAACGACATCGCTAAAGCGGCCGGATGTGCGTCACAAATTCCGTGACCCCAACGATGTCGCAGCGTGTAAAGCGGCCTTTATTGTGCTCTGTGAAATAAGCCACCACCAGAAGACTCTGCAAGTGGCTCTTTGATAGAGAACCCAGCAAGGAATAAAGAGTTAGGAGACTGCTAACGGCTGAATGATTGATTGATTGTTCGTTCAACAGTTAACTAAATTGTAGAGCTTATTTCCCTTTTGGATTCTCCAACTTCCTTCCCTGTTGTGAATGGAGCTTAAACTTGTAATTTGTCACAATTTGTTTAGGGGGTGGGGAAAGGATTCTTGGTGGCTGTACCTACAACTATTCTATCATTGAATTGCATGACTGTATTATAGCTAAACCGATTTATAGCATGAACACTGACAGGCACTCCAGAGTGAGGTTCTGGTTAATAACCCTATTCAGATTCCTTGTAAAGCTGGGTGACAGCCTCTGTGGGCACTTTTTTACAGGGGTTATTTGGCATCTGCTACCCCCAAATTAGTTCTATTTTTAGATCATTTTTGGATTATTGGGAACACTGGTTCGAGTCCAACATGGAGAATTTTGCCGCTGTATATATCTTGTAAATCTAAGTATTTGTTATGTCTTTGGTGGAAGTAACAGTGTAAAGTCACTGGCTACCATGTTTCCCTGAAAATAAGACCGGATCTTAGATTTTTTTTTTGCGTCAAAAGATTGGCTAGGGCTTCTTTTCAGGGAATATCTTATATATTGCCATGCAAAACAATCCACATTTATTCTTGAACAAAACATCAATGTTTATTCAAATCTAATCATGTCATCCCATCCCAGAACATCAACATTTTGTGTTAATCCTATTAGACGCACATTTTCTTATCTGATCTGCTATTCTCATGGTCCATTCCTATAGTGGTGGGTACATACCATATTTAGAAAGGTTTAAATGACCTGCTTAAATGTATTATTCTTTATATACTGCTAAGTTAATCCCTAAAAGAAAACAGACATCCCCTAAAAGAATCAGACTTACCAGACCCCCAAATATTTAGAGTTATCAAGTGAATAGGCTCTCACATACAAATCTGCATCACTGTCTGATACTCCTGCATTCTATAGCAGTTGGCTCCCTCTGGCCACTGGAAGCGATATCACTTGCGTGGAGTGATACTGGTACCCGACCTGTGTGTGAGGGCTGCAATGCACTTTATGGCTACACTATTCGATCGCTTCTCCTGATCGGAGCGATGCTGCAGCATGGCTCTCATCAGGAAAATGCTAAACTCCTGTGAGTACCGGCATTCTTGTCGGCTCTCACAAGAAGTGAGTCATGGCTGCGTCAGGGGTTATCAGCTGACCCTGTGCTACCATGACAACACATTGACTCCCCTTGATCGCATCACGCAATCCCCCGCTGCTGCTGGAGCTTTTGAAGTCAGTGGAAACTGATCTTAAGGCCCCATGTGCACACTGCGTTTTTTGCCACGTTTTTTGCAGCAGAAAAGGTGAGGTTTTTGTTCATAACTTTTCTGCAGTTCTTCCCCAGCAAAATCTATGGGAACTCCAAAATGCTGTGCGCACACTACTTTTTTTCCAGGTCGTTCCTCATGATGGTACCACAGGAAGGTTGCCCCTATCCTCTGTAGGGACAGGAAACACACAAGAGGTTAAAAGGCCCCTCGCTCCTCTCCAGTGTTTTTTCCTGTCCCTACAGGACAGGGAGCATGCAAGACTAACGTCAGCGTGGATTTACTCACGGGGTCCCATGGTATGTGGTCGCACAGGCTTCCTCCCTCCCGGTCAAGCAGACCCACGAGCGGCTGAAACTCCCCCGAGGTCCCTCAGCCGGCTGGTGGTATCAGGAGCTCCCAGCGTTGCCACTTCCCCCAACACAGGGGCTCTCGGCTCCTCGCTCTGGTGTGCTGGCAGTTCCGGACATGCGCAGTCTGTCAGTTCACCCCAGAAGAGCACTTCCGGTCGGTACTAAGCGCGGCATGATGCGAGGACCCGGTGGTTTAGAGCAAGGAGGACTGCGGTGACTGGATCTGGTAAGGTATTAACAGAGGGGTGAGACTGTGAAACTTGTCTTGGTGTATTGCTAGCATGGATTTTCAGTGGCAGATCCCCCTTCAGAGTCGCCTCAGGTCCGCACAGGGTTCTTCAGACAGGTACCCTTAACATACTGATGAGTATATACTAATTAGCCTATGTATTCTTAGGGCAAGGATTCACGGGCAGTGACTAATGTTCCGCAGTGTTTACAGTTGTCCAATCTGCCAGAGGGTGCATTTTTTTCTGCAGTTGACAGAGCGCAGCGTGCGCACGTACCCTAAAGGAGGGATGGCAAGAAGTCCTCGGACAAATCCAAATGTTGTCCAGTGTGTGATGTTAAATTGACTGACAATTATACAAAACATGTGTCCTTCATGTATCAGTCAGTCATCCAGGAGGAACAGTCCTCTTTGCTTTCTAATTTGAGGACCATGATCAGAGAGGAAGTCAACACATCTATGGCTTCATTTACACCACTGCAGGCAGCTTCCTATGGGAAACGCAAGCGTCCCTGGTGGGATATTGAACCATCTTCTCAAGATATGTCATCAAAATCAGGCATGTCAGAGGAGGAGGTTCAGGACGATTCCTCACTGTCGAGAAGTGGAAAAAGAGTTATTTGTTTAATACGGATGATACGGATACACTCTTACGCATGGTGCGACATACTATGCAGGTCAAGGAGCCAGAGACACCGGGTTCGATACAGGACCATATGTTCACTGGTCTCCGTTTCGAATGTTCACAGGTTTATCCAGTAAAATTCACATATTAAGGATATGATCTTAGAAGAGTGGGAGAATGCAGGGCGGCCATTATTCGTTCCCAGGGAATTCAGACATTGCCTTCCGTTTAACACAGAGGATGTGCAGGTGTGGGATACGATACCGAAGATTGACGTGCCAATCGTTAAAGTACTGAAGAAGACATCCATCCCCTTGGAGGACTCCTCTGGTTTGAAAAACAAGGCATGGGAGGCATCGGCAATCAAGAGACTGTGTGGTTTGATGCAAAGAACAATATTCTGTCTAACTCAGCTAGACGAGCTATATGGCTTCAGTCTTGGTCGGGTGACTTAGCCTCCAAGGGCAAATTGTGCTCTATACCTTTCTCAGGTGTAAGTTTTTGGCCCGGTGTTAGCTGAAATTCGAGAAAGGGCTTCAGATAAGAGAAAAGGATTGCCTGAGGAAGAGAGAATATCCCAGTTTTTTCGTTGTCCTTTCCAACCCATAGGCAAGGCCATCAGTGTAGAATAGGGTCTCAGTTATGGCAGTCTAAGGGTCCTAACGATAAAAGATCCCAGCCCTCCTCCTCCAAATATTGCCATTAAAAATCATGACTATATTCAGGTTGGCGGTTGGTTATCCTGGTTCATCAAAGGGTGGCGAGAGGTTTCTCAAAATCCTTGGCTATTACAGATCATTTCCGAAGATTACAGGATAGAGTTCTCAGAACTTCCCTCGTGTTAATTTATGCTGACTCAGGGTTCCCCTTCTTCCTCCGTCGTCTATGGTCAGACGTAAACAAATACTTCTAATGGGAGTAGTTACTCATGTACCCCCCGATTAGGTTTTCCAGGGTCACTATTCCACTTTCTTCCATCAGAAAGCCATCGGGTGACTTCCGCACTATTATAACCTCAAACCCCTAAACCGGTGGGTCAAATACAGGCGGTTCAGGATGGAGTCTATTCGTTCTACCATTCCCCTAAGCAGGGAGGGGGCAGTCATGTGCAGAATAGATTTGCGAGATGCTTATTATCACTTCCCCATTCATCTGTTCAGTCAGTGGTACCTAAGGGTCACCCTTAGGCAAGGCTCCAAGTTTGTCCCCCTCCGGTTTCAGTGCCCTACCATTTGGCCTGGCGTCTGCTCCTCGGATTTTTATCAAGATTATGGCGGATATGATCGCATTCCTTCGTCTACAGGACGTGAATATAATTCCTTATCTGACGATTTCCTACTGGTCGCCAAATCTCTAGCCCAGATGGATCATCAGTTGTCAGTTACCAGGGTCACCTTGGACCGGCTCGGTTGGATCATGAACCCTCAGAAGTCTTCCCTTCAGGCGACGACCTGTCAGAAGTTCGTAGGTGTCAATCTGGATTCAGTACGTCAGATGTCCTTCCTGCCTCCAGAGAAAGTGCTCTCTATCAGCTCCGAGATTCTAAAATTCTCCCAACGCCAATCGGTTACAGTCCGCCATGCTATGAGAGTTCTTGGTCTCATGACGTCCTGCATAACTTGTGTGGACTGAAGTCAGTTCCACTCACGACCATCACAGAGGAATATCCTGGAAGTGACGGACAGTCGACAGAAAGATCTGGAGCGGCGGTTTTCGCTTTCCAACAGTGCATGACGATCCCTGGAATGGTGGTGCGACCTGTCAAATCTCAGAAAAGGGGTTCACTGGCAACTGGAACTAGGCATTCACATCACAACAGTTGCGAGTCTAATGTGCTGGGGTGCACAAATAGACCAGACCTACTTTCAAAGTTCCTGGCCTTTTTCTGTACAAAGAAAGAGTTCAAATTACTGAGGACTAAAGCGGGCTTTACACGCTGCAACATTGCTAGCATTTGTTGGCGATGTCAAGCGCGATAGCACCCGCCCCCGTCGTACGGCCGATATGTGGTGATCGCTGCCGTAGCGAACATTATCGCTATAGCAGTTTCACACGCACATACCTGCCCTGTGACGTCGCTCTGGCCGGCGAACCGCCTCCTTTCTAAGGGGACGGGTCGTGCGGCGTCACATTGACGTCACACGGATGGCGTCCAATAGAAACGGAGGGGCGGAGATGAGCGGGACGTAACATCCCGCCCACCTCCTTCCTTCCGCATTGCCAGTGGAGGCAGGTAAGGAGATGTTCGTCGCTCCTGCGGTGTCACACACAGCGATGTGTGCTGCCGCAGGAACGAGGAACAACATCGCTAGTAAGCAGAAAACGATTTTTTGTTTCAGGACAACCTCTCTCAACTATTTTGACCGCTTTTGCGATCGTTTAAGGTCGCTCATAAGTGTCACACACTGCGATCTCGTTAATGAAGCCGGATGTGCGTCACAAACACCGTGACCCCGACGATAATTCATTAACGATATCGTAGCGTGTAAAGCCTGCTTAAGAGTGGTTCTGGAGACAGTTTGACGGTCCAAGGATATGCTAACAGGCGAACATATCAAAATCTTCTCGGACAACATCACCACTGTGTCATTTCTCAGTCACCATGGAGGAACCAGGCATCTTCCCCTACAAAAGTTGACGGACAAAATTTTTCTTCTGTTGGAGAAGAAGGTGCAGTCGGTTTCAGCAGTTTACCTCAGGGGTGCGAACAACCGAGAGGCAGATTATCTCAGCCGACGTCATATGATATCGACAGAGTGGGGTCTCAACGAGCAGGTGTTCCGAAGTCTCATTCACAGATGGGGTCAGACATTGGTGGATTTCCTTGTTTCCAGGCAAAATTCGAATTCCCTCAGTCCGAACAACAATCCGGTTGTGGGGGACGCCCTGTCTTGGCGATGGGTCGAGGGTCTTACTTACGTATTTCCCCAATTTCCGTTGATTCCGTGAGTTCAGGACAGAACTACAGTAATCACTCTCCTTCCTTATTGGCTGAAAAGAAGCTGGTTTACACTTCTGCGAGTTTCGGCACTGGAACCATCGATTATGCTACCACTTCAGGATGACTTGCTGTCTCAAGGTCCCTTACGGCACCACAACCTCTGCCAGCTCCACCTCTCAGCCTGGATCCTGAGCGGGAGATCTTAAGGTCTAGAGGTCTCTCAGACCAGGTGGTTTCCACAATGATCTCCAGCAGAACGCCAGTTTCAAAGGCAAATTTTCAGAAAATAAGGAAGACCTCTTGTTCTTTTGAGAGATATGCAGCTACAGTCGTTCTGGATATTGCGAAAGTTCTTGATTTTCTCCAGTCAACCTTTAATAAGAACCAAGTACTTTGAGGGTACAGATTGCTGTGCTTAGTGTGTTCCTGGATTACCAGTTGGCACTTCATCCATGGATTGCAATATTTTTGAAAGGTATCCATCGATTACGACCCACTTTGAGACTCTTCACATCCATGGGACCTCAACTTGGTACTTCGATTCCTCTGCGGACCTCCTTATTCCATTGACAGTGGTCTTTCTTTTAAGGAACTTTCATTCAAGACGTTGTTCTTGGTTGCAATTACAACTGTGAAGACAGTCTGAGAATTACAGGCTTGGTCCATTCAGGAACCATATCTACGTATCACAGATTGTGTCATTCTCAAACTCAATCCGACCTTCTCCCCAAAGGTGATATCTTCAGAGACTCTGAATCAGGAAGTGGTGCTTCCTTCCTTTTGTGCTCATGCAAAGAATCCAAAAGAACAGGAACTTCATTCTCTGGATGTCCGGAGAGCACTTCTGGCCTATTTGGAGGCAACTTGGGACTGGAGAGTGGACTCCTTGTTTATTCAATTCTGGGGAAAGAATAAGGGCAAGAAGGCCTCAAAATCTACCCTAGCCAGATAGCTTAAGTCTTTGATAGGGTAAAGCGGGCTTTACACACTGCGATTATCGGTCCCGATATCGCTAGTGTGGGTACCCGCCCCCATCTGTTGTGCGACACGGGCAAATCGCTGCCTGTGCCGCACAACATCGCCTGGACCCGTCACACATACTTACCTGCTCGGCGACGTCGCTGTGACCGGCGAACTGCCTCCTTTCTAAGGGGGCGGCCCGTGCGGTGTCACAGCGACGTCACCGAGCGGCCGCCCAATAGAAGCAGAGGGGCGGAGATGAGCGGGACGTAACATCCCGCCCACCTCCTTCCTTCCGCATTGTGGCCGGGAGGCAGGTAAGGAGAGCTTCCTCGTTCCTGCGGTGTCACACAGAGCAATGTGTGCTGCCGCAGGAACGAGGAACAACCTCGTTACTGCTGCAGTAACAATTTTTGAGAATGGACCCCCATGTCACCGATGAGCGATTTTGCACGTTTTTGCGACGATGCAAAATCGCTCATCGGTGTCACACGCAACAACATCGCTAATGCGGCCGGATGTGCGTCACAAATTCCGTGACCCCAACGACTCAGCATTAGCGATATCGTAGCGTGTAAAGCCCCCTTTAGCCTATTCCTCAGAGGGGTTAGAAGTTCCGGGGGTTCTTTGGGCCTACTCCACTAGAGGTCTTTCCACTTCAGGGGCAGCTAGAGCAGTAGCTTCTTTAGAACAGATTGTGCGGCAGTTACATGGTAAGGGCCTAATACCTTCTGTCGGCATTACTGTATAAGTTCGATGTCCTTTCAGCCCAGAGAATATCTTTTTGATGTAAAGTCCTACAGGCAGTGGTGCCTCCCTAAGGCGTCTTATTTGGTATTCTCCTGTGGTGCTGTCATGAGGGACGACCTGGAAAGCAGGCATTAGACCTACTGGAAATGGTATTTCCAGGAGTCATCATGACAGCACCCTTCGTTTATCTCCCTGTATCCATATGTGACTTTAACATGTGTTCAGTATTTAATAAACTAAATTGCATCCATCCTCGTGTGATCCTTGTAAAAGCACTGGAGGGGAGCGGGAAGGAGGGGCCTTTTAACAGTTTGTGTGTTTCCTGTCCCTACAGCGGATAGGGGCAACCCTCCTGTGGTGCTGTCATAATGGACTCCTGGAAATACCATTACTGGTAGGTCTAATGCCTGCTTTCCTATAGGGGTTTCTGCAGAATTTCTGCAGCAAAAAGAAGTAGCATGAGCCTTCTTTTCCGCAGGTACCTGCGTTTTTTTTGCCATAGATAATAGTAAAAAACCGCGGGGACCAACCCGCGGAAAAACCATGGCAAAACCGCAAATGCGTTATTACGGCAGTTTTTGCCGTAGGTTTGGTATTCTGCCAGAGGGTGCGGATTTTTCTTAAGAAAGAGTAATTTCCCAGTGCGCACAGGGCCTAATAGAATAGTTAGTTACTCAATCTTTTTGAGACTAATTTTTTTTTTTTCGTTTATTGGATGTATTTCAAAGGGTCTGCTCACATCTGCATATTAATATGCCGAGTGCAATCTGATAAACATTTTTTAAAAAAATCAGATTCCACTTACACCATTGTTAAACAATAAGGCAGTACTGATCTTCGATATGGTTTTTTTTTTGTTTTTTTTTGCTCTGCTGTTTTTGGCCTGAGGCAAAAGCAACATGCTGTGTATGGTCACGTAAAACGTCAAGAGACTCCAATGCAGGTCTAGAAGTGTGAGAAAAGAAACGTAAAGCATACTGACCATCCTATGCTGAGTGTTTATTACGGATACATTACCATTCTGTAGCATAGAACACTGCAAATGGTCCTGTTTTTAGAATGAAAGTTGCTGAGAAAAATACACTTCATACGATTGGGATACACATGTCATACAGAGACTAGGCGAGAAAAAAAAATTGCACACTCAATTCACATGACATTTGGAATACCAAACTGATTTCACATGTCCCACTTTTCTGGATAAAAAATCTGACTTTTTTTTTTTTATACTTCAATGTGAGCAAACCCAAATGGATGATTACTAGACATAGAACACAAACTCTATATTTTCAATGTTCAGGATTTTTTTTACAAAATTGTGGAATGAATGACTAAATTAACCCTGATATTACCCCTTGAAATTTTGCTCTGCCTATTCTATCCACTTTAACCTTCTCCTTTTCCTGTCAGCACCATGTTTGTTTTCTGAAGCGAACACTGCTATTCTGTACTCCTTCTATTATAATTAGATTGTTACAGCTGCAGAAAACTGATTTCCCTGCTGCCCTTTCGGACTTTTATTTTTGTTATCATTTCTAGAAAGAACAGTAATTCATATTCAGTTTGTAAATGTATGTTTTGGGGTTTTTCTTGTCTAAATAAAATGTAGAATAACGGTTATTCTGAAAAAAAAGATTTCCCTAAATATTGTATAACAAAAAAATCCTTTTCTGACATGCGTAGCCTTTTAAATGCATTTTGGTAACTATTCCATAATTTTGAGAATGAACGGTTTATATTGATGCTTGGATGGTATTTAGTTCTTGTAATGTCACATCTGCATTCACAGTAATGTATAATGCTATGACCTGTGTTTGTCTCTACAAATATGCTGATGTTCTCTTCCTTTATGTAGATGGGTTTTTACAATGCAGTAGCTATTCCTTGTTATACTACACTGTCACAGATATTTCCTGGCACAAGAGCACTTCTTAATGCATGCAGGTAAGCATGGCTTTAGAACTACCCATGTTAACATTGGGTGGAATCAAATATCTAAAAACAAAGCATGTCAGAATTATAATTTGTAAATGGTTAGATCATGTAGGTAGTCTATCTGCAAATAAAGGCTTTGCGAAATTCAATTTACCAGCCACACCTTTTGCTGTTGTAAAATGCTACTTTGGAATGTAATATAGTATAAGAAATTACAAAAACTCATAAGGAATGGTATCTTTAGGTGTTGCTGTTTTAACCCCCTTCACTACCCAGTGATTTTCCGGTTTTCGTTTTTTCCTCCCTTTTTTTCTAAAAGCCATAACTTTTATTTATCCATCAACATAGCTGTATGAGGGCTTGTTTTTTTGCGGGACGAGATGTACTTTTGAATGAAACCATTAATTCTGCTCTATATTATACTGGAAAACAAGAAAAATTAAAGTGCAGTGAAATGGAAAAAAAATGCAACTCCACAATTTTTTGGTTTTTTTTATTTACCATAATTCACTATATGGTAAAACCTAAGCTGGCCGTATGATTCCCCAGGTCAGTACAAGTTCGTAGACTCAAATATACGTTAGTTGGGTTTCTTTAAAGGGAATGTATCGCGTTTTTTTATTTTTGTATTAAAAAGAGTGATTATGAAATCAAGTATTTTTAATACAAAATGAAAATCGCAGCTTATTTACTTTTTCAGTTATTCTAATTTTACTGGAGGCACTGGGGGCCATGTTGGATTTGCTGTGTGTGTGTAACAACAGTTACTCACTCCTTTATGGCAGCCCCTGTGCATAGAGCATAGTGGTCGTGATCCGATCCCATTCACTAACGCTACAGTGGGCGTCTGCTGTGACCTAGACGCGCCCCCTGGGCTGTCCAGATCACAGCAGAGGGAGGATCTCAGCGCCATTTTTGTGTAGCTTCAACCCATGCTTTTTGCTCCACTTCACACCTGTCAACCGCCGGGATGTGAGTCCGGGCCACCTCCCCTTCCCCTTGTTACCGATGACACCCCCTCCCTCCGCTCTCCCCAGCCACCGCTACTGCCGCCACCCCTCCCCCCCCGCCATTACTGTCTGTAATAAAAAACCCTCCCTCCCGCTCTCCCCAGCCCCCATTCTGCCCTCTACCGCCGGTGGGTGGGTGTGTGTGTGTTGTCTCCAAAAACACCCCCCCACTCAACCCTTCCGCCTGCCACCTGTCGGCCTGTGTGTATACCGGTGATACTGTCTGCAGAGTTCTGTATCTAATCCTATCCTGTGTGATACTTTCTGCAGGGCTGTGTATCTAATCCTCTCCTGTGTGATACTGTATGCTGAGCCGTGTATCTAATCCTCTCCTTTGTGATACTGTCTGCTGAGCTATATATCTAATCCTGTCCTGTGTGATACTGTCTGCACAGCTGTGTATCTTATCCTGTCCTGTGTGATATTGTCTGCTGAGCTGTGTATCTAATCCTCTCCTTTATGATACTGTGTGCTGAGCTGTGTATCTAATCCTCTCCTGTGTAATACTGTCTGCTGAGCCGTGTATCTAATCCTATCCTGTGTGATACTGTCTGCTGAGCCATGTATCTAATCCTGTCCTGTGTGATACTGTCTGCTGAGCCATGTATCTAATCCTATCCTGTGTGATACTGTGTGCTGAGCAGTGTATCTAATCCACTTCTTTGTGATACTGTCTGCTGAGCTGTGTATCTAATCCTGTCCTGTGTGATACGGTCTGCTGAGCTGTGTATCTAATCCTCTCCTGCGTGATACTGTGTGCTGAGCTGTGTATCTAATCCTCTCCTGTGTAATACTGTCTGCTGAGCCGTGTATCTAATCCTATCCTGTGTGATACTGTCTGCTGAGCCATGTATCTAATCCTGTCCTGTGTGATACTGTCTGCTGAGCCATGTATCTAATCCTATCCTGTGTGATACTGTGTGCTGAGCAGTGTATCTAATCCACTTCTTTGTGATACTGTCTGCTGAGCTGTGTATCTAATCCTGTCCTGTGTGATACGGTCTGCTGAGCTGTGTATCTAATCCTCTCCTGCGTGATACTGTCTGCTGAGCCGTGTATCTAATCCTCTCCTTTGTGATACAAGGGTTGGCAGACCAATCACCCGCAGACTCTGGGTCAGCGGAGGATTGATCCACGGTATCTGGCCAGATGCTGCTCCCCATATAAAGTTTATGGGGAACCGAATCTAGCCAAAAGGGGTAGGAGCAAGCGCTTCATACTTACCGATGACCGGGCGGCTGTCACACTGCTCCCGCGGCGGCTTTCATTTTCCATAGCTGGCTCATTATTCCATCTCGTATTCACTCCTTCCCTGCTCACCGGTGGCTGTGATTGGTTGCAGGCAGACACACCCCAACGCTGAGTGACAGCTGTCTCAGTGCAACCAATCACAGCCGCTGGTGGGCGGGTCCATAGCGTACAGTAAAAAAATAAATAAAAAATGTATCAAAAACAGCGTGCGGTCCTCCCAAATTTTGCTAACCAGCCAGAATAAAGCCTCACAGCTGGGGGCTGGTATTCTTAGGCTGGGGAGCCCCCCAGCCTAAAAATATCAGCCAGCAGCCACCCGGAATTGCCGCATCCATTAGATGCAACAGTGCCGGACTTTTCCCGGGTCTTTCCGTTGCCATGATGCGGTGGCAATCTGGGTAATGAAGGAGTTAATGGCAGCAGCTGCCACTAAGTCATAGTTTAGTGATGGCAGGCGTCTATATGACACACCCTCATCACTAAACTGTAAGTGAAAGAAAGGCTAGGTTCACACACTTCTTTGTTTGATGCTGCGTTTTTGTAGCAAAAAATGCACAAACAAGCACCCGTTGCAAAAAAACGCGGCAACAACGCATGCTTTTTTACCGCGTTTTTTTACTGCTTTTTTGCTCACTGCATTTTTATGAGTGAACAATGCCATTAAAGATTGTTGAAAAAATAGAAAAAGATAAAAGGTCTGATGACATTTCCTTTTTCAATATGTTCTTCATTCTCCACTAGTGTATGCAGGAGAGCATACAGCTGCAGGACTACAAGGCTCAGCATGCTCCATCCAGGACTTTATGCTGGAGGGAGAGGCAGGGGGAGCAGAACTACAAGGCTCAGTATCCTCCATCCAATAGTGTATGCAGTAGAGCAGACAGCAGCTGCAGAACTACAAGGTTCAGCATGCTCCATCCACTAGTATATGCAGGAGAGCAGACAGCAGCTGCAGAACTACAAGGCTCAGCTTCCTCCATCCAGGACTGTATGCAGGAGTTTTTTGCCCCCCCAAAAAATGAGGTGGGCCTCGCCATATTTTTGTATGCTAGCCAGGTACAGCAGGCAGATACGGGCTGCCCCCAACCCCCAGCTGCCTATTTGTACCCGGCTGTGAACCAAAAATATAGTGAAGTCCTTTTTTTTTTAATTATTTCATGAATTTCATGAAATAAGTAAAATTAAAAAAAATGACACGGGCTTCGCCCAATTTTTGAGTCCAGCCAGGTACACCTAGGCAGCTGGAAATTGGAATCCGCAGTGCAGAGTGCCCAAGCTTTCTGGGCACCCCCGCGGCGTATTGCAGTCCGCAGTCACCCCAGAAAATGGCGCTTTCATAGAAGAGCCATCTTCTGGCACTATATCCAACTCTTCCAGCTGCCCTGGTGATGGGTGGCTCGCTGGGTAATAATGGGGTTAGGGCTAGCTTTATATTATCAGCTGGCCCTAAGCCCGAAATTCATGGTGTCACGCCAATATTAGACATGGCGACCATGAATTTCTAGTAAAGATTTAAAAAAAAAAACAACACACAGAAAAATAAAACACAACACAATTAGTGACTCAATCTTTATTGAAATAAAGAACCCCCTCCACAGTAATCCTGGGCAAGGGTCCCGCGACGTCCAATCTGGATCCAATATCATCTCATCGGTTTGCTGGAAGGCAAAGCGATCAGATGATGTGTCAGCTTCAAGTGCCTGAATCACATGACACAGCAGTTGATGGTATAAATGGCTTTTATACAATCAGCTGATGCATTAGTGAAAAAAAAACCTACACACGTACGTGCTGACTCCTGTCCGATCGCTGCAGGAGCTGCCGGTAATCCGTGAAGCGGTCTCCTGACGGCATCAGCAAAAAAAAAATTAGACGATACAGTCCCTTTTAAGCATTAAAGAAAGAATTCTGAAATTTGTCCAATTTTTTTTTTGCTTTTGTCGCAGTTTTCTGAGACCATTAGCGTTCTTATTTTTCGACATCTGGTTCTGTGTGATGGCTTATTTTTTGCATGCTGAGCTATCTATTTTAACTATAAAATTTTGGGGTTGATTCAGTATATTTTAATTGCCTCTTATTGCAATGTTTTTTTCTCATATACTAGAGCTGGGCGGATTTCGAGATAACTGGGACGGACGGGTCCCTGCTAAATGTAAAAAAAAAAAATCTGAATTCAGTCCGGATTCCGGTACCCAAATAAGTCTATGGGTACCAGAATCCGGAGATTAAAAATGTTGATAGAAGGTATAGGGAGAAGGAGCGCACGCGGTGTAATCACTGAAGATCCGTCATGGTGTCAAGCTGCTTCCAGGTCATGCATTCGCTTTTGGAGCAAACAATTAACTCTCATTGAATATTCACTGCTTTCCCTGCCCACCAGCGTGTGTAATTGGTTGCAGTCAGCTGACAGGGTGCTGGAGTGTCTAACTGCAACCAATCACAGGCACCAGAATGGCCGGTGGGCGGGGAAAGCAGTGCAACTGTCTGCGAGTCAGTATCGTGGTATAAACATAAATAAAACAATGAGTGTAGGGCCCCCCATATTCTGATACCCAGCACAGATAAGGCCCACGGCTGCAGCCCCCAGCTGTCGGGCTTTATTTTGGCTGTTAAATACAAAGGAAGTAAGGCGATATTACAAAATTATACACAGAGGATACACCAATTGGTACCCCTCGGGAAGATACAAACTTCAAATAGAGTAATGAAGACGAGGAGAAAAAGAAGAATGTGTACCAATAATTGTTCAAGGCAATGATTAAATTACATCATTTATTGAAAATATGCAAAAGACATAAAAATAGTAAGATGTATGAGTTACTAATAGTATGCAATAAAATTACACTGAGGTAAAAGCAGGGATAGCAATATACCATGCAAAATAGAAAAAAGGTGACTACCCCCTTCCGAACAAGATAATTCACAAGGTGATCTAATAGACGAGAATCAGTATCAATTGGGCTTGCTATGAATTAATAAATATACAATCAATATTGATTTATAGAAAAAAAGACCAATAGCAAGACCATGTCTTTTTGCATATTTTCAATAAATGATGATGTGGAGACACTGGGGGTCAGTGGGTGCTCTCGTCCGCTGTCCCGGCCGCCTTTAGAAAGACAGCATGGTCCAGGGCTCATCCCAACTGAACGTCCGACCTCCTTAACCGTGGGCGGAACACTACTCAGACAACACAGGATGAGGGAATCACAATATTAAGACTTTATTTTATCCCCAAACAATTTAACGCCATATGGCACATAACCAGCAAAACCACAGAATGTAACCGGCAACAGTTTTTCACCCTTCCGCTGGCTCACCAGGGATTAGAATGTCCGTACCTCAGAACTTCCAGGGCTACTTACTCCAAACCAGCAGCACCCACCGAGAATAAAATAACGTCAGATTTAGGAAGCTGGCTGAGGACCGCAAAGCCTGTAGTCAGGTGACTGGATTGTCTCAAGCTGGATTCCTTCCTTGGGTAGTCCTTGATATCTTAGCTGAATCCTTGCATTTGATGCTGAAGTCCATGTAGTATTATAATCCAGTTTCGGTTATGGCTTGCCAATTGGATCCGCAGATCCTAGATTGGTATCATGTAGCAAGAGTCTACCCGGGCAATGGACAGTCCTCCTTCTTATACCCCTGAGCTCTCCATTCAGACCATTGGGGTCATCACGATTAGTGGATAAGACTGGGCTCTTATTGGCTAGATTTCAAGCCGTATACAAAATATCCCTAGTTAGTAATGGTCTCTGGCAGAGACGAGGGAGAGACAGCCAAGTTACATCGAGTCTAGCAATACACATAGTAATAAAATGGGAGGTTTGCATAATTGATTTGTCTGGGTATCTGACCTTCACTGGCCAAGGCAATTACATGAGTCAACAAGAACTTTAACACTAGACTCCTAAGAGTCTTGTAGAAACAATGAGGAGCTTATCCCCCGTTTATAAACAAACTATCATCATGTCTGGCTGAATTTTAAGAAACATAACCCATGGTAGGCACTGACAGAGTCCATGTCGTCACATTCCTCCCCCTTCTTAATATTAGCCAGACAGGATAGCCTTCCGATCATCCTTCTCCACCTGTCGGGAAAGCCCATCCGCGTTTCCATGGTTCTTGCCTTGTTTATGGGAGATGGAAAAATTGTAAGATTGTAACATCCGACTCCATCTGAGCAAGCGTCCGTTGTCCACAGCAGTGCGATTTAGCCAACTCAATGGATTGTGATCATTGAGGACTGTGAACTCATTGCCATAGAGGTAGGGCTGCAATTTTTTCAGGACCCAGACAATGGTTTTTCTATGGTTGCGTAAGCCCTCTCTCGGTCCAACAGTTTCCGGGAGAGGTAAGCTATCGGATGTTCCTCACAGTTATCCCCCACTTGGCTAAGTACAGCTCCTAGTCCTTTGTCCGATGCGTCTGTTTGGAAGATGAACCTGCGACGGAAGTCAGGAGCAGTTAGGGCTGGGCTCTGGGCCAGCTGGTCTTTCAACTGGAGGAACGCAGTTTCACATTCTGGGGTCCAGATAAGGTTACGGGCATATCTTTTGGTTGTGAGGTCAGTGAGCGGTTTTGCTATGGTACTGTAATGGGGGATAAACTTTTGATAATTTGCGGTTCCTAGGAACACGCGGACCTGTTCTTGGTTGACCGGGCATGGCCACTGGATAATGGCTTCTACTTTTGCAGGCTCGGGAAGAATGCACCCACTTCCCACCCAATGTCCCAGGTATAGCACTTCAGCCATCCCCATTTGGCATTTGTCAGGTCGGATGGTAAGCTGGGCTTTGGCTACCCTCTGTAGCACCTGGTATACGTGCTGAAGATGCTCTTCCCAAGTGTCGCTGAAGATGGCGATGTCATCCAAATGGGCTTGGGCATAAGACTGACATCCCTCCAGTAAATGGTCTACCATCCTCTGGAAGGTAGCCAGGCCATTCTTCACCCCAAAAGGCATGCTGGTAAATTCAAATAGGCCAAAAGGGGTTATGAAGGCCAATTTCTCTTGAGCCTCTTTTGTGAGTGGGATCTGCCAGTATCCCTTGCACAAATCGAGGGTAGATATAAACCGAGATCCCCCTAACCTATCCAGTAGTTCATCCATCCAGGGCATGGGGTAGGCATCTGTAATCGTGACCTCATTGAGCCGTCTATAGCCCACACACAAGCGAGTACTATTGTCCTTTTTTGGCACCAAGACAACACTGGCAGCCCATGGGCTATGGGAGGGAACTATGACTCCCATATTTAACATGTCATCCACCTTGGCCTTCATCATTGCCAACACAGGAGGGGTCACCCGTTAGGCAGGTTGTCTTAGTGGAGTGGCTGCCTCTGTGTTGACATGATGCTGGACCAGGGGGTTCTACCAGGCTAACTCGTGAACAGCAAAAACTCACAGACTAACGGCAGAAGATGTAAACTGCCCAAGGCAAAAAAGACTAATGCACTGCCAGGATGCAGCAAGACCTCCATTAAATCGAGACATCACAGGTGCAAAGGAAGATGGTAAAATTGCACACTTGTGGCTTGCATAGGTCACTGTTCACACATGCAGGTTCACAGTATCTGGTATGCAGCCTATTAGTTACGCCTCATCATAATAGATGACTCGTGAACAGGGATTCATATGTTCAGAGAATGTCTGATATCTGTCGCTTCTGTGATGGACAAAGCTGTTCCCCCAGTGATACATCTTTTACCCCCATTTCCATTTTGGATTCCACTAATAGGTCTGGGATCTGGTCCAACTCTGGGTCATCTAACTCTGGACAACAAACTGCTAAATTAGTGACCTCTCGTTCCTCATAAGCTTTTAGCTTGTTGATGTGGTAGGTACGCTCACGAACACATGCTCGATCCAGGGCCACGGTGTAGTCGGTATTGCCACATTACTTGGTAATGGTGAATGGAGTCTCCCACATAGGTTGCAGCTTGTTTTTCTGTACCGGTACTAGTACTAAGACCTTCTGTCCACAGGCAAATTCTCGGGCTCGGGCAGTGCGGTTGTAACATCGTTTTTGCCTTTCCTGAGCCACTTCTAAATTCCCGTGGGCTAACGCCATGAGGTGCCTCATCCTTTCCCTAAACTTTTGAAGATTGTCCAGAATGGGAACCTCTTCTGTGGGGAAGGTGCCCTCCCAATTCTCTCGTACCAGTTCTAGGGGCCCTCGTACCTTTTGGCCATGCAGCAATTCAAAGGGGGAGAACCCAGTGGAGTACTGCAGTTCTTCCCGGTAAGCAAAAAGGAGCTGCTGCAGGTTTTTCTCCCAGTTCCCCCTACCCCCTCGGACTCTACATAATGGCTAATGAGCTGCTTATGCTTTCCGTTGAAGCGCTCACACAATCCATTTGTTTCAGGATGGTAGGGGGTGGTGGTACGCATGGGGTGGACTCCATGTTTCTCTCACAGGGTCAGAATCAGTTCAACATGGAACTGTGCCCCCTGGTCAGTCAATACTTCTTGTGGAAACCCTACCCAGCTAAAGATGTCCAGTAGGGCTTGAGCCACGTGCTCTGCATCTATGGAGGATAAGGCAACGGCTTCTGGATAGCGGGTGGCAAAATCTATCAGGGTGAGGATGAAGCTTTTTCCACTGCAGCTAGGGATGGCCAAGGGGCTTACTACATCAATGGCAACTCTCTGCAACGGTTCTCCTATCTAGGGCATGGGTTGGAGTGGGGCACGACATGGGGCTCCCCCCATATGTTGACACACTGGGCAAGAGGCTCTGTATTTTTGCACTTCCTGAGTGACCTTTTGCCAGAAAAAACTGCGCAACAGGTGGGCCCGGTTCTTTTTGGCCCTCATGTGCCCAGCCGCAGGAACATCATGAGCTAACCATAATAGTTGGGGTCGGTATTGCTGGGGTACCACTGGCTGATGTACACGGGTCCAGGGTTTTTCTGGGCAGGATGCAGGCTTTTCCCGATATAAGAGGCCTTTTTCCTATCTATACACCTCCCCCTGATTTCCTCCCCCAGGTTGAGCGGCCGCACTACGGATAAGCTCTAGGGTGGGGTCTGTCAGTTCGGCTTCCCTGAATTTCTTATGATCAATCTCCCCCCAGTCAATGGCCACAGTTGGGTCTAATGTACTCACATTCGTTGGCTTCGATGAGGAGGCTGAAGATTGAGGAAGAGGGTTCTCCTCGATTGGGTTGATAGAAAGACCTGCACCAGGATGGTGATTGGCTTGACTGCGGGTGATGGTGGTGACAGACTGGCTGAATAGTCCTTGTCCTAGGTCATTTCCCAAAATAACAGGGATGGGGAGGCTGTCCATGATCCCCACTTTAACCTCTCCTTGGTCAGTTTCCCAGTCCAACTGCACTCATGACGGAGGGATGTTCGAGCGCTGGCCCCCAGCAAGGAAGATGGTCACTTGGTGGCCAGATAAATGATGTTCTGTAGGAGCATTATCTGGGCTGACCAGGGTGATGGAAGATCCAGTGTCTCGAAGTCCCTGAGTCTGTATATCACTGACCTTGACCGTCTGGATGTGGCGATGGAGGTTGGCTGGGGTACGGTGTCCAGCCTGCCGTAGGGTGTGGACTGGGTAAACCGATTCCTCCGCTGTTGGTGTTTCCCGGGAGTAGCATTCCTCAGGTCTTGTTGGTTTATCTCGGCATAGGCTGACTGGTTGGACTGGCAGATGGGCTCCAGGCATGGGGCCCCGACTTTAAAGACACTCTTTGGCCATGTGTCCAAGGCACCCACACATATAACAGCGCTGTGGGTTAGACAAGTCACCGGCCCTGTTAGTAAACCTTTGTCTTGTTGGGGCTCCTGTGGTGTAATTAGTTAGTCCAGCACGGTAGTCTGGAGGTCGCTTGGATCCATAGTTAAGGGACCTCCTGAGATCGATGGGCCTATTGGGCCTCCAGCTGGGTCGGATGGCTGTAAATTCGTCAGCCAATCGCACTGCTTGCTCTGGGGTATCGGGCTTCCTGTCAGCTATCTATTCTCGGATTTCCGGGTCCATCTTCTCCAGCAGCTGTTCGAGCACCATCACGTTCTGGAGGGCTACTGCGGAGTGGGTATCCTGACCATCGAGCCAGCTGTTACAGTGTCGTCATAGTTGACTGCCAAATTCGACATACATGACACCCTGGCGAGACATAGTCCGGTACTTAGTGCGATGTCTCTTGGGGTTATGATAAAAAGGGCCAACAGTGTCCTTAATAATTCCGTAGTCCAGGTAGTCCTGAGGCCCAAGTGATCGGACAGCCTCCTGGGCCCAGACAGGCAAGCTTGTCCACAGGTATTGGACCACTCAGCTGTGGGCACCTGGTGCATACGCATTAGCACCTCAAAGTTTTGCAAGTGTTCATCTATCTCAGTGCTGGATTCATTAAAGACTGGCATGTCCCTGTAGTGAAGAGGACTTCCTTGGTGGTGGTCTATCCTGGATGTAGGTGCTGGTGGTAAGGAAATTGGAACTCCCAACACTAATTGCAGAACACCAGTCCTCTCTTCCCTTGAAGCTTCAGGCCCCAATGCAGTTAACAATTCCTTGACTCGGTCTGCTTGGGCTTGGTTTGTTTCCAGACTGTCACTGGATATAGGATGAGACACATGGTTTACATCCTTTGATACCACATCGGCGGTGTCCTCATCCTCCTCTGCATCATTCTGGGTCTCCCAATGTACCAATTTCTGGATCAAGTCCGACCGAGTGTCAGTGTTCCTGTATTCAATCTTTTGCATCTAGCACAGATCCTGTAGCATCCATTTACTGCTGCGGTCGTAACTCCTCTCCAGTCCTTGCCCAAAGCTGAGCTGATGGGGTTGGATATGGCAGCGTCCAACACATGAATGCTTTCCCTATGGCCTGCTGGGTATGCTTATGTGCCTCCCTGGTTGTTGAGCCTTGGACGGTGTCCATGAACACCAGTCCTCTGCAGCTCCCCTGGATAAACCAGGCTGAGTAGTATCCCACCGCTGCCACCAATTGTGGAGACAACGGGGGTCAGTGGGTGCTCTCGTCCACTGACCCGGCCGCCTTTAGAAAGACAGCATGGCACTGGGCTCATCCCAAGTGAACACCCGACCTCCTTAACCGTGGGCGGAACACTACTCAGATAAAACAGGATGAGGGAATCACAATTTTAAGACTTTATTTTATCCCCAAACAATTAACGGCATATGGCACATAAACAGCAAAACCACAGAATGTAACCGGCAACAGTTTCTCACCCTTCCGCTGGCTCACCAGGGATTAGAATGTCCATGCCTCAGAGCTGCCAGGGCTACTTACGCCAAACCAGCAGCACCCCGCTTTCGACGGGCACCCACCGAGAATGGAAAAACTCAAGATTTCGGAAGCTGGCTGAGGACCGCAAAGCCTGTAGTCAGGTGACTGGATTGTCCCAAGCTAGATTTCTTCCTTAGGTGGTCTGAGGATTTTCTCATATCAGACGTGCTGGTATTTATTAGGGTTTTTACGGCTGCAGACAGTACTCCTTCCTATCCTTTCCTATAAAGATTTCTATCTATAAGAATATTTAGTTCTCCGGCTGTGTCGAGACAACTAGGTCATCGTAGACTCGTCCAACGGCTACTTCTAGTTGTATGTCAGGATTAGGTCTGCAGTCCCTTAAGGTTCCAGCCACTCTGATTACTTTTTGGTTTTCTGCATTTTTGGTCCTCCTCGGTCCCTGAATCATAACACCTTGCATTCGATGCTGTAAATTGTAGTATTATAATCCAGGTTCGGTTATGGCTTGCCGATCGGATCCGCAGATCCTAGATTGGTATCATGTAGCAAGAGTCTACCCGAGCAATGGACAGTCCTCCTTCTTATACCCATGAGCTCTCCATTCAGAGCATTGGGGTTTTCACGATTGGTTGATAAGACTGGGCTCTTATTGGCTAGATTTCAAGCCGTATACAAAATATCCCTAGTTAGTAATAATCTCTGGCAGATACGAGGGAGAGACAGCTAAGTTACATCGCATCTAGCAATACACATAGTAATACAATGGGAGGTTCGCATAATTGATTTGTCTGGGTATCTGACCTTCACTGGCCAAGGCAATTACATGAGTCAACAAGAACTTTAACACTAGACAACGACGTCGCTGCAACGTCACCATATTCTGTGACGTTGCAGCGACCTCAACAGCGACGTCGCTGTGTGTGACACATAACAACAATCAGACCCCTGCTGCGAAATCGTTGCTCGATCCTGAATGTTCCAGGTCATTTTTTGATCGCTGCTATCCCGCTGCGCCATGCTGATAAGCTGATAATCCTTGTGTTTGACACCGCAGCAGCGACGCTACGCTACGTCTGAAACCACACAACGACTGTCGACGTCGCTATGATCGCTACTCCGTCGCTGCTTTATATAACATGTTTGACAGCTTACTAACGATCATCTATGGTCGCTGCTACGTCACAGAATATGGTGACGTTGCAGCGACGTCGTTGTCGTTATGTGTGACACCAGCTTAAGAGTCTTGTAGAAACAATGAGGAGCTTATCCCCCGTTTATAAACAAACTATCATCATGTCTGGCTGAATTTTAAAAAACTTAACCCATGCTAGGCACTGACAGTCCATGTCATCACAGATGTAATTTAATTATTGTCTTGAACAATTATTGGTACACATTCTCCTTTTTCTCCTAGTCTTTTTTATCTTCGCTGTGTATGAAAATAAGGCCAGAATCACACTTGCGAGGGACTCGCTTCTCATTATTTGGCTCGGCCTGACGCTCTCCGGACATGAGCATGCAGCTGCATAGAAATACATGCAACCGACCCGCTCCTGTCAGAGTGTGCGGCTGTGCTGGGGAGATCCAGTCTGAAAATATCAGCCTCCAGCCGCACGGAATTGTTGCATCCATTGGATGCAACAATTTCAGCGCTTTACCCCGCTCTTCCTGATTGCCCTGGTGCGTTTGCAATCCACTATGTCCTGGATTAGTGATTGCACCCAATCACTAATCTGTAAGTGAATGTAAATAAACACAAACACCAAAAAATTCCTTTATTTTGAATAAAATACAAAAAAACCCCTCTTTCACCACTTTATTAACCCCAAAACTCCCCTGATGTCTGACGTAATCCACATGAGTTCCTACGGCGATTCAGCTCTGCTATATCTGAATCTCACAGCAAGCGCCATAGAGCATAGAGCATGATTGCTTGCTGTGAGCTCCAGAGAATGAATGAGCTGCAGCAATTAGCGGTGACGTCACTCCAGTTATTTGTGGTCACAGCTAGAGGTTCTTACATGTGACCGCAGGTAAAGGTAACCTAACCTCAGAGGACCTCTGATGTCCTGATTAAACGGGGGGGTGTTGCCAAGAGATGCAGATTTGGTGCTGAAATTTTAACACCATATTCCTGCACCCATTCTACAACTCCTGACAAAACAATCACATCACTACCACATCATATATCATGCGGATTTTCTTCTAGGAGGTGCAAATTTGGAGCTGAAATCTGGTGCAGACCATCTCTGCACCAAATGTGCACCTCCTGGCACAAAACCACGGCAAAGATCTAGAACATATATAGAACACATCAGGGAGGTACAGACTCTCTGGATCAGAGGTGCCAGCTTCTGCAGTTATACACTCAGGATATAGAACATATCAGGGAGGTACAAACACACGTTTTTAAATATTTTTTTTTTTTTTTTTATTTTCTCGCGTGCCGGATCCAGATTAAACACCCGAAATCTCGGGTCCGGCACCCAGGCACCTTTGAAACCGCGCAGATTCAGACTTTTACAGTCCGGATCCGACTATCACTACTCGTTACGCGCATTACCCATCAGATTAATTTATATATTTTGATATATCGGGCATATCTGAACTAAGCGATACCAGATATGTATGGGGTTTTTTTTTTTTTCATATGTTTTATTTTCAATGGAGCAATTTGATCTGAATATATATATATATTTTACTAACTTGAAGCTAATACAGTCTGAACGCGTGTGCTGTATAGAGCGATGCTTCAGCACCACTCTGTACAGCAGAAATGCTGGTCGCCTGTGAACGCATTCAAAGGAACTATGTCAGGACAGTGACAGGACAGTGACCCGTTGACTCCCAACTGTCATGACAACCAATCGGCACCCTGTGATCACATCACGGGGCCACCGATTGGGTGAAGAATGAAAAAAATTGGATGGCTGACAGATGTCATCTGAGTGAGTGTGGTCCGATTTTTTTTCATGGACTGTTGGATAGGAGAAGGTGGAAAAGCTGCTTTATGTCCAAGAACAGCTGATGAAACCTCAGATCAAACTCTGATAAAACTCTGATGAAACTTTTATCGAGATCAGTGATGATGCTTGGTCAATTTTTCTCGTGACGTGAGTGAGGCTTTAGTCACATTCAGGTCTGCTCTTCTCCAGCATATTCCACCACTTTGCAGTGAGAGCAGACTGTTTGTCAATGCAACTGTGGGATGTATTCCTCTTTTCTCAGTGTGTTGCTACCTGATTTTGATTAGTAAGCATTAAAAAAAGGATAACTTATACACCCACAGTGAAATCTCTTAGGTTTTGCTCCCTTGTACATTTTTTTTTTATTAACTTCTAAATATATTGCTGATATCTCGGCAATGGAGAGGTGAAATGATTTTAAAAAATTGTTCTGCAGTCCCTATTAGATTCTATCTCCAGTTCAGTATGAAAAATTTGGTGAAAGGTCCTCTTTTGGCCCCCTTCACACGTCCGTGAAAATCAAGCACGTTTTTCACGCATGTGTCAAAGCTGTGTATTGTCCTCCGTGTGCCGTTTTCATGGCACAACGTGTGTTCTCCGTGTGTTATCTGTGATAACACACGGAGAACCGGAACTTTCTACTCACCTGTCCCTGGCGTTGCTGTCCGTGGTGCTGATCTTCGGTCTCCAGCCCTGCCGACTCCCCGCTGCTGCTTCTGCCCGCAGTGGAGTGAATATTCAATGATCATAATGAGCAGAGGTCAGAAGCAAGTGACAGCAGCGGGTAGTGCTGGAGAAGGTGAGTATTGATTTTTTTTTTACAAACACGTGTGTTTTCTCCGCTGCGTGAAACACGGATCACATCCGTGCTGGCCGTGTGACACCCGTGATGCCGGAGAAAAACTGACATGTCTACGTGTGGAGCAGACGGGCACACGTGTGCTCCACACATACACACGGTCCATAGCAAAACACGCACGTGTGCGCAGACCCATTGATTTTAGTGGGTCTATGTGTGCCCGTGTCTCCGGCACGTGAGGAAACGGACCAAACACATACCAGAGACACGGACATGTGAAGAGGGCCTTAAACCTCTTTCTTCTGCCATCTTTAGGGAACGAGGTACAGTGCCTTGCATAAGCATTTGGCTCCCTTGAATTTTTCAACCTTTTCCCACATTTCAGGCTTCAAACAAAGATAAAAATTTTAATGTTTTGGTGAAGAATGAACAACAAGTGGGACACAATTGTGAAGTTGAAGAAAATTTATTGCTTATTTTAAAGTTTTTAGAAAAATAAATAACTGAAAATTGGGGCGTGCAATATTATTCTTCCCCTTTTAAGTTAATACTTTGTAGTGCCACCTTTTGCTGTGATTTACAGCTGCAAGTCGCTTGGGGTATGTCTCTATCACTTTTCCACTTTAAGAGACTGAAATTCTTGCCCATTCCTTCTTTGCAAATAGCTCAAGCTGAGTGAGGTAGGATGGAGAGCGTTTGTAAACAGCAGTTTTTCGCTCTTTCACAGATTCTCGATTGGATTCAGGTCTGGACTTTGACTTGGCCATTCTAACACCTGGATATGTTTATTTGTGAACCATTCCATTGTAGATTTTGCTTTATGTTTGGGATCATTGTCTTTCTGGAAGACAAATCTCCGACCCAGTCTCAGGTCTTTTGAAGACTCCAACAGGTTTTCTTCAAGAGTGGTCCTGTGTTTGGCTCCATCCATCCATACATCCATCTTCCCATTAATTTTAACCATCTTCCCTGTCCCTGCTGAAGAAAAACAGGCCCAAACAATGATGCTGCCACCACCATGTTTGACAGTGGGGATGGTGTGTTCAGGGTGATGAGCTGTGTTGCCCAAATAGTTTGATTTTTGTTTCATCTGACCAGAGCACCTTCTTCCACATGTTTGGTGTGTCTCCCAGGTGGCTTGTGGCAAACTTTATATGACACATTTTATGGATATCTTTAAAAATGTGCTGTCTCCTTGGCACTCTTCAATAAAAGCCAGATTTGTGCAGTGTACGATTGATTGTTGTCCTATGGACAGACTCTCCCACCTCAGCTGTAGATCTCTTCAGTTCATCCAGAGTGATCATGGGACTCTTGGTTGCATCTCTGATCAGTTTTCTCCTTGTTTGAGATGAAAGTTTGGATGAACGGCCGGGTCTTGGTAGATTTGCAGTGATATGATACTCCTTCCATTTCAATATGATCGCTTGCACAGTGCTTCTTGGGATGTTTAAAGTTTTGGAAATCTTTTTGCAACCAAATCCGGCTTTAAACTTCTCAACATCAGTATCACGGACCTGCCTGTTGTGTTCCTTGGTCTTCATGATGCTATTTGCGCTTTAAACAGAACACTGAGACTATCACTGAGCAAGTGCATTTATACGGAGACTTGATCACACACAGGTGGATTATATTTATGATCAGTTATTTAGGACAACATTGGATCATTCAGAGGTCCTCAATGAACTTATGGAGTAAGTTTGCTGCACTGATAGTAAAGGGGACGAATAATATTGCACAACCCACTTTTCAGTTATTTATTTTTTTTAAAAACGTTTAAAATAAGCAAATTTCGTTCAACTTCACAATTGTGTCCCACTTGTTGATTCTTCATCATAACATAAAAATATTTATCTTTATGTTTGAAGCCTGAAATGTGGGAAAAGGTTGAAAAATTCAAGGGAGCCGAATACTTACGCAATGCACCGTATGTGTCCAGCTGTAAGAGTCAGCCAGGGTACCTGAGAAAATGTAGATGGTTTAAACCTGGTTTTGTTCTTTTCTTGAGGAGTTTACATATTAGAAAACGGAGAAAGCCTCAATCATCAATATAAAATAATAAACTTTATTATATCATAAATATTAGATATTAGAAAAACACACCCAGTGATTGTGAACACACACAGGGGCATACAAGGAGATTATAGGATCAACCTAAATGGGACTCTTATATTCTCTTTAAGAGGTCAAGCTCCTATCTATCCTACGGGGTGATGTACAAATATATATACATATAGCGCCGTGCTTTTCTCTGGGCGCCCCCGTTCAGAATCAATTTTTCCTCAATGCACCCTCAATAAAAAGTATTAGCCACTAACGGGGCAGGGAAATGGAGGAGAGGGGAGAAGACATTCTCTATGGGGTCCCTATCTCACCCTATGAAACCTTACTCCTACCTACCAATGGAGGGTGTGACGCCGTAACAGTTTTGGGCGCCCCCGTTCCACGTCGGCTTGCCCTTAATGCGCCCTGACTAGAAGTGAGTTAATACTAAAAAATGGCACAACACTCGTACGTGATTCAAGATGATGGAGTTATGAACCCACAACCTGTAATTTGATAGCATAGATATCCCTTCTCAACAGGATTATAATCAATAATCAATATGCTATTACTTAAATCCGTACGTTTGTAACCATTATGCATGGAAACACACAAAAACGTCAAACTATGCAGGTATATCAAGATGCACTTAGATAGTCATGAAGATAAGCAGATTCATCAATCGTGCATTTTTGTTTTTAGGGTAATCCTACATGTTAAGAAGCAAAACAACACATCGAAATGCAACAATTTAGCACTCAAAGAGGGAATTGTTAAATTCCAACTACTTCCCTTCAGATGAATGTTTTCATACCGCCTCGACGCGTTTCCCCTTCATTTTAGATTCAAGGATCATCAGGAGGCAAAAAGAATCCTAGCTGTCAGATGTGGTGATTCATGGCTGTGTGCCCTGATCACAGAGTGTGCAGGGTTTAAAAGCCGGCGCCATTAGGTCACATGGAGATGTCGGCCAATCAAGATCACTGGCTAATTTGTCTCTGCTGATTTCACTGCGCATGCCACCTATATGCACGCAGGCGCTGTGTAGTTGTATGCAGTTTTAGAACGGTGCGGCAACTAAACCTGTGCCGCCCTTATTCCCTTAAAACATCCAGATGTAATCCACCCCCAGACACACACAATCGCCATCCCCCATAAATGATATTAGGATCGAGCGATGCTTATATGACACATACGCTCTGCCTAATCAAGATCCTGTATACTGTAGCGTGTCAATTTTAATATTTATATTTAACAACTTTACACCCTAAATCCTGGGTGAAATGACACGATCGTGCCTGCACGCTGAACTTCCGGCATAACATATCTCAATAGCCTCCACTCGAAGCACCCAATCAGATGCTGCAGTTCGGGAAACCCTCCAATCATAAGGGCAAATGCATCTAGTCCAATCTGCAGCGTCCACGTCACCAACAAGGACGCCTCCCAGCCATCCAACCAGAACATGCATCTAGATTGACGTCACCGCGCATGCGCGCTAGGACGCCGGCATCCCCGACATATCAATGAGATGACTCCATCGCGCATGCGCGATGGAATCCCGGCTTCACAGAAGCGTCCCATTACTGCGTCTGATCAGATACCAGCAACACAGCAACCAGCAATGATGGCGCAATCAGAGAGGAAATTATTTTTCTCATGGTTCAAACGCAGAAACAAGATCTTTCCTCACTCACTCTCACAAATGATATGTTATCTGTCCTAAGAAGGGGTCTGTCTTTTGTGCCGACAGTCATTTGACAGATTCTCTTGGACTAAAGACATTAATTTGTTTTGTAGGAAACTTAAATGGAATTTTTTTTTTAAAAACAACGATAGTGAGAGATGTAAACAACTGGGGATTGAGGTTTCGGACTTAGAGGGAGTAAACATCCTGACGGAACTCCTGGAGGAAGGGGAACGAGACAGAAGTCGGGGTCCTTTCACAGAGTTGAGCAACAAGAGTCAGAGATTACCTCCATTAAGTGAGCTATCAAGTATTGATATATTCCTTAAGTTGGTAGAGGATGATATTGCAAGATTACAGGGTGGTTCTAATTCTAGTAATCTCACTGAGGGTGAAAGGGAGGCCCTTGGACTACTTAAAAATAATCAGATGATTATAGTGAAACCATCAGATAAAGGTGGAAACCTTGTTGTCATGGACCACGATGTATATAGGGGTATGTGCAAGTGTCTCCTGGAGGATAAAACAACCTATGGGGTTCTTGAGACCGACCCCACGAGTATGTATTTGGTAGAGCTTACAGTGATTTTGGATCAGGCCCTTGAGACACATTTAATCTCCAAGAAGGAATATGAATTTATGTTACCAATTAAACCATCAGTGGCCACTTTCTACACACTCCCGAAAATTCATAAGGGGTATCCCCCACTTAAGGGACGTCCAATAGTATCAGGAGTGGGGTCAATTACCCAAAATGTTGGCATCTACATTGATGTGATCCTCAAACCTTTCGTCCTTGCCCTACCATCCTATATCCGTGATACAGTCAGGGCCAGAAATATTTGGACAGTGACACAAGTTTTGTTATTTTAGCTGTTTACAAAAACATGTTCAGAAATACAATTATATATATAATATGGGCTGAAAGTGCACACTCCCAGCTGCAATATGAGAGTTTTCACATCCAAATCGGAGAAAGGGTTTAGGAATCATAGCTCTGTAATGCATAGCCTCCTCTTTTTCAAGGGACCAAAAGTAATTGGACAAGGGACACTAAGGGCTGCAATTAACTCTGAAGGCGTCTCCCTCGTTAACCTGTAATCAATGAAGTAGTTAAAAGGTCTGGGGTTGATTACAGGTGTGTGGTTTTGCATTTGGAAGCTGTTGCTGTGACCAGACAACATGCGGTCTAAGGAACTCTCAATTGAGGTGAAGCAGAACATCCTGAGGCTGAAAAAATCCATCAGAGAGATAGCAGACATGCTTGGAGTAGCAAAATCAACAGTCGGGTACATTCTGAGAAAAAAGGAATTGCCTGGTGAGCTTGGGAACTCAAAAAGGCCTGGGCGTCCACGGATGACAACAGTGGTGGATGATCGCTGCATACTTTCTTTGGTGAAGAAGAACCCGTTCACAACATCAACTGAAGTCCAGAACACTCTCAGTGAAGTAGGTGTATCTGTCTCTAAGTCAACAGTAAAGAGAAGACTCCATGAAAGTAAATACAAAGGGTTCACATCTAGATGCAAACCATTCATCAATTCCAAAAATAGACAGGCCAGAGTTAAATTTGCTGAAAAACACCTCATGAAGCCAGCTCAGTTCTGGAAAAGTATTCTATGGACAGATGAGACAAAGATCAACCTGGACCAGAATGATGGGAAGAAAAAAGTTTGGAGAAGAAAGGGAACGGCACATGATCCAAGGCACACCACATCCTCTGTAAAACATGGTGGAGGCAACGTGATGGCATGGGCATGCATGGCTTTCAATGGCACTGGGTCACTTGTGTTTATTGATGACATAAAAGCAGACAAGAGTAGCCAGATGAATTCTGAAGTGTACCGGGATATACTTTCAGCCCAGATTCAGCCAAATGCCGCAAAGTTGATTGGACGGCGCTTCATAGTACAGATGGACAATGACCCCAAGCATACAGCCAAAGCTACCCAGGAGTTCATGAGTGCTAAAAAGTGGAACATTCTGCAATGGCCAAGTCAATCACCAGATCTTAACCCAATTGAGCATGCATTTCACTTGCTCAAATCCAGACTTAAGACGGAAAGACCCACAAACAAGCAAGACCTGAAGGCTGCGGCTGTAAAGGCCTGGCAAAGCATTAAGAAGGAGGAAACTCAGCGTTTGGTGATGTCCATGGGTTCCAGACTTAAGGCAGTGATTGCCTCCAAAGGATTCGCAACAAAATATTAAAAATAAAAATATTTTGTTTGGGTTTGGTTTATTTGTCCAATTACTTTTGACCTCCTAAAATGTGGAGTGTTTGTAAAGAAATGTGTACAATTCCTACAATTTCTATCAGATATTTTTGTTCAAACCTTCAAATTAAACGTTACAATCTGCACTTGAATTCTGTTGTAGAGGTTTCATTTCAAATCCAATGTGGTGGCATGCAGAGCCCAACTCGCGAAAATTGTGTCACTGTCCAAATATTTCTGGACCTAACTGTACCTCTGATCTCCTTTTGAAAACAGATGGGGTCTTGGTCGAATCAGAGATGTTCCTTGCATCAATTGATATGGAAGCCCTATATAGCTCTATACCACATGCTAGGGGTGTTGAAGCAGTACGTCATTATCTCCGGTCTAGAGCAGTGTACTTGCAACCCCATAACAATTTGGTATTGGAGCTCCTGACATACACCTTGACGCACAATTATTTTGTTTTTGACGGTAAGTACTTCCACCAGCGCAGGGGCACTGCGATGGGGAGTTCTTGTGCCCCATCGTATGCCAACTTGCTCCTGGGCTGGTGGGAGGAAACCGTCATTTTTTCCGATGACTCCCCCTGGTGGGTCAAATTGATCCACTTTTGGGGGAGGTTCATCGATGATATTTTTTTGATTTGGTCAGGCAGCAAGGTAGACTTCCATAGATTCATCAAGGAGATTAACACTAATGATTTTGGTCTGTCGTTTACAAGCGAAATAGAGTCATCATCACTGGCTTTCCTGGATATTGTTTTTTCGGTGGATAATCAAGGACACCTTTCTTCTCGAACTTATAGGAAACCAACGTCAACAAATAACCTCTTAAGATGGGATAGTTTCCATCCGATCCCTTTAAAACGTGGAATACCTAAAGGACAATATCTCCGTATGAGGAGAAATTGCTCTAAGAAAAATGATTTTTTTTGAGCAGTCTAGGGACCTACAAGAGCGTTTTAGACAAAGAGGTTATCCGGATGACGTGTTGAGAGGAGCCTTTAAGCATGCCCTTAATAGGGATAGGGATTCTCTTCTACAACCTCGGGTAAGGGCAAACGATGAGGAAGTCATTAGAGTTATTGGAACATTTGACTGCCAGTCAGAAAGAATCTATGGCATACTCCGAAAACACTGGGGAATTCTCCGTGCAGATCCAGACATTTGTAACAATATTGCTCCCCACCCATCCATTACTTACAGACGTGGAACTTCGCTTAGGGACCAACTAGTCCATAGTCATTATCAGAGACCAGTTCCTCCAGGCACTTGGCTTGATAGGAGACCTTTAGGATGCTTCCGGTGTGGGGACTGCAAATATTGTAATTGGGTTGTCAAATCAAAAAGTTTTTGCAGTGCCAGTACCGGTAAAAAATATGTTATCAATGATTTTTGCAATTGCAAGACAAGCGGGGTGGTCTATATGGCTACTTGTAGTTGTCCCTTGAATTATGTACGTAAGACTACAAGGGAGCTACGCAGACGTATCGGAGAACATCTAGGGGACATTACACACAAGAGGGACACCCCCCTGGCCCGTCACGTCTGGGAATTCCATCAGGGTGTTAGCAAGTCCATTTCGTTTGTTATTATTGAAGTGGTTAAACCAAGCCCTAGGGGTGGTGATCTGGATAAAAGGATTCTACAGAGAGAATGTAGGTGGATTTATTTTCTAAAAACACAAGTGCCGCTAGGTCTAAATGATAGGCTAACTTATTCCCCATTCCTATAAAAAAAAAATTTCATATGCAACATAACTTTCCTCCTCTCTCATTTACTTCAATTGGTTTCTTAAAAATTAAAAATAAAAATAATAATGAAAAATAAAAATATCAAACCTTTGTCCCGATAGTTATATACCCAACCCGTCATTGCCCCGAGAAAGGGGATTTACGGGCATTAGTTCTATACACCTTTATAATCTTAAGGTGTTCAAGATCACTGGCGTTGATAAATTGTTTTTGGTTGCTGCCTTTAAAATTTAAGCCCCTTTTCATCATATCCTAATTGGGTTTTCTCTCTCTCCCCCCCCTCCTCCTTCCCTTATTTTTATCAATTGCGCTGTTATTAGACAGTATGTGATATCCCTTTAAATTTCATCTAATCACCTTTGAACCCTGTAAGGGTTAAATATTGTGACACAAAAACATTGAACCAAAGCACATCTCGCGTCAGAATCAACGCCACTCCATAAGGCACATAGGAGAAACAAGAACTGGAGCTTTCAAAAGGCTGTTTTGTAAAACATCAAAAAGCTTTATTATATATAAATTTAAAATTGGGTTTCAATCATTACAGATAATATAAAGATGCTAATAGCGGACAAGGTGAAAAACCACATAGAAGTGGGGAGCAAAGGTGACAGCCACCCCAAGTGGGGAAGTAATCTTAACAGGGACAAAAAGTAATGAATAATCATTGATGGCTGGCTAACAAATATGGCGCCTCTGTCCTGACATGGTATATAGAAACGTATAGCCGAATCGGCATCAGACCGTTAAACAGGGCAGAGGCACCAGAGAACAGACCAATCACATAAAGAAGATCCAGTAATAGTCCCATAACTTACACATGGCAAGGAGGTGATCACCAGAGCGTCCCACACCAGTGAAAAGGAGCCTTCCTACGCGCGTTTCGCAACACGGGTTATGTCTGGCTTCATCAGGGAAGGTGTACGGAAAATGCCGTTCAAGGACCTTAAATGAGAGGTCACATGACCTCATTGGGCAGACCAGGACCTAGAGAATGTGTCCTGACCAATCGGATCCCCGCTAGCACGCACGCGCGCCCGGCATCACACGCCCCACAGCCGTCCGATGAGAGAGGAGGCCCGGAGCACAGTAAACTCCGTACTCCGAGGCCACCCCCACCCATCAGAAGGACGGCCAGGGGGCGGGCAAGGCCAGTGAGCCTATTACTGGATCTTCTTCTTTATGTGATTGGTCTGTTCTCTGGTGCCTCTGCCCTGTTTAACGGTCTGATGCCGATTCGGCTATACGTTTCTATATACCATGTCAGGACAGAGGCGCCATATTTGTTAGCCAGCCATCAATGATTATTCATTACTTTTTGTCCCTGTTAAGATTACTTCCCCACTTGGGGTGGCTGTCACCTTTGCTCCCCACTTCTATGTGGTTTTTCACCTTGTCCGCTATTAGCATCTTTATATTATCTGTAATGATTGAAACCCAATTTTAAATTTATATATAATAAAGCTTTTTGATGTTTTACAAAACAGCCTTTTGAAAGCTCCAGTTCTTGTTTCTCCTATGTGCCTTATGGAGTGGCGTTGATTCTGACGCGAGATGTGCTTTGGTTCAATGTTTTTGTGTCACAATATTTAACCCTTACAGGGTTCAAAGGTGACTAGATGAAATTTAAAGGGATATCACATACTGTCTAATAACAGCGCAATTGATAAAAATAAGGGAAGGAGGAGGGGGGGGATAGAGAGAAAACCCAATTAGGATATGATGAAAAGGGGCTTAAATTTTAAAGGCAGCAACCAAAAACAATTTATCAACGCCAGTGATCTTGAACACCTTAAGATTATAAAGGTGTATAGAACTAATGCCCGTAAATCCCCTTTCTCGGGGCAATGACGGGTTGGGTATATAACTATCGGGACAAAGGTTTGATATTTTTATTTTTCATTATTATTTTTATTTTTAATTTTTAAGAAACCAATTGAAGTAAATGAGAGAGGAGGAAAGTTATGTTGCATATGAAATTTTTTTTTTTATAGGAATGGGGAATAAGTTAGCCTATCATTTAGACCTAGCGGCACTTGTGTTTTTAGAAAATAAATCCACCTACATTCTCTCTGTAGAATCC
The DNA here is from genome assembly GCF_048569485.1 of Anomaloglossus baeobatrachus. Lineage (NCBI taxonomy): Eukaryota > Metazoa > Chordata > Amphibia > Anura > Aromobatidae > Anomaloglossus > Anomaloglossus baeobatrachus. The sequence continues at coordinate 237,522,813 of NC_134355.1, forward strand.
TTTTATCCAGATCACCACCCCTAGGGCTTGGTTTAACCACTTCAATAATAACAAACGAAATGGACTTGCTAACACCCTGATGGAATTCCCAGACGTGACGGGCCAGGGGGGTGTCCCTCTTGTGTGTAATGTCCCCTAGATGTTCTCCGATACGTCTGCGTAGCTCCCTTGTAGTCTTACGTACATAATTCAAGGGACAACTACAAGTAGCCATATAGACCACCCCGCTTGTCTTGCAATTGCAAAAATCATTGATAACATATTTTTTACCGGTACTGGCACTGCAAAAACTTTTTGATTTGACAACCCAATTACAATATTTGCAGTCCCCACACCGGAAGCATCCTAAAGGTCTCCTATCAAGCCAAGTGCCTGGAGGAACTGGTCTCTGATAATGACTATGGACTAGTTGGTCCCTAAGCGAAGTTCCACGTTCCACGAAGTTCTAAAAACACAAGTGCCGCTAGGTCTAAATGATAGGCTAACTTATTCCCCATTCCTATAAAAAAAAAAAATTCATATGCAACATAACTTTCCTCCTCTCTCATTTACTTCAATTGGTTTCTTAAAAATTAAAAATAAAAATAATAATGAAAAATAAAAATATCAAACCTTTGTCCCGATAGTTATATACCCAACCCGTCATTGCCCCGAGAAAGGGGATTTACGGGCATTAGTTCTATACACCTTTATAATCTTAAGGTGTTCAAGATCACTGGCGTTGATAAATTGTTTTTGGTTGCTGCCTTTAAAATTTAAGCCCCTTTTCATCATATCCTAATTGGGTTTTCTCTCTCTCCCCCCCCCCCTCCTCCTTCCCTTATTTTTATCAATTGCGCTGTTATTAGACAGTATGTGATATCCCTTTAAATTTCATCTAATCACCTTTGAACCCTGTAAGGGTTAAATATTGTGACACAAAAACATTGAACCAAAGCACATCTCGCGTCAGAATCAACGCCACTCCATAAGGCACATAGGAGAAACAAGAACTGGAGCTTTCAAAAGGCTGTTTTGTAAAACATCAAAAAGCTTTATTATATATAAATTTAAAATTGGGTTTCAATCATTACAGATAATATAAAGATGCTAATAGCGGACAAGGTGAAAAACCACATAGAAGTGGGGAGCAAAGGTGACAGCCACCCCAAGTGGGGAAGTAATCTTAACAGGGACAAAAAGTAATGAATAATCATTGATGGCTGGCTAACAAATATGGCGCCTCTGTCCTGACATGGTATATAGAAACGTATAGCCGAATCGGCATCAGACCGTTAAACAGGGCAGAGGCACCAGAGAACAGACCAATCACATAAAGAAGAAGATCCAGTAATAGGCTCACTGGCCTTGCCCGCCCCCTGGCCGTCCTTCTGATGGGTGGGGGTGGCCTCGGAGTACGGAGTTTACTGTGCTCCGGGCCTCCTCTCTCATCGGACGGCTGTGGGGCGTGTGATGCCGGGCGCGCGTGCGTGCTAGCGGGGATCCGATTGGTCGGGACACATTCTCTAGGTCCTGGTCTGCCCAATGAGGTCATGTGACCTCTCATTTAAGGTCCTTGAACGGCATTTTCCGTACACCTTCCCTGATGAAGCCAGACATAACCCGTGTTGCGAAACGCGCGTAGGAAGGCTCCTTTTCACTGGTGTGGGACGCTCTGGTGATCACCTCCTTGCCATGTGTAAGTTATGGGACTATTACTGGATCTTCTTTATGTGATTGGTCTGTTCTCTGGTGCCTCTGCCCTGTTTAACGGTCTGATGCCGATTCGGCTATACGTTTCTATATACCATGTCAGGACAGAGGCGCCATATTTGTTAGCCAGCCATCAATGATTATTCATTACTTTTTGTCCCTGTTAAGATTACTTCCCCACTTGGGGTGGCTGTCACCTTTGCTCCCCACTTCTATGTGGTTTTTCACCTTGTCCGCTATTAGCACCTTTATATTATCTGTAATGATTGAAACCCAATTTTAAATTTATATATAATAAAGCTTTTTGATGTTTTACAAAACAGCCTTTTGAAAGCTCCAGTTCTTGTTTCTCCTAAGGGTTAAATATTGTGTCTTTTGCTCGACAGAAGCCTCTGTGTCTCCGCGCGTGCGCGGCTGTGTTGCTGGTATCTGATCAGACGCAGTAATGGGACGCTTCTGTGAAGCCGGGATTCCATCGCGCATGCGCGATGGAGTCATCTCATTGATATGTCGGGGATGCCGGCGTCCTAGCGCGCATGCGCGGTGACGTCAATCTAGATGCATGTTCTGGTTGGATGGCTGGGAGGCGTCCTTGTTGGTGACGTGGACGCTGCAGATTGGACTAGATGCATTTGCCCTTATGATTGGAGGGTTTCCCAAACCGCAGCATCTGATTGGGTGCTGCGAGTGGAGGCTATTGAGATATGTTATGCCGGAAGTTCAGCGTGCAGGCACAATCGTGTCATTTCACCCAGGATTTAGGGTGTAAAGTTGTTAAATATAAATATTAAAATTGACACGCTACAGTATACAGGATCTTGATTAGGCAGAGCGTATGTGTCATATAAGCATCGCTCGATCCTAATATCATTTATGGGGGATGGCGATTGTGTGTGTCTGGGGGTGGATTACATCTGGATGTTTTAAGGGAATAAGGGCGGCACAGGTTTAGTTGCCGCACCTGTCTGAAACTGCATACAACTACACAGCGCCTGCGTGCATCTAGGTGGCATGCGCAGTGAAATCAGCAGAGACAAATTAGCCAGTGATCTTGATTGGCCGACATCTCCATGTGACCTAATGGCGCCGGCTTTTAAACCCTGCACACTCTGTGATCAGGGCACACAGCCATGGATCACCACATCTGACAGCTAGGATTCTTTTTGCCTCCTGATGATCCTTGAATCTAAAATGAAGGGGAAACGCATCGAGGCGGTATGAAAACATTCATCTGAAGGGAAGTAGTTGGAATTTAACAATTCCCTCTTTGAGTGCTAAATTGTTGCATTTTGATGTGTTGTTTTGCTACTTAACATGTAGGATTACCCTAAAAACAAAAATGCACGATTGATGAATCTGCTTATCTTCATGACTATCTAAGTGCATCTTGATATACCTGCATAGTTTGAAGTTTTTGTGTGTTTCCATGCATAATGGTTACAAACGTACGGATTTAAGTAATAGCATATTGATTATTGATTATAATCCTGTTGAGAAGGGATATCTATGCTATCAAATTACAGGTTGTGGGTTCATAACTCCATCATCTTGAATCACGTACGAGTGTTGTGCCATTTTTTAGTATTAACTCACTTCTAGTCAGGGCGCATTAAGGGCAAGCCGATGTGGAACGGGGGCGCCCAAAACAGTTACGGCTTCACACCCTCCGTTGGTAGGTAGGAGTGAGGTTTCATAGGGTGAGATAGGGACCCCATAGAGAATGTCTTCTCCCCTCTCCTCCATTTTCCTGCCCCGTTAGTGGCTAATACTTTTTATTGAGGGTGCATTGAGTAAAAATTGATTCTGAACGGGGGCGCCCAGAGAAAAGCACGGCGCTATATGTATATATATTTGTACATCACCCCGTAGGATAGATAGGAGCTTGACCTCTTAAAGAGAATATAAGGGTCCCATTTAGGTTGCTCCTATAATCTCCTTGTATGCCCCTGTGTGTGTTCACAATCACTGGGTGTGTTTTTCTAATATCTAATATTTATGATATAATAAAGTTTATTATTTTATATTGATGATTGAGGCTTTCTCCGTTTTCTGGTTCCAAAACTCAATTCAATTGAACCGTTTTTTGATAATTACCGGAGTTTACATATTAAAAGTTTTCAGAAATTTAAAGAAAAAAATTATATTGATTCAAAGTGTTATATCAAAGCTTATGCCAACGTACATACTCACAAAAATTAATTGTTTAAAAGAAGTGAAACGAGAAGGAATGCACAGTACTGTGCAGCATTTTTTTATTTTTTTTACATCTGCCTAAAACTTTTACAAAGTAGAAACTTTCAAAATTAGAAATGCTTTTCAATTAACAAATTGCAAAGTGAATGACCACCCTTTGCCTTCAAATAGTATCAAATCTTTTAGGTACACTTGCATTCAGTTTTGAAGGAACAAGGCAGAGAGGTTGCTCCTAACATCTTGGAGACCAAAACACAGATTGTGCGGTGCCAAATTTAGAGATAACATTTAGGTCTCCACTTTTAATTTTTGTATCTGCCAGTATTTCTCAGCATTGAAGACCAAATCCCCTACTCAATTTGCTGAAATACAACAGCAAACTTGCAAGGAACCACCACCGTGCTTCATTGTTGCCTGCAGACACTCTACAGTCCTTTGGTAATAAACTGTCATAGTTTTTAAATTTTCATGCACAGATGAATTACTTTTCCATGTTAAAGGTTTTGCCTTTTGCAAAAGATGAGGATGTCCAGCTCTTCAGGCAAAAAAATCACGTCTTTATTTTATCATGCAGACACAAAGAATGACATGACCAGCACAACGCATTTCAGGTGAAAGCACTCACCCTTAATCATGATACTGGGTAGATGGTGCTGAAAAGCTTATATGCAAATGCTAATCAATGTAACAGATGTTTAAATTACTTCAGCACCTTACATGCACGAAATAGGTTTTACCATGAAAAACATTACATACATATACAATTAAAAAACAATGATACAATACAATACAATACAATAAAGTACACATTTTTCAATGGTTTTCTGGATTTGAAGATATATACGTTTATAACCAAACCAGTTGCAGTGCGCCATTCAGTGTGTGCAGATATAAAACCTTCAAGTTTAATGCACATACATATGTGCCAATATATCATATTTAAATACATAAATCTGCACTCAACAAATGGCGCACACCGGAATTTTTTTTACAAACATATTTACTCATGTATATCCCCATGTATATGCACACATATTGCCCTTCTATATATGTGCTCAGTTGTCATACTATGTAAAAGCTTTTAAGTTCCGACATGGAAGTTTAATATCTATATTATGTGGATTTTCCTGCACTTCGGAGTACCTCAATTCTTATATATGAACTCAAATAGATTTATATACTTTGAAGGAAGCCTCATTTTTTATTGTCAAAAGTTTGTTTTAATTACAATAAAAAAAAAAAAATTCTTTTCAAAAACTTTTTTTATTTTTTTTGGTTAAATCATTATTTAAACTATGCTTCAATGCAAAAAACACATGGTTGTTCTATATTATGGTAGAACACAAAGCGCCATGTTGAATGTAACGCAATATAACCGCACAAGTCGCAGATGGTGTAAATTTGGTGTGAATTAAAAACGCAAGTAGGAGTTTTGGCTATGTATGCATGCACACTGCTTCTATATTAGTGCTCGATTTATATTGTGTAGGGGCTGTTAAGTTTGAACTAGAAGATTTAATATCTGTGTTATATAAGTTTCATCCTACTCAGGAAAAAATTCCTTTTTTCCCTTTTCTTTTTTTATATCAATTGATGTCTATGAAACATGCTTTAATAAATTTATATGCTTGAAAAAAAAAAGAAAACAAAAAATTACCACAGCCAAATATATAATGAGCTGACCTTCAGCTTTAACGTTAGGGGTTAAACTGCAACAATTGTTCCAAGGGGCTAAAACACACCCTGTAGTTAGCATTTGTGAAAAAAAGAATTTTTTTTTTTTTTTGTTTTTTTGGTTAAATTGTTATTTAAACTATGCTTCGATGAAAGAAACACATTGTTATTCTATATTATGGTAGAACACAAAGCGCTATATTGAATGCAACTCAATATAACCGCATAAGTCGCAGGTGGTATAAATTTGGTGTGAATTAAAAACACAAGTAAGAGTTTTGGCTATGTATATATGCACACTGCCCTTCTATATTAGTGCTCGATTTATATTGTGTGGGGGCTGTTAGGTTTAAACTAGAAGGTTTGATATCTGTTATATAAGTTTCATCCTACTCAGGAAAAATTTATCAATTGATGTATGTGAAACATACTTTAGTAAATTTGTATGCTTGAAAAGAAATACCACAGCCAAAAATGTAATGAGCTGACTCTCAGCTTTAACATTAGGGGCTAAACTACAACAATTATTCCAAAGAGGCTAAAACACACCCTGCAGTTAGCATTTGTTGCAACCACACAGAGGGAGCCAAGTATCTCCAACAATGAGGGAAAAAAAAAAAAAAAAAAAATTTCCCCCACAACAACTTAATAAATGTGACGCCTATAGCCACATAAATCACAAGTGGTGTAAATTAAAAACGCACGTTACAACTTTGGCTGCGGGTTCTTGAATTATAACATAATCATTGATATATATTTGTTTCCCCCTTTAATTTTTGAAGCCAATATACCAATGTTATAACAATATGGCAATGGATTTATTGGGCACAAGATTGTTTTTCCCACCCACCAAAAGCAGTGCAAGACAAGGCTTTAGTTTTTATCACCTAATAGAAAATCATGAGATCCCTGCGGAGATTCAAACCACAGGGAAAGGTGGTTTTTAATTTGAATATCCACCAGGCCTCTCTCTTACGCAAAGGTTTTTCCATGTTACCCCCTCTATGCGACTTTTGTATTTTTTCTATTCCATACACCCGCAAAGTATCCAATGTGCCTTGATGTTTGTTAATAAAATGTTTTGATAACTGAGATGTGCCCCCAGAGGTTTTTTTATGTATTACATCATATATATGTTCTTTTATGCGTGTGTGCAGTTCTCGTTTTGTACTTCCAATATATTTTAGTTTGCAAGTTATGCATTCTGCCAAATACACTATATATGAACTTCTCCAATTTATAATAGTTTTTATCGCATAGCTACTGCTAGCATCACTGTTTTCAAAAGATGTGATCTTTTTAGGAGCCAATGGGCACATTTTACACTGTTTTCTCGCACAATGGTAAAAACCCTTTAAAGACAGCCAGTTGGTGCCTAGAAGATTCGATTGTTTATTTTTATTTTTGATGTCACTTGGAGATAACTTATCTCCCAGTGACATTGCTTTTTTGGCAACTACTCTACAATTATTATTGAGAATTTTTTTCAAGGTTGTGTCTGTTTTTAATATAGTTAGATTGCGGAAAAAAATCTTTCGTATGTCCGCAAACTGATTACTATATCGTAAGGCTAAAGTGATGGCTGAATTAGCAATTGGTTGTTTTTTAGTCGTGGTCTGAGTGGTGGTTTTCGTAGAATTAATTTTTGATTTTACAACCTTTTGTGCTCTATTTAACATCCATTCTTTGTAACCTCTTTTTTGAGTCTTATACTAATGGTATCTACTTCAGTTTGGAGGTTTTTCTGAGAGTTGCAATTTCTATGCGCTCGTTGCATTTCTCCTACTGGTATGGCCTTGATGGTATGTGAGGGATGGTGACTTGCTGCATGCAAAATTGTATTTCCTGATACTTGTTTTCTATGGGTGCATGTTTCTATTAACCCAGTGTTAAGATCCGTCATTCGTAAGTCCAAAAAATTCACAGTGTGTTGTTGAAAATCCACCTTAAATTTTAGATTGAAAGGATTATTATTTATGTCACACAAACCAAAAGAAAAAAACTCCTAAAAACAATTGTTTATTCTAATCAATGTTAAAAATAGTAGATATAAAACCACTGCTCATACGAAATAACTACAGTGATACATTACAGTGAGTGTAATAGGGTGATAGACTCAATTGGTGGGGGCAGTGCAAATAGTTTCCTATTCTCAGGGTAGGAGCAACATTAGTAGTTGCACAACATTAGTAGTTGCACTAGTTTATTTAAATATAGTAATACGTGGTTCAGGGGATGACCTATCTCTCCCTCCCTTACTCCTACCTGCCAGCGGAGGTGTACCATGAGTTATTGGGTACCCCCCGCTCCACGTCGTCTCTCCCTAGTATCTCCCTTCAAACTAGTCGCTCAGACCCGGGAGACCCACCACCAAAGAAGATATGTGCAAATAATCACAGTATTCAAGGATAATTAGATATTTAAAAACTTTTTCTAGATATTAGATGAATCTCAGATCAACAGAGAGTTCTAATATATACATGGATATAGAATCCCAGCAGGGAATGGCTTATCTGCCGAGGTCATCCAGTATAAATCCCAACTTTAGTTTATATATATATGGATATAGAGTCCCAGCAGGGAATAACTTATCTGCCGAGACCATCCAGTATTCTATCCCGACGCGTTTCCCCCCTATATTTTTTCTAGGGGTTCATCAGGGGACTGATCCGGATTAAATCTCTAAGAAAAACAACATATCCAAGACATAGTATCATTTTCTATTCCAATAAAACATACAATACACAGCAAAAAACAATGGAACTACCGATATCAACAAATGGAGGGGGCATACCTTATATCTTAATGTCTGATGGTCGCACCGACAGTGTGGCATCAACCGCCCGTCAAAGGGGCATTCACTCCGTAGTGAGACACTGCTCTCAATAATCTGCAGGTCCCATAACGTCAACTAACAAAAATAACATATAATAATATACTTTTTGCTCCCTCCCAATCAGCCATAGAGTTCTCAATAGGCTGTGTAACTCCTAAAATTATCAAGAGGAAGGAGACATACCTTATAATTAAGAAAGTGTCAGTCACAGATACAGCGTGGCATCAATCGCCCATAATAGGGCACTCAGTCTAAAGGGAAACGCCGCTTCTACTGTCCCGCAGGTCTCATGGTATCAGCCAGCATGTTGCATACAGCTTCCCCCTCTCTTTCAGTGTCTTATACACTTTGGGAACTTGTAGTTCCCGCCTCCCAGTCACATGCACCGGAAGTGCCGGATGTCTCACCTCCGCATCCGCTCCCTGGGACTCTAGTGTGACGCGCCACAGCAACCCACCGGAAGTGTTCCGAAGATCACTTCCGTGGCTGCGCAGTGCAGTGCGTTCAATGACGCGCAGACCGGAAGTGGTCATCCGGCGTCACTTCCGGTATGTATCCTTTCAATTCCTCCTCACAATCTGCCGGCCACAGTACCTCGCTGGAGGCAGTCTATGACGTCATTTCCAGCGTGCAGCTCCTATATGTATCCCCACATATGCTGCATACAGCAGTTCCTGGTGAAAATTAATCTGTGTTATTCACCTAGTATTAGTGAAAACCTGCACTTTGCACCAATGTAAATAAGATATATAAAAATAGATACAGCTACTGACAGCAAATATCACTGTCAGGCAATACAGCAACAAAATTGTTGAATGTTATTCAGGCTACATATATACTTATAATACCTCTCGGGTATGGCTTTATATGCTCATTTGATGCTTTTTAGATAAAACTGGTATAGCTGAGAACCTCATTCAGTCCATTTGGGCTGACTGTTTCAAGTAGGAATGTCCACCGTGCCTCTCTCTGAAGGATTTTAATATCCCAATTTCCTTTCCTGATTGGTCTTGGAACAACTTCAATTCCCTGAAATTTTATACTCTTAAGATCTCCTCCATGACACATATTTACATGCCTCGCTATAGGCGTCTCTCGTTTGTGAATTATATCGCCTACGTGTTCCCCTATATGGACACGCAGCTGCCGTTTTGTCTTGCCGATATAACTAAGCGGGCATGTACAAGTGCACCTATATACTACACCCTCCGTCCGGCAGTTCGTGAAGTCCCTGATATGAAAGATTCTTCCCGATTGATGGTTACTAAAGGTTTTGCTCTGGTCAATATACGGGCAAAACTTGCAGGACCCACACCTAAAGGTCCCATGAGGCTTCCTTTCTAACCATGATCCTGGTGCTTTCTCCGCCACATAGTGGCTATGGACCACAAAATCTTTAATGGTTTTGCCTCTTCTGTAGGTAACACTCGGGTGTGGTGTAACATATTCACATATGTCAGGATCCGATCTCAATATCCCCCAGTGTCGTCTTAGTATATGCATGATCTTACTATTTTCATCATCGTAGGAGCCAATCAATCTAGTGATCTTATCTTGTTCAGATTTTGGCTTAGGGGCTAGCAATGTGGCCCTCTTTTGGCCCCAGGCAGATCTAAAAGCTGTCTGAATGACGTGTTCAGGGTACCCCCTATCTCTGAAATTGTCTCCAAGTCCCACTGACCTCTGTTGGAAATCATGTAGCGAGGAGCAGTTTCTCCTAAACCGGAGAAACTGCCCCTTTGGTATGCCCCTACGTAGAGTCTCAGGATGGTGACTCTGCCACCTCAGCAAACTATTTGTTGCCGTTGGTTTGCGATAGACTGTCGTTCCCAGAGTCCCATCAACATTTTTTGTCAAAAGGATATCTAGGAAAGGCAGTCTATCACCCCCCACCTCACAGGTGAACTTGAGTCCGAAGTTGTTCTTATTCAAGTGTGCCACAAACTTAAGGAAAGATGCTGCATCCCCCCTCCAGAGGACGAGGATGTCATCTATGTAACGCCCCCAGAAGATAATCTGGGGGTTCCACGTGACATCCTCGTCCCCAAACACCACAGCATCCTCCCACCAGCCCAGGTATATATTTGCAAAAGTGGGAGCACAAGGGCTCCCCATTGCTGTACCCCTGAGCTGGTGGTAGAACTTGTTATGGAAGGTAAAGTAATTGTGAGTAAGCACAAAGGTAAGGAGTTTGATTATGAACCTATTGTGTTCTCTATATTGTACCCCTCTTGTCTCCAGAAAATGCTCAACCGCTCTGATGCCATTATCATGTGGTATACAACTGTACAGTTGTTCAACATCAATTGATGCAAGGATGGTGTCCTCATCGATGTGTATACCATCTATTTTACTCAGCAGATCTGATGTATCTCTAATAAAAGAGGGCTGTATGTTTACAAACTCCCTCAAGACCTTATCCAAGTAGATGCTGGGGTTTTGGCCCATAGCATCAATACCTGATACTATGGGCCGTCCCCTCAGGGGGTGTATCCCCTTGTGGATTTTAGGTGTGGAGTAAAAAGTTGCTATTGTCACCTCCCTTGGAGCAAGAAAATCCATTTCATCCTTCGATATGAGAGTCAACTCAAACCCTTCCTGCACAATTTCAGTAAGGGTTATCATAAATGCAGATGTAGGGTCTCCTGATAGGACCGCATATGTGGCTCTATCTGAAAGTAATTGGAGGCACATAGAGCGATATTGTTCCGTATTCATAACCACAATATTGCCCCCCTTATCGGAGGGCTTTATTGTTATGGCTTTATTCTGATCAAGGGACATAAGGGCTTCTCTTTCTCTTTGTGTGAGATTACTTTTACTGCTGGTAAGTCCAGGTCTTATTTTGCGTATCTCCTTAGTCACCAGTGATGAGAATATATCGATACTTGTGCACTCAGTGGGGGGAGGCATCTTCCTATTCTTAGGTTTTAAATTGGTGAATGGACCAAACCCCTTATCTGTCCTATCATCCTCTGATAGACTTGCCAATAATCTAACGTCTGGGAGCATATCAGGGGATATTCCCAATTTCTGACATTCGTTCAGGTCATTATGCTTGAAGTACTTCCTCCATCTGAGTTTCCTCAGAAACAGTTCAAGGTCTTTGACCCAGACAAAGGAATCAAAACGTGTAGTGGGAACAAATGATAAACCATATCCAAGAACCCTCTCTTCCATTTCCGACAGTCTATAATCAGATAGGTTGACAATCTGTTGACCATCCGTTTGGCCTCCATTTACCATTTTTTGGCCCTTCTGTTGTGTCTTTTTCGGAAGGGATAGGGGTCCCTCATCCCTAAAAAATTGTTCTGATGTACAAAGGAGGTTGGTGGTCCAAAGGAAGATGAGGATTCTGAACCCGAGGTATGTGCTCCTCGTTGATCCTGATTTCCATACTGATTTTTGTTTTCCCCCAGAGTACCACATCCTCTGATCCCACCACGTCCAGTAGACTGTATACCTCCCCTCGATCTATTTTGACCTCTCTCTCTTGATCTGCTCTCGGAGTCTGAGAGGTCCGAAGATGATATATCACCTCCTCCTTCTGTGAGATTAAAGGCCCTTCTCTCTCTAAAATCTTCCAGATCCCTAACAAAATGTTTATGTTTACGGCTCTTAAGGTTTTGTTGGTATTTCTCTACTGCACCTTGTAGTGCCAATTCTTTGATTTGGAAGTCAGAATCGTTATTAAATTTCAGGGCCTCTTCCCTGAGAGTAGTGAGAGTCTTGTTGGTCTCCTCAAATTTCTTTTTTTCCTCTTTTTGCAAATATATACCTGGGCTGGTGGGAGGATGCTGTGGTGTTTGGGGACGAGGATGTCACGTGGAACCCCCAGATTATCTTCTGGGGGCGTTACATAGATGACATCCTCGTCCTCTGGAGGGGGGATGCAGCATCTTTCCTTAAGTTTGTGGCACACTTGAATAAGAACAACTTCGGACTAAAGTTCACCTGTGAGGTGGGGGGTGATAGACTGCCTTTCCTAGATATCCTTTTGACAAAAAATGTTGATGGGACTCTGGGAACGACAGTCTATCGCAAACCAACGGCAACAAATAGTTTGCTGAGGTGGCAGAGTCACCATCCTGAGACTCTACGTAGGGGCATACCAAAGGGGCAGTTTCTCCGGTTTAGGAGAAACTGCTCCTCGCTACATGATTTCCAACAGAGGTCAGTGGGACTTGGAGACAATTTCAGAGATAGGGGGTACCCTGAACACGTCATTCAGACAGCCTTTAGATCTGCCTGGGGCCAAAAGAGGGCCACATTGCTAGCCCCTAAGCCAAAATCTGAACAAGATAAGATCACTAGATTGATTGGCTCCTACGATGATGAAAATAGTAAGATCATGCATATACTAAGACGACACTGGGGGATATTGAGATCGGATCCTGACATATGTGAATATGTTACACCACACCCGAGTGTTACCTACAGAAGAGGCAAAACCATTAAAGATTTTGTGGTCCATAGCCACTATGTGGCGGAGAAAGCACCAGGATCATGGTTAGAAAGGAAGCCTCATGGGACCTTTAGGTGTGGGTCCTGCAAGTTTTGCCCGTATATTGACCAGAGCAAAACCTTTAGTAACCATCAATCGGGAAGAATCTTTCATATCAGGGACTTCACGAACTGCCGGACGGAGGGTGTAGTATATAGGTGCACTTGTACATGCCCGCTTAGTTATATCGGCAAGACAAAACGGCAGCTGCGTGTCCGTATAGGGGAACACGTAGGCGATATAATTCACAAACGAGAGACGCCTATAGCGAGGCATGTAAATATGTGTCATGGAGGAGATCTTAAGAGTATAAAATTTCAGGGAATTGAAGTTGTTCCAAGACCAATCAGGAAAGGAAATTGGGATATTAAAATCCTTCAGAGAGAGGCACGGTGGACATTCCTACTTGAAACAGTCAGCCCAAATGGACTGAATGAGGTTCTCAGCTATACCAGTTTTATCTAAAAAGCATCAAATGAGCATATAAAGCCATACCCGAGAGGTATTATAAGTATATATGTAGCCTGAATAACATTCAACAATTTTGTTGCTGTATTGCCTGACAGTGATATTTGCTGTCAGTAGCTGTATCTATTTTTATATATCTTATTTACATTGGTGCAAAGTGCAGGTTTTCACTAATACTAGGTGAATAACACAGATTAATTTTCACCAGGAACTGCTGTATGCAGCATATGTGGGGATACATATAGGAGCTGCACGCTGGAAATGACGTCATAGACTGCCTCCAGCGAGGTACTGTGGCCGGCAGATTGTGAGGAGGAATTGAAAGGATACATACCGGAAGTGACGCCGGATGACCACTTCCGGTCTGCGCGTCATTGAACGCACTGCACTGCGCAGCCACGGAAGTGATCTTCGGAACACTTCCGGTGGGTTGCTGTGGCGCGTCACACTAGAGTCCCAGGGAGCGGATGCGGAGGTGAGACATCCGGCACTTCCGGTGCATGTGACTGGGAGGCGGGAACTACAAGTTCCCAAAGTGTATAAGACACTGAAAGAGAGGGGGAAGCTGTATGCAACATGCTGGCTGATACCATGAGACCTGCGGGACAGTAGAAGCGGCGTTTCCCTTTAGACTGAGTGCCCTATTATGGGCGATTGATGCCACGCTGTATCTGTGACTGACACTTTCTTAATTATAAGGTATGTCTCCTTCCTCTTGATAATTTTAGGAGTTCCACAGCCTATTGAGAACTCTATGGCTGATTGGGAGGGAGCAAAAAGTATATTATTATATGTTATTTTTGTTAGTTGACGTTATGGGACCTGCAGATTATTGAGAGCAGTGTCTCACTACGGAGTGAATGCCCCTTTGACGGGCGGTTGATGCCACACTGTCGGTGCGACCATCAGACATTAAGATATAAGGTATGCCCCCTCCATTTGTTGATATCGGTAGTTCCATTGTTTTTTGCTGTGTATTGTATGTTTTATTGGAATAGAAAATGATACTATGTCTTGGATATGTTGTTTTTCTTAACAGTACAGATAGAGACAATCACCTTGAGGGCCTCAGAAAAACCTTTTTGAATCAAGGCTACCACCCAAGAACAATTGAAAACCAGATTATAAGAGCCACCAGAATATCAAGAAACCATCTTCTACATTATAAAACCAAAGAAGAGAACAACCGGGTCCCTCTTGTAGTCACCTACAATCCACATCTGGAGGTGTTTAGAGGAGCTGCACGGAAACTACAACCATTACTGCAAAAAGATGCCCGGTTAAAATCTATTTTTCCAGACCCCCCACTTCTGTGTTTTAGGCAGCCCCCAAATCTAAGAAGCATCATTGTCAGAAGCTCCCTGTCCTCTCCAACACCAACAGGAACATTTCCCTGCAACCAGAAAAAATGCAAGACCTGTCCATTAATATTGACAACGGACAAGATAAAGATTCCCAGATCACATCAGGACTACAAGATCCCAGGTACGTTCAGCTGCACCACAACCAATGTGGTGTACTTAATTATATGTACCAAATGTCCAACTGGGGGTCTGTATGTAGGGGAGACAGGACAACAGCTCAGGACAAGGATGAATTCTCACCGCCACACAATTAGAGAAAAAAGGATGGATCTACCTGTGGCCAAACATTTTTGTAACCCAGACCACAGCATCATGGACATGAAATTGCTGGTATTGAAAGGAAACTTCAAGTCCCAGAGAGACAGGAGACTATGGGAGTACAAACTTATGATGACCTTTGACACATTCAGAGAAGGAATGAATGTGTCTCATGGATTCATGTCTTTTTACATCAGTTAAAAGATGTGCTCCTCTGACCATCCGAGCGTGTCACAGCCCGGACCAGACCCTTATCAAAGGACAATAAAACTTTCACACTGAACTGCAGCAGTATTTATGGCTAGAACAGCTTGTCCCCCTGCCATAGAGATAGTTCTGTTTCATATAACTTGTTCTTTTTTTTTTTTTTTTTTTTTTTTTTTTTTTTACTGCACTATTCTAAGTCCTGTTGTGTATAAATACGTGACTCTTCAGATTTTGTGTTATACCATGCCTGATGAAGAGACCTGAGTAGTCTCGAAAGCTTGCAATTATTACCATCTTTTCAGTTAGCCATTAAAAGGTATCAACCACTGAGGACTCTCTGTTCTTTTAAACAATTGTTTTTCTTAGAGATTTAATCCGGATCAGTCCCCTGATGAACCCCTAGAAAAAATATAGGGGGGAAACGCGTCGGGATAGAATACTGGATGGTCTCGGCAGATAAGTTATTCCCTGCTGGGACTCTATATCCATATATATATAAACTAAAGTTGGGATTTATACTGGATGACCTCGGCAGATAAGCCATTCCCTGCTGGGATTCTATATCCATGTATATATTAGAACTCTCTGTTGATCTGAGATTCATCTAATATCTAGAAAAAGTTTTTAAATATCTAATTATCCTTGAATACTGTGATTATTTGCACATATCTTCTTTGGTGGTGGGTCTCCCGGGTCTGAGCGACTAGTTTGAAGGGAGATACTAGGGAGAGACGACGTGGAGCGGGGGGTACCCAATAACTCATGGTACACCTCCGCTGGCAGGTAGGAGTAAGGGAGGGAGAGATAGGTCATCCCCTGAACCACGTATTACTATATTTAAATAAACTAGTGCAACTACTAATGTTGTGCAACTACTAATGTTGCTCCTACCCTGAGAATAGGAAACTATTTGCACTGCCCCCACCAATTGAGTCTATCACCCTATTACACTCACTGTAATGTATCACTGTAGTTATTTCGTATGAGCAGTGGTTTTATATCTACTATTTTTAACATTGATTAGAATAAACAATTGTTTTTAGGAGTTTTTTTCTTTTGGTTTGTGTTACAATTACTCCTATCAGTATATGGTAGTTTTTGGTTATAAATTATTATTTATGTACATAGTGAGGTCAGATACGAGAGACCCACCGCCCGCCCATACCATGATGACCTCATCGATGAATCTCCCGTACCAGACCACACATCCCACAAATGGATTGCTGTCACAATAGATATATACCTCTTCCCACCAGCTCATAACTAAATTAGCGACTGACGGGGAATACTTAGCACCCATAGAAACTCCAGTTTTTTGAATAAAAAATTGGGAATCAAACAAAAAATAATTGTTCGCCATAAGAAACCTGATAGCTTCTACTATGAAGGAAATTTTTTCGTCATCAAAATTTGAATATTTTGCCAAGTGATGTTGGACTGCCATTATTGCTATTTGTTGGGGTATTGAAGTATAAAGAGAAATGACATCTGCTGTTATCCAGCCATAGGTATTTTGCCACTTTATATCATTAACTTCATTTAAAACATAATAGTGTCCCTGAGGTAACCTGGAACACGGCGGGCCAGGGGCTGCAAAACAGAGTCAATCCACTGCCCCAGCCTCTCGCCCGCCGAGCCAATGCCCGATACTATGGGCCGCATGGGGGGTGGTTCTCCCCTTTATGTGTTTTAGGTAACCCATAGAGGATGGGTGTTCTGGGATCATTAATTTTAAGCCGCTCAGTGTATTTTTTGTCATAACAGCCAAGGGAAGCCCCCTCATTGATTAGCTTGTGAATTTTCTTATTGATGGTGATGGTGGGGTCAGTGGCGACAGGGACATAAGAGTTGGTATCAGACACCAAAAGGCGCATCCAATCAATATAATCAGCTTTGTCCATTATTACCACCGATCCCCCTGTGTCAGATTTTTTGATTATAATATCTGAATTTTTCTCAAGTTGACAAAGTGCCTCTCTCTGTTGGACATTTAAGTTACTGAGATTGTTGTTTTTGCCAGATTCATGTAGCAGTCTCAGATCCCTCTCCATATTTTTTTGGAAGTTTACTATGGCTTCACATCTTTCATTTAACGGATAAAAATCCGGATTGGAAATACTAGGGGCAGAATCTCTACCATTGGGGGACTCTAGTTTGTATTGATCTCCCAACTCTTCCAATGTTAGCAATGCCATTTGTTCTTTAAATTTAAAATTTGTATACATATTTTCATGTTCAACTATATTGGCATCGGATTGCACAGTATCATCCCCAACAAAATGTTTTTTTTACCACAACATTACGAACAAATTTGTTAATATCACACAATGTACCAAACAAATCAAAATTATTAGTTGGTGCAAAATTTAAACCCAGAGCAAGAAGTGCTCTTTGTGTTGCCGTTATGTCACAGGAAGATAAATTAATGACATCAAAATTTACATTAGAGTCTATGTCTTTTTGGGACGCAGGGTATAGCCTTTTGGATTCGTGTTTCCTACCTCTTCTTCTGCATTTCCTCTGAAATGCTTTTGTTTTCTGTAGTAGTTTTTTGAAGGTTGAAATGTTGATTCAGCAGATGATTCATCTGTGGTGTAACCTACGGAAGTATCTAGATCAGAGGAGCCAAATGAAACTTTGGATTTTACTCTGGGAGTCTTTAGTATGGAACGCGGACTTTTCCATCTGTTGGTGTTTTCCCATCTGCCCCATTCATACACCTGGTTAGCTGAATAGTCATGTAAGTCTCTATTTAACTTGCGTTTTTTCATATCCATGATGCTTATTTCAATTTTATCAACTGCTGCTTGTATGCGATTAATCGTATCCATGTAGTCTGCTTCAGAAGTGATTGTTTTTAGTGTGGATTTTGCGTCATCCAAGCCTGTCTGAGTCTCCTTGAGTGTGATTTCCTCATGTTCAATAATCAAGCCCATGAGTTTCAAGGAGCACGAGGATAGCGTGTCATTCCATTTAGAAACAAAGTTCTCAGAGTAAATTGTATTAGGAATTTTCTTCAGGCGTAAGCCCCTTAGAATAATAGATTTTTCAACATAAATTTTTTAAGGTGGTTATATTCCACCAAATTCTATTTTCTTTCTCTGCTAATCTTTGCAGTGTTTTAACAGATTCATTGCTTGTTGCAAAAACAGCAGGTGCATTGATGTCTGTGGCTCCAAATAGCAGTTTTGCTTTGTTCAAAGAATGACATGACCAGCACAACGCGTTTCAGGTGAAAGTACTCACCCTTAATCATGATACTGGATAGATGGTGCTGCAAAGCTTATATGCAAATGCTAATCAATGTAACAGATGTTTAAATTACTTCAGCACCTTACATGCACGAAATAGGTTTTACTATGAAAAACATTACATACATATACAATTAAAAAACAATGATACAATACAATACAATACAATACAATAAAGTACACATTTTTCAATGGTTTTGCCTTTTGTCCGCAATTCTTTCATGAAGACCACTTCTGGCCAGATTTCTGCAGACAAATGTTTGTTGCTGTGTCCCATTGGTTGCTGCCAGTTCTGAGCTGATGACACTGCTGGACAACTTTCAGTTGTAAAGTGAAGTAAACATGATGTCTTTCATTTACTGCACTAAGTTTCATTGGCCAACCATTGCATCAAAAGTCCTTAACATTGCCAATTTTTTGGCGTTTATGCATAAGAGTTTGAACAGCACATCTTGAAACCCCAGTCTGCTTTAAAGTCTTAGGCCATGTGCCCATGGGGAAAGTGTCCTGCGGATATATCCGCAGTACATTCCGCAGGAGCTCCTAGAAATCCGCAGCACAACTTTGTCTGAGTTGTTCTGCGTTTTTGGTGGAGAAGTCCAGCGGAATATCCTGCGGATATCCTGCGGGCAATCTGCATTGACGATACAGTACCATGGCTTGGGCACTGCATCATCAATGCAGAACAAGTGCTGGAGTGATCAGTGAGTTGTTACTTACCTGTATCGCACACATGACTCCTGGCTGGAGAAGATGGGCAGGGCCTGGACGAGCTCCAGCTGTCACATGACCAGAACTCGGGCGGCCACATGACCGCAGCTCGTGCAGGCCCCACCCACCTCTTGCAGCCCGCTCCTGGCTCCGTCCCGGTCTTCTACACTGAAGGAAGAGTCTCCGGTGTCTTCAATAAATGCAGGTAAGTATTGAGATCGCGCGGAACAATCCGCAGGAATAATTGACATGCAATTCTTTGCAGCTGCAGGAGGGAAATCTGCAGCATGTCTCGTAGGTGCAAATTGCAGCATTGAAACAGCACTCCCCAAATCTTATAGCATAACATGGAGTGTGTCTGAACTTGCGCAAACCTGCAGATTTGTCTGTAAAATCCAGAAAATCTGCAGGTATTCCGCGGCAAAATCTGCAGGTATTTTTTCCTGTGGGCACAGCGTCTTAGAGGGAGATTTGTTGTGTCTTGTTGTTTTCTGTCTTGCTATGGTGTATGACTTGTGACATGAAATTGTCTTTCTCAAGTTTTCCTATGCAGCATCTACAGTATATCACAAAAGTGAATACACCCCTCTAATTTTTCTAAATAATTTATTATATCTTTTCATGAGACAACACTGTAGATATGACACTTTGATACAATGTAAAGTAGTCAGTCAGTAGTCAGTCATTGTATAACAATGTAAAGTTAGTGTGTCTTCTAAACTCAACACACCGCCATTAATGTCAAACCTGCTGGCAACAAAAGTGAGTACACTGAGTACACTAAGTTAAAAAAGTCACATTGTGCCCAAAGTGTCAATATTTTGTGTGGCGATTTTTCTGTTTTTCCATTTGTTTTTTTTTTTGCGCTTTTTCTGCGAGTTTTAACTATTTTATTTTTCCGTCAATCTTACCATATAAGGGCTTGTTTTTGCGGGACGAGCTGTACTTTTAAATGAAACCATAAGTTTTATCATGTAGTGTACTGGAAAACCGCAAAAAAAATGTGTTATTCGCCCGTGCCTTTTAACCCCTTAAATGGCGTTGTCAATAAGTGACAGCGCCTTTATAACCGCGATCGCCCTGAAACTTTACATACAGGCCGATACCGGAAGTCATGTGACAAGATCACGTGACTTCCTGTGGTTGTCATGGTAGCACTGGGTCATGTGATGACTCCTGTGCTCACATGACTAAGGTCCTGTAAACAAACAGCCAAGTGCTGGCTGTTACAAGAGATGTTCATTTTCCAAGTCAGAGAGATGCAGCTTTGATCAGGAGAATTGAATGAGCGATCAGACTGCTGATCGTTATAGTCCCCTAGGGGACCTGGTAAAATAAAAAAAAATAAAACCTAAAAGTTCAAATCACCCCCCCTTCGCCCCACAGCAACATTTAAGGAGTTAAAAGGCACGGGTGGATAAGGATTCCGCTTGTGCCTGGCAGGCACACATGTCAGCTGTATAAATTAGCTGAGATGTGTGCTGATCTTCCTCAGCTGCCAGCAGCAGTCAGGGAAGATTAACACTATGACCACTAGGACGTAGTTTTAGCGCCCACGGTCATTAAGGGGTTAATGGGTTAAAAAAAAATGAAAAATATACACACATGTGGTATCGCCGTGTTCAGAAACGCCCCATCTATCAAAATATAAAATCAATTAATGTGATCGGTAAACAACATAGTGGCAAAACAATTCAAAACACCAAAATTACTTTTTTTGGTCGCCACAAATTTTGTGCAAAATGCAATAACAGGCTATGAAAATGTAGCATATGCACAAAAATGGTATGGTTAAAAACAGCTTGAGACGCAAAAAATAAGCCATCACGGAGTCATAGATCACGAAAAATGAGAACGCTATGAGTTGCGTATAATGGTGCAAAATGTACGCCACTTTTTTCGGACAAACTTCTGTTTTGCTTTTTAACCCCTTAGATAAAAGTAAACTTATCCATGTTTGGTGTCTACGAACTCGCACCGACCTGAGGCATCAGTGACACATCAGTTTTGTCATAAAGTGAATACTATGAATAAAATATCTCAAAAAACAATAGTGCAATCACACTTTTTTGCAATTTTTTTTGCATTTGGAATTCTTTTGCCGTTTTCAAGTACACTATATAGTAAAACTCGTGGTTTCATTTAAAAGCACAGCTTGTTCCGCAAAAAAACGAGCCATCACATGACCAGATTGACAGAAAAATAAAAAAGTTACGTGTCTCGGAAGAAAAATGGCAGAAAAAAAAATGGAAAGCGCAAAATCGGACGGTTGTGAAGGGGTTAATTTTCAATGGGCTGAATGGGGGGGGTGATTTGAACTTTTTTTTTTTTTTAATTTTTTACATTTTTTTTTCTTTTCTTCAATTTCATTAGTCCCCCAGGGGACTATCACTTCCATTTCTCCAGATTACAGCTACACAGCTGAGATCTGGAGAAAAGTGTGCGCACGATGGATTTTTTTGCCGCGTTTTTGCATGTTTTTCGGGTGCGTTTTTGGTCAGAAAACTGTATGACTTTGCTTCCCCAGCAAAGTCTGAGTTTTCATTTTTGCTGTCCACACAGTGCTTTTTTTTTTTTTTTTTAGCTGGGTTTTTGAGGTGACAAAAAAAGCAACATGTCAATCCTTTTCTGCCTTTTTCTGCATTTTTTTCACCCATATAATGCACTGGAAAAACGCAGCAAAAGTCATGAACAGAAATGCAGAAAAACACGGTAAAAACGCATGCGTTTTTACCAGTGCGTTTTTGCCGCGGGTGTGTTTTTGTGCTTTTTTTGCAGCCAAAAAACACACGAAAACGCAGCATCTTTGTGGTCACAAAAAAAAAACAGCGTGCGCACATAGCCTTACACACACACACACACACACACACACACACACACACACACACACACACGGCAGTCTGCTGGCAGTGAGAGAAAGAGAGTTGTGATAGCTACAGGAGTTATCACATGACCCTGTGCTACCCTGGCAACCACAGAAAGTCACGTCACATGGCTTCCGATGGGGGTGGGTAAGTTATGCTTACAGCAGCGCGCTGATCCATCTCACTGTCTGAATTTGACAGCGAGATGTAAGGGGTTAATAGGCGTGGGTGGAACGTGATTCCACTCGCGCCTGGCAGGCACACGACAGTTGTTGAAATCAGCTGATAAGTGTGCGGATCGCTGCAGACTGCCCACGGCAGCCCACGGGGATTAACCTGACACAATCCGTGACGTACCCTGTACGTCATGTGTCTTGAAGGGGTTAACTGTCTTGGGTATGGAGTTCACTAGAGCTTCACAAGTTGCCACTGGAATCCTCTTTCTCTTGTTTGCGGGCTTTTTTGTGAATCAACTAGTCACCCTAGGTACAGGGACGTACCCAGCATACGACGGAAGGGAAACCCTGTGTCTATGGCAGGAGGAGATGGTTCCCTCACTGCCCTCGATAGGTTCTGCACCTGACCCTGGGCTGACCCTGTATCTAGACTCTAGGTACGGAGCGATTGGGATGAGCTCTTAGTTAACTTTGTCTTCTTCGTCAACCCCACTGAGCGCTAAAGGACACACAGGGATCATAAACAAATTGCTGTTTTATTCCCTTATCTCCAGATGCCTCAGGAAGTGGAATTACAAATAATGACCAGGTTACACCACAAAAATGCAAGGCGACTGCTTGCACTGAAGAGGACCTATCGCCATTGACTATGTGGAAATGAGGCTATATATAGACACCAAAGAAGTGCTGATAAATAGCAGCTAAAAGAATGAGGAGCTCCACAGGGTCTGAAAGGGATCAAAACAAAGCAGAGGAGATACATAGGATACCAAATACATCAAGCAGGAATGATAGGTCAGGGAGCAGTTTGCACAGCCAAATGCTGTGACCTTCTGTTTCCAGACACCACATGACTATCCCCCGTGACAGCACCCCTCTCTCTTCTAAGAGTGGACTCCGGACACTCAGAACCAGGTTTATCTCGATTGGTAGCATGAAATTAAAGAACCAATTAACAAACCCTCCAGTGCACAAAGTATTGAAGGGAACGACGTAGAAATCAAAATCAAAAGTCTTAGGGGCACTTTGCACACTGCGACATCGCAGGTGCGATGTCGGTGGGGTCAAATTGAAAATGACGCACTTCCGGCATCGCATGCGACATCGCAGTGTGTAAAGCCTGGATGATACGATTAACGAGCGCAAAAGCGTCGTAATTGTATCATCGGTACAGCGTCGGCGTAATCCATAATTACGCTGACGCAATGGTCCGATGTTGTTCCTCGCTCCTGCGGCAGCACACATCGCTGTGTGTGAAGTCGCAGGAGCGAGGAACATCTCCTACCGGCCTCACTGCGGCTTCCGTAGGATATGCGGAAGGAAGGAGGTGGGCAGGATGTTTACATCCTGCTCATCTCCGCTCTGATTGGCCGCCTGCCGTGTGACGTCGCAGTGACGCCGCACGACCCGCCCCCTTAACAAGGAGGCGGGTCGCCGGCCACAGGGACGTCGCACGGCAGGTGAGTGTGTGTGTGAAGCTGGCGTAGCGATAACTTTCGCTACGCCAGCTATCACCACATATCGCTGCTGCGACGGGGGCGGGCACTATCGCACTCGGCATCGCAGCATCGGCCTGCGATGTCGTAGTGTGCAAAGCCCGCCTTAGCTAAACTCTAAATTGCGATCAACCATGATTGGGGCCAGCAGCAAGACAGACTACTCCAAGGGTACCACATACATACTTCTTGAGCAGAGACCTGTGATACACATTGTGGATCCTAAGAGCCTGAGGTTTCTACGAACGAAACACTACTTTGTTGATGATGGTGATTACTTTATAGGGACCAATAAACCGATGTCCCAGCTTCCAGGAAGGAACCTTCAGCCTAATACACTTGTGGACAACCACACATAAGTCCGGACCTGGCAAGCCTTTGTCAGCCATATCTGTTTGTATCGGTCTATCATCATCTTCAAATTACTCTGAACCCCTTGCCATACAGAAGAGCGATGAGTCAAAATGTTCTTCCTCAGGAACTCTTGAAGCCCCTATACTACTAAAGGTACCAAATTGCGGATGAAACCAATATGCACCAAAGAAAATTGACTTGCCAATATACTCCTGACAATTGTTTATAGCAAATTATGGCCAATAATAAGTAAGATGGGTGGCACGGTAGCTCCATGGTTAGCACTGCAGTCTTGCAGCGCTGGAGTCCTGGGTTCGAATCCCACTAAGGACAACATCTGCAAGGATTTTTGCTTGGGTTTCCTCCGGGTTATACGGTTTCCTCCCACACTCCAAAGACATACAGATAGGGAATTTAGATTGTGAGCCCCAATGGGGACAGTGTTCCTGATGTATGTAAGGCGCTGCGGAATATGTTAGCACTATATAAAGATTTATTTTTTATTTTAATTTAAGATGTCCAATTCTCCTGGTTCTTGGAGACAAAACACCTGAGGTTAGCTTCAAAATTTTGATTTGTGTGCTCGGTCTGACCATTCAACTGAGGGTGGAAGGTAGAAGAGAAAGACAACTGCACCCCCAGTCGAGCACAAAACACTTTCCAAAACTTGGAAACAAACTGGACTCCACGATTTGAAACCACATTGGAAGGAACCCCATGAAGCTTCACAATGTCATTGATGAACAATTGAGTTAAGCGGGCTTTACACACTGCGATATCGGTCCCGATATCGCTAGTGTGCGTACCTACCCCCATCACGGGCAGCGATTTGCCCGTGCCGCACAACATCGCCCAGACCCGTCACACTACTTACCTGCCCAGCGACGTCGCTGTTACCGGCGAACCGCCTCCTTTCTAAGGGGGCGGTCCGTGCGGCGTCGCAGCGACGTCTCCGAGCGGCCGCCCAATAGCAGCGGAGGGGCGGAGATGAGCGGGACGTAACATCCCGCCCACCTCCTTCCTTCCACATAGCGGCCAGGAGGCAGGTAAGGAGAGGTTCCTCGTTCCTGTGTTCGTGTCACACGGGGCGATGTGTGCTGCCGCAGGAACGAAGAACTACCTCGTTACTACTGTAGTAACGATTTTTGAGAATGGACCCCCATGTCACCGATGAGCGATTTTGCACGTTTTTTTGCAACGATGCAAAATCGCTCATCGGTGTCACACGCAACGGCATCGCTAATGCGTCCGGATGTGCATCACCAATTCTGTGACCCCAACGAGTTTGCATTAGCGATGTCGTAGCGTGTAAAGCCCCCTTTAGTCTTGGTGTTTGGAAGTGTCGGTAAGACCACAGTTTTACCTGCAGACAAAGGTAGGTCAGTAATGAAATCCATGGATAAATGCGTCCAAGGTCTATTATTTGCATACTTCCCAGGGGGCAATGCTCTAGAATCACTGCGTTGAGAAACACGTGATGGTGTCTCCGCGGTGGATATGTTGATCTCCCTAAGGTCAACAATGCTTGCTTAAGTAGTCTTTTACTAGGCATTGCCCCCACTAGCCAGATTCCTACTCCACACTGATGAGGGGCAAATACCCCGAAACGGCTGTCTGTGGATGGATACCATGTTTGGTATAGGTGGTCTCCTTGACTGGAGACTGCCCTTCCCGTGGTTGTTCCTTCCCGGTGAAAGACCTGGCTTGTTTCCTGCCAGCGTTGAGAAACACGTGATGGTGTCTCCGTGGCTTTCTTATTTGCATACTTCCCAGGGGGCAATGCTCTAGAATCACTGCGTTGAGAAACACGTGATGGTGTCTCCGCGGTGGATATGTTGATCTCCCTAAGGTCAACAATGCTTGCTCAAGGTCTATTAAGGATAGCCAATTGCAGGAGAGAATCAGACGGCCGAGTATGCGTAACCTTGGAATGTGCGCAAATACTGCAAGCAGACACATAGTCAACCACATCCTGATGCAACCCCGACCACCAAAAGCGATGAGAAAGGAGATATGAGGTTGCTTTACTACCCGGATGACCTGCAAATACAGTACTGAAATGTTCTCCAATTAGGCACAAATTTGGTGGTACAAACAACCTCCCTGGAGGGCAAGAGGCTGGGTGTCCCCCTGAGCCTTCAACCCCTACCCTTCCAGATCTGAGCACAAGCCTCAGACGACCACTCTGTCCTGTAAAATGGGGACAGAGTTCACATGATCACTACCACCAGGGATAAAGAATCTGCCTTGATGTTTTTAAAGTGCACCAATCACCAGGGTTTTCCTATATAAACTAAAGCCAGTGCTATACTGGTGCTAATATACGGATTCTATACATATGTTTAGTTGTCAGCTCGGATGTATACTTTTTGAAATACAAGAAAATAAAATTTGTGAAATGTACAGCTTTTTGATTGGCAGCAGTTGCCGAATAGCTAATTACTGGGATTGGTTTTGCTAGTGATTCCTGTCCCCCTGCCTGTCCGTCTTCTCCCCTATCTTTTATTTATACAAATTCTATTATAGAAGCGTTTTACGAATATCTTCACTAAGATGGCGTCTGACTGCACATAGCACTTATCTCCAGCGCATCTTTGTGAAAATGTGTGATCTCATTCTTTCCTTTGGTGAAGCTGCTTCTGCAAGAGTGGCGCAGGCGCCCTTGCATCATCTCTTCTTGTTGTGAATTGGAAGTGGAGACCGACTCCATAAACAGCTAATCACATAGTGCAGGACTCAATCAGCTGGAGACCAGATGCTGCAAACCAGACTGGAGGAACAAGCCGACAGCATGCCAGAACAGCACCGTTCATCTCACTGTCCTCACTGTTCATATGCTCTGCATGCAGGATGCTGAGATGAATGCTGCTTTTCTGGCATGCTGGCCTGGCTTGTTCTTCCGCTTTGGTTTACAGCGTCTGCTTTGCGATCAGCTGTTGCTGGTGGCGATCTCCACTGGTGGTGTGACTGCGCGTGCTCCCACAAGCACAACAAGAACAGAAGATGTAAGGGCGTATGCGCCGCCCTCGCAGCTTTAGCAAAGGAAAGAATAATGAGGTCACAGATCTTCATAAAGATGACGCCGGAGATAAGTGCTATGCTATGGTTCTATAATAGAATTAGCATAGATAAAAGATAGGTGGAATCGGTGTTTGTTTACTAGGTTCAATTTTACTGTCAAAGACCATCTAGCCTGCCTAGGATTGAGATGTTTGGCAGGCTCTCTAGGTATGACAGGTTTTTATGGTCAGAAGATTATGGTACGGGGATGGACTGCCACTTCCAACCAATGACTTCATTCCTTGAAAGCCAATTTTATCGCCAAGAGTTCTCTATTGCCAACATCCATAGTTTCTTTCCTGGAAAAAAAACCGCACATGAACACCATTTACCAGGACATGGACCCTGTGACAACACAGTCCCAACCCCCACCTCTGATACATCCACCTCTATGATAAAAGGCTGTGAAACATTAGGCTGGATGAGTTTTGGTGCTGTGGAAAAACAGATTTCTTTCCAGAGGAAAAAAGCTTGCTGGGCGTAGTCCGACCATTTGGAGAAATCCAACCCTTTTTTAGTCATGTCAGTGGGAGGTTTCACAATTACCGAATAATTCTGAATACATTTCCGGAAAAGTTGGTTAATCTTAAAAAGCATTGCAGTGCTTTCAGGTTTTCTATACAATCCCAGTCAAGTACCACACGGACCTTTTCAGGATCCATTCGAAACCCTGAAGAGGACAACAGGGTAGCCCAAAAATTTTACCTCTTGGACAGCAAAAACACACTTTTCCAGTTTGGCATGTAGTTTTTCTCTAAAGATCTGTAATACTTGTTTTACATATACAGGTGCATCTCAATAAATTAGAATATAAAAAAAGTATTTTTCTTTATCGTTCCTTTGGGAGACCCAGACCATGGGTGTTTAGCTTCTGCCTCCGGAGGACACACAAAGTACTACACTTAAAAGTGTAGCTGCTCCCTCTGAGCTTATACACCCCCTGGTAGCCAGTCCTAGCCAGTTTATTGCTTTGTGTCAGGAGGCATACATCCACACATGCATTCTCATCTGATTTGTTTGACTTTTGGAAAGAGTTTGAAGAAAAACGGGTCCATGTCTGGATTCCCGGCATGTCCCTTCTCACCCCACTGTGTCGGCGGTGTTGTTAAGGTTGATTTACAAGGCTGCCTGCCTTACATGCCGCGCTCCTTCACCATCCCTTCTGGGCTCTGGCTTGAAGTGGGAGCCAGCACGGTATCCATGCCTGGCAGGAGTCCGGTCTCCATCCACAGCCTCTTGAGGATTCTGTTGGACCGGAGCACTCATCCCCAGGGACATGGCCCTGCGTCTCAGCAGCTAAGTACCTGAGACGTTTATGTTGGGGGTCCCGGTTCTTTATTGTAAGGGGAGAGTATGCTGTATGTGATTGTTTTAACTTTTCCGGCGGGTTCTCTAGCTTTTGCCTGAGAACCGCGCTGATGGTGCCTGCTTGTCGGCCTCGCCGCTTAAGTTTAGGCCCCGGCTTCGCCAGAGGCCTAGTTTCATTTTCCTGCCCTCGCATGTCACTCATGCAGAGGGACAAGTTCGGCTCCTTCCGGCGGCCGTTCTACACAGGGGAGGGACACTCCCCACTGCTGGGGCGTCCCTCCTTCCCTGCAGGTCTCTATAGCCCTCCAGTTCCCGCTCTTTTATAGGAACGCCCTCTTCTCAGGCAGAGTTCACTCTGCTCTGGGACATCCTGCATTCTGCATCTCTGCTGAGGTGCTGCGACTGGGGGACCGGGCTTCGGGATCTGGAGGGCACACAACACCACGCTCAGCGGTCTGGTAAGCCACAGCCGGTCTCCGGTTGTGGACCTCTGTATATTCTCCCTGGGGTTCATTCTCTGCAAAGCCCCCACTCCAGCAGCATGTCTCACACAAGGAGCAAGGCTCCAAAGCTTTATTCTGCATGCACTGCATGTAAGCTCCTGCTGCCTGAGCCAAGCACCTATCCACATTGTGATGTCTGCTCTAACTTGGCGGTGCCACAGCCTGGAGTCTCACCCCCAGTGGTCTCTCAGGCTGCTGCTGCATCTGTGATTGAACCCCCGGCCTGGGTAGAGTCCTTTTCTAGGTCCATATCCCAGTCATTTGCTGAGTCCATGGGGCTTTTGTCCAGGACTTTGATGAATATGCATCAGCCCCCCTCACAGGGTGCCTCTAATACTCTTGACAGAGGACTCCTATCCTCTGACCTCCGTCCATCGGAGCTCATGGAGGATTCATCATCTGATCCCAGACCCTGTCCTTCTAAGAGAAGGCGCAGGGTTTCCTCCCCCTCCCCATCCCACGGCTCTGTCTCAAGAGCTGACTCTCAAGATGAGGAGGATGCCCTCACTGGGGGCTCGGAG
Source organism: Anomaloglossus baeobatrachus (assembly GCF_048569485.1). NCBI lineage: Eukaryota > Metazoa > Chordata > Amphibia > Anura > Aromobatidae > Anomaloglossus > Anomaloglossus baeobatrachus. The sequence goes on from NC_134355.1 coordinate 237,552,253, forward strand.
GCTATGTATCCCATCGATTTCTCTGAGGGTGACTCAGATCTTAGTGATTTGATTGCTTCTATTAATTCTGTGCTGGATCTCAATCCGCCAGTGTCAGAGGAGCAACTCTCTTTGGCAGAAAAACATCAGTTTACCTCGCCTAAGAGAGTGAAGAGTGTGTTCTTTAACCACTCCAGTTTTCAGACTGCTGTGAACAAACCCAGGGCCTGCCCTGACAAACGCTTTCCAAAGCATGGTTCTGATGACCGGTTTCCATTTCCACCTGAGGTTGTCAAGGAGTGGTCTCACTCCCCAAAGGTAGACCCTCCGGTGTCTAGGCTATCAGCCCGGACCGTTGTGTCGATGGCTGACGGCACCTCACTTAAGGATTCCACTGACCGTCAGATTGACCTTCTGGCCAAATCTGTGTATGAAGCTGCGGGGGCCGCGTTTTCCACGACTTTTGCAGCAGTGTGGGCTCTCAAAGCCATTTCTGCTTCTCTAGAGGAGATGCATTCCCTCACCAAGGAATCTATTCTTCTAATCTAATCTAATATAATTGTGTGTCCTCCGGAGGCAGAAGCTAAACACCCATGGTCTGGGTCTCCCAATACGGAACTATAAGAAAAAGAATTTACGGTAAGTAACAAAATTCTCTTTATTTCAGTAATTCAATAGAAAAAGGGAAGCCCAAATATTATCAAAACAGGCAAAAAAGTAATTTTTTAGGCAGTATATCAATATTTTTTCACCTAATCTACCTTCATTAAATTCCAAAACACTTCTTTTTTTAAATAAACACCACAAACTTATCCCAGACCGTGAGTAAATGCAGACAAACCAACAAAACACAATTTGGACTCTATGAAGCCACAATGAAAACCTCTTTAAACTATGGATTTCTTGGTATTATCTATCTGTCGAGGCAGATAATCTAAATTCACCCTATACCAAATCTGTACGCTACCTATCAATGGAGATATAACTTACAGTGCCTACAAGTAGTCTTCAACCCCCTGCAGATTTAGCAAGTTTGATAAGATGCAAATAAGTTAGACCCTGCAAACTTCAAACAAGAGCAGGATTTATTAACAGATGCATAAATCTTACAAACCAACAAGTTATGTTGCTCAGTTAAATTTTAATAAATTTTAAACATAAGTGTGGATCAATTATTATTCAACCCCTAGGTTTAATATTTTGTGGAATAACCCTTGTTTGCAATTACAGCTAATAATCGTCTTTTATAAGACCTGATCAGGCCGGCACAGGTCTCTGGAGTTATCTTGGCCCACTCCTCCATGCAGATCTTCTCCAAGTTATCTAGGTTCTTTGGGTGTCTCATGTGGACTTTAATCTTGAGCTCCTTCCACAAGTTTTCAATTGGGTTAAGGTCAGGAGACTGACTAGGCCACTGCAACACCTTGATTTTTTCCCTCTTGAACCAGGCCTTGGTTTTCATGGCTGTGTGCTTTGGGTCGTTGTCTTGTTGGAAGATGAAATGATGACCCATCTTAAGATCCTTGATGGAGGAGCAGAGGTTCTTGGCCAAAATCTCCAGGTAGGCCGTGCTATCCATCTTCCCATGGATGCGGACCAGATGGCCAGGCCCCTTGGCTGAAAAACAGCCCCACAGCATGATGCTGCCACCACCATGCTTGACTGTAGGGATGGTATTCTTGGGGTCGTATGCAGTGCCATCCAGTCTCCAAACGTCACGTGTGTGGTTGGCACCAAAGATCTCGATCTTGGTCTCATCAGACCAGAGAACCTTGAACCAGTCTGTCTCAGAGTCCTCCAAGTGATCATGAACAAACTGTAGACGGGCCTTGACATGACGCTTTGAAAGTAAAGGTACCTTACGGGCTCGTCTGGAACGGAGACCATTGCGGTGGAGTACATTACTTATGGTATTGACTGAAACCAATGTCCCCACTGCCATGAGATCTTCCCGGAGCTCCTTCCTTGTTGTCCTTGGGTTAGCCTTGACTCTTCGGACAAGCCTGGCCTTGGCACGGGTGGAAACTTTCAAAGGCTGTCCAGGCCGTGGAAGGCTAACAGTAGTTCCATAAGCCTTCCACTTCCGGATGATGCTCCCAACAGTGGAGACAGATAGGCCCAACTCCTTGGAAAGAGTTTTGTACCCCTTGCCAGCCTTGTGACCCTCCACGATCTTGTCTCTGATGGCCTTGGAATGCTCCTTTGTCTTTCCCATGTTGACCAAGTATGAGTGCTGTTCACAAGTTTGGGGAGGGTCTTAATTAGTCAGAAAAGGCTAGAAAAAGAGATAATTAATCTAAACATGTGAAGCTCATTGTTCTTTGTGCCTGAAATACTTCTTAATACTTTAGGGGAACCAAACAGAATTCTGGTGGTTTGAGGGGTTGAATAATAAATGACCCTCTGAATAAACTTTTCACAATTTAAAAAAAAAAATAAAAAAAGAAATAACATTCTTTTTTGCTGCAGTGCATTTCACACTTCCAGGCTGATCTACAGTCCAAATGTCACAATGCCAAGTTAATTCCGAATGTGTAAACCTGCTAAATCTGCAGGGGGTTGAATACTACTTGTAGGCACGCACCCTAGGGTTCAAGTGGTACCCCCATTCCATGGCGGCTATACCTCTGAAGCTGCCCCTAATCTCCCTCACTAAATTAGATTCAGGTAGATTAGACCAATAGACAATAGTTCACAGTAATCCCTTATCTCAGATGTATTCACAGCAGCCTCTCCAAATTGTTTTCATTGGTATATAATCAAAACATTCCATAGACACAGTCCTTAAAGAGTCCAGACAACCTCGACGCGTTTCCCCCACTAATATATTGTGGTTCATCAGGAGTTCAGGCCCAATCGCCATTCTGATGCTCAACTGCACATGTGGCAGCATATGTCCCTCAAAGACGGTGCTTGTGGCAGCGGAGATGGTTGCCCACAAGCAGTTCTTATCACAAAAGCTGCCCCAACTGACAACATCTTCAGACCGCCAATCATTCACAGGTTTGTTTTCTCAGCCAGGGAAGACCCAAAAAATGGGAGTGGGCAGGTCCTGCAAGATGTAGCAAGACTTGTTCCCTATGAAGAGTGCCTATCCACAAGTTTATATTATATGTTACTTGGAAAAATTCTCTCTGGCTGAGAGGGGCAGAATCGATAGCCAATATGGGAATAGAATAGACCATGCTAACTGATTACTATCCAGACCATGTGTCTGAGCAGAGCATGAGTATACCATGTTTGCTCCTGCTCCACTGTCCACAAGAACAGAGATTGTCTCAGTTTCTTTCTCCAAACCTCACTTCAACCACTATGGTGAACTGGGACGTGAATATGGAGGAAATGTATACTCCCTGGTCGCTTCCCTCCACACGACCAGGGGGCGTTTCTTATTTGATGGTGTTCCTGATTTTTGGGCATAGAGGGACAAGCCCCAATATAATGTCCCTTGAGACCGCAATAAAAATATGTCACATGGCGAACCGCAAAAAAAAACACCAGAAAAAAGGGGAGACACCATCCCCCCCACCCAACTGTACGGGCGAGTCAAGCTGCAACTGTTGGATCATCTACCTAGGGAGAATAACTGGGGTAGGGTCACAAAAGATATCTTTCTGAGGTATCTGTCTACAGTCATGGCCAAAAGTTTTGAGAATGCTACAAATATTAATTTTTACAAAGTCTACTGCTTAAGTTTTTCTAATGGCAATTTGCATATACTCCAGAATGTCATAAAGAGTGATCAGCTTAACAGCAATTACTTGCAAATATTGGCTAAGAAAATGAACTTTAACCCCCAAAACACATTTCAACATCATTGCATTCCTGCCTTAAAAGGAGCAGCTAACATTGTTTTAGTGATTGTTCCATTAACACAGGTGTGGGTGTTGATGAGGACAGGGCTGGCGATCAATCAGTCATGATTAAGTAAGAATGGACACTTTAAAAGGAGGCTGGTGCTTGGTATCATTGTTTCTCTTTAGTTAACCATGGTTATCTCTAAAGAAACATGTGCAACCATCATTGCTCTGCACAAAAATGGCTTAAGAGGGAAGAGTATCGCAGCCACAAAGATTGCACCTCAGTCAACAATCTATCGCATCATCAAGAACTTCAAGGAGAGAGCTTCCATTGTTGCCAAAAAGGCTCCAGGGCACCCAAGAAGGACCAGCAAATGCCAGGACCGTATCTTAAAACTGTTTCAGCTGCGGGATCGGACTACCAGCAGTGCCGAGCTAGCTCAGCAATGGCAGCAGGCTGGTGTGAGTGTTTCTGCACGCACTGTGAGGCAGAGACTGCTTGAGCAAGGCCTGGTTTCAAGGAGGGCAGCAAAGAAGCCACTTCTCTCCAGAAAAAACATCAGGGACTGATTGATATTCTGCAAAAGGTACAGCGAGTGGACTGCTGAGGACTGGGGCAAAGTCATTTTCTCAGATGAATCCCCTTTTCGATTGTTTGGGACGTCTGGAAAACAGCTTATTAGGAGAAGAACAGGTGAGCGCTACCACCAGTCTTGTCTCATGCCAACTGTTAAGCATCCTGAAACGATTCATGTGTGGGGTTGCTTCTTAGCCAAGGGGATCGGCTCACTCACAGTCTTGCCTAAAAACACAGCCATGAATAAAGAATGGTACCAGAATGTCCTCCAAGAGCAACTTCTCCCAACTGTCCAAGAGCAGTTTGGCGCCCAACAATGCCTTTTCCAGCATGATAGAGCACCTTGCCATAAAGCAAAGGTGATCACTAAATGGCTCATGGAACAAAACATAGAGATTTTGGGTCCATGGCCTGGAAACTCCTCAGATCTTAATCCCATTGAGAACTTGTGGGCAATCATCAAGAGACGGGTGGACAAACAAAAACCAAAAAACCAACAAATTCTGGCAAAATGCAAGCATTGCTTATGCAAGGATGGACAGCTATCAGTCAGGATTTGATCCAGAAGTTGATTGAGAGCATGCCAGGGAGATTTGCAGAGGTCCTGAAGAAGAAGGGTCAACACTGCAAATATTGACTTGCTGCATTAACTCATTCTAACTGCCAATATAACCTTTTGGTACTCATAATATGATTGCAATTATATTTCAGTATGTGATGTAAACATCAGACAAACACACTTAAAAACCAGAGGGCAACAGATCATGTGAAAATATAATTTTGGTGTCGTTCTCAAAACTTTTGGCCATGACTGTACTCTGATGGCAAGGGCCATCGCAGCCTCCAATGACTTTGGAGCTTCACTGACAACCCCTCACAAAAATGACTCCTAAGTGCAGGGTCATTCTACTGGGTGTCAGTGGCCAACCTACGAAACTTTGAGCAGTACTCCTCAGCAGCCCGCGCACCCTACTAGAATCTACGGAGTTTAGATTCAGCAAGGGAAACTCCATCAGGGTCGTCATAGACATGGGCCAAAGCCACAAAAACATACTCTACTTACTGCAATGATTGAGTCTGCCAGCAGAGAGAAGGCCCAGGACTAGGGGGTCTCCCTTAGAGAGAGAGGACAATCCCCACTCGCTGTTCCTCACTCCCAGAGAAACAAGGCCAGTTCATAAAGTATAGCTTGCAGTCCACCTTGAAAACCATAAATTTATCTCTCCCCCCAGAAAATCTATCTGGGAGGGATATCTTTGGCTCCGGCTGAGTGTAGGCCTGGGCTAAAACGAAAAAAAAAACCCCAGTAATTTGCTGCAACTGCTGCACGACCTGAGAACGCAGGTCCGTAAGTGCCTGAGTTAAGGTCTGGGCCAGATGTGCAAATCCTGCAGCCTGAGTCATAATGGCTCGAAAAAATACTTTATGGGGGCCGGATATAATGTCACGGAACCAGTATGGGGATAATAGGGATAGGGGTTTAACGGAACTGGTAGGGAATATCGGGGATAGGGGCTTCCCGACTGACCCTCAAACTATGGGGCCCTAGCTATCCCTGCTCCCAGAATTACCTCTAGAGGTGAGGACGTCTGGGCTGCCACCCTGGCCCTGGGACCACAGTGTCAAACTACCAAATAGGGTTTTTCTCTTTTTTTTTTCTTTTTCTTATAGATACAAGAAAAACAAAAAATAAAACTTACCGTTTATTGGGTGCTTGTTAAAAAGTGAAAAAAGGTCACTGATTAAAAATGTGAATATTAAAAATAAACACAGATGGCCCTTGGTCACCAAGCTCATATGGACCAATACCAAATGTGAGGCACACAAAATTCCCATAAACATACACATTCCACTATAAATAATGGCTGGACAGAATTCAAAACCTCACAGCCGGAGGAACCGCTCCCAGGAGGAGGACTTTGGGAAAAATCAGATGGGAAGGTGGGAAGGTGTAAAAACCAAAACCAATTATAACAGCCTAAGAAGCCATTTTTAAACATAGATGGATCTCGCCAAATAGGAATGGTCTCACCAAATCATCAAACGGGCTCATAAATTATCCAAGCTTGAGGCTCCACGATTTCCAGACGTGCCATATAATGCCCTTCCTTGGTTAATTAATTGCAGATAAACGCATGCTCCCGACGCGTTTCATTGAAGTCACACTTCAGGGGAGTCATCAAAAGGGTTAAATGCTCTGCATTCTGTCAGTCAAAATATGCTACTGACCATAGTACATAGATGCCCTCAATGGACGCATGTGTCCTTGAGACCGGACAAAATCAAAAGTGCCGACACTTTTGATTTTGTCCGGTCTGAAGGACACATGCGTCCATTGAGGGCATCTATGTACTATGGTCAGTAGCTTGGATTATTTGTGAGCCCTTTTGATGATTTGGTGAGACCATTCCTATTTGGCGAGATTCATTTATGGACATCTTGTATCCATAAGAAAAAAAGAGAGAAAACCCCTATTTGCTAGTTTGATACTCCCTGACTTTTGAGGGTTTATACTGTGAGGTATATTTGCTACTATCGGGACCACAGTGGTAACCACACAAAATAGACAGGGGACACAAAACTCTAAATCACATTGCACACTAACATAGGGGTATAACACACAAGTAAGGTGGACAACAAAAGGGTAAACAACCAACAGAGCAGTCAAACACCAAGACTCCAACAGCAGGATCTACTACCTTCCTTACTCCTTGGGTGGTCAGCATAGAATGAATCTATATCCAGTATCACATGATGGATCATGTATTTAGGGAGGAGGGGAGTGGTCAGAAACCGGCTGCAGCTGAGATCAAAGTTTGCAGCAAACTGCAAGGGAAAAATTACATTATCCCTTGCAGTGCCAAAAAGAAAGAAAATAAATTCAATTTAATTTGCAGAGCCAAAAAACTACATGTGTGGCTCAAATCACATATCCGTCACAAATCTCTCAATTGTAAGAGAGACTCATGACACAAGGCTTCTCTCTAATTCCTTGTGTTGGCAATAGTGCCTCTGAGTTGCCTATTGCAGTCCGCTCATCAACATCGCATGATACCCAGGCACCGTGACCCGGTGATGTCACGTCAACTGAGGTGGGCCGCCATCTCCCTGAGTGACTGGGCTGTGGGTGAAGTTTCTCCGCACATCACAGCCCAGCAACGCTCTGCAGCAAAGGAGGGAGCACATGAGATGCTGGAGATCACATGATGGGGATGAGCGGACCACAATAGCGCCGCTCAGAGGCACTATTGCAAACACAAGGTATTTGAGAGCCTTGTTTCTGCACATTATATTGATGGGGCCAGTATCAGCAATGTAATTCTTCATGGCTTGTCTCTCTGGACCAGAAAGGTTACATACAGTCTAGATTTCGGTAGTTTTGCTCCAGGAAGCAGATTAATGGGGCAGCCAAACGCTGAGCACTGACAGGCTGACCTCCCACTATTTTAACCTCTGCAGCAATTCTGGCAGCATTTATACATCTAATTTGAAAAGACAACCTCAGATATGATGCTGAGCACATGCACTCAACTTCTTTAGTCAGCCATAGCAAGGCCTGTTCTGAGTGGAACCGGTTTTGTTAAACTGTTGTATGGTCTTGGCTTCCGTGCTATAGCTCAGTTTCAGGGTTTTGGCAATCTTCTTATAGCCTAGGCCATCTTTATGTAGAGCAATAATTATTTTTTTCTGATCCTCAGATAATTATTTTCCATTAGGTTGTCCCATGTTTAATTTCCAGTGACCAGTGTGTGTAAGCAATTAAATTTGGTGTTAACACACCTGTTCCCCATTCACACCTGAGACCTTGAAACTGAGTCACATGACACTAGGGAGGGAAAATATCTAATTGGGCATAATTTGGCCAATTTCACTTAGTGGTGTACTCACTTTTTGCCAGCAGTTTTGACATTAATGTCTATGTTATTAAGCCAAATTTACGCTGTTATACAAGCTGTACACTGACTTTTGCATTGTATCATATTGTCATATCTTCAGTGATGTCCCATGAAAATATATTGTCAAATGTTTACAAAAATGTGAGGGGTGTATTCACTTTCATGATATAGTGTCTGTGTTACGGTTGCTGCGAGCACTGGAGACTATGTCCAGATTTCTTGCTACTGCACATGTGCGAGCGCCGGAGACTAAGTCCTATCTTGGAGCCATTGCACATGTGCGGGTGACATCATCGCTGACACGAGGTCACATGTCTCTGACACCTTCTATGCCGATTGGTCGCTGGTCATGTGCTTGTGACGCCTTGCTCGGTGATAGGCCAGCATGACGTCACTCCTGTCGTTCTGGCAGCGGATTGGCTCTGGTGTCCTCCATCTTGGATGAGTCACAGAGTCTATATAAGACCCTGACACACGCCGCATGGCGCTCAGTCCTCTTGGTTCATGCATAAGAGTAGACGCTCTGTGCGCGTTCCTCTAGGCATTCCTCTGTCTATGCTAGGTGAGCGCTACCGGCAGGGTAGCGTTCTTATACCTTACAGCTTCGGCTGCTGTCCGTATCCTTACCTCTTAGGGGAGCGGACATAGGCAGGTGCCTGAGGCACATGGTCTGGCTGGGCCTTGTGATTCGACTCGTAGGTGGACGTTGCCGCTAGGGTAACGTTCCTTATACTGCGTCTGGCAGTTGTTCGTATCCTCGCACACTAGGGGAGCGAACAGAGGTAGGAGCTTTGTGCGGCTTACGCTGCTGTTCGTCTCTTTTGCACCACTAGAAGAGCGGACCTAGGCAGGTGCCATATCTAGTGGTTCGTGTCCTCGCACACTAGTGGAGCGAACGCAGGTAGGAGCTTTGTGCGGCTTACGCTGCTGTTCGTCTCTTTTGCACCACTAGAAGAGCAGACCTAGGTAGGTGCCATTTCGCACACATTGCCTTTGTTTCTGTGATTATTAACAGAGATCATTCCACACACCCTCCAAGTAAGGGAGGAATTGCTTTACTTATTATATCCTTCTGTGAGTTAACAGAGGTATTGCACTCGGCCATAGTCTGCAGCAAAGTCTTTGCACGGTGGACCCTGACTGTCTGATACTCCTTTAGGTTATTATCAGACAGCCCCCCGTAACAGTCTGTTTCACTTAATGACTATTGCAACATACATATAAAAATGACCATAATTACATATTTTGTGTAATTTGGTACTCATACACCAGACTACAATCCTACAAAATTTCAGACTTTGTACAAGTGTAGCTTTTAGGAATGCTGTTTTGAAGGCAAAGGGTGGTCATACCAAATATTGATTTAATTTTTCTTTTGTTCATTCTCTTTTGTTAAATGCTAAAAATAACTTGTCATATTTCAAAGCATTCTTACTTTGCAGCATTTCCTCCACACCTGCCTAAAACGTTTGCACAGTACTGTACATATTTGATATCGCCATATTTGTACCAATGTATAAAGGTATTCCAGTGAATGGCACAAAAATTAAAAATAAGTAAATACATATAAAAAAATCCAGTTTTATTTAATATTTTTAGTGAAGTCTTCATAAAAGTTAATCAGATATATGTAGTATAAATGGTTGTGTTGAAAAATAGTGTTGAAAAGCCTAAAGGAAATATAACAAGTTTGGTTGGTTAAATTATTTATTTTGCTTGTTTTGTTTTTTTTTGTAGGGATAATCTTAACCAGTGGGAGAAAGTGTCCAGGGGAGAAGATACCACAATGTGGATTCCCAACCAGCCAATAGATGCTTCAGACTCTCTTCCTGTTAAGATTGACAACTGATTGGCAGTGGCATAAAAGGCATGGAAGAAGGCCTCAGTGAAAGGAGAAAACAACACACACTTTCCTTAGTTAATGATTCCGTACACCTATGTTATTGCAAGCCGTATTTATAAATGACTGTGATGTAATTAGTTACATAGTCCTGAGCTATTCTTGTTTGCTGCATATCTCCTCTCTTCCTCTGAGTACATTTTGCTTTAAGGTTTACCCGGTACTGAAATGCTGAAGAGGGATTGCATATTACTGAGCTCTAAAGACACATTTGCTGTATAAATCAACAAATAGTCAAAGGTTTTAGTTGTAAACCATTTGAGCCTTGGTGGAAGCAAAAGCAAAGTTTATTATTTTTTAAATATGTTTCTTAGTCATTTTATGGGAGACATTCTAACAATTTTTGGCACTTAGTAAACCTGTGAAAGGTTTTGCTGTTAAGTATTTATATACTGTATGTACAAAAATATGAGCACATATTTTACTTTGAGGTCTGTAGAACTATGCACAGACTTCAGTGTATCTGAGATGTAAATTTGTAACCTATTAGGTCTTTGTCAATGATGAATTTAGCCTGTACATGTTTAGATTTTACATGAAAAGAAGTTGAATTTAAGTTAGACTTGTGAATATTGGCGATGTTTCACATTAATTAAAGTTCTCTAGTTATAATGCTTTAAGACTGGTATAAAGCAAACCTGTCACTTTAAAAATCTACACGCAACAGGAGGAGTTGAGCAGATAAAACATAGTTATGGGGGCTAAAGTTGGGGTGGTCCTAATTTCTGATTCAGATTTCCTGTATGTGCATACATATAAGTGCTAATCACAAATACCACTGGCTTGATATAACGCCAAAAATTATCATGGATTTCATTAAATGTCCGTTATACTAAAGCTAATCCTACAAAACTGTACAGAATACTGCTCAACTCCTGCTCTGTAGCTGATTGCAGCTTGGACTAGTTTTTCAATCTGACAGGACCCTTGTGGAAATAATGTGTGGCCTTATGTACAGGGTTGAATTTTATTATGTATACCATAGATACTGAAGTGTGATGTACAGATTATTAAATAGGTGGACACATAGCACTGCACAAGATTACACTATGGTCTGTGTAGCCAGGCACACTAGCATGGCACACATTACCATCTGTAGCCAGCCAGACTGGCATGGCACACATTACCAACTCTAGCCAGCCATACTAGCTTGGGACACATTACCGTCTGCGTAGCCAGACTCGCATGACACACATTCCCATCTGTTGCCAGGCTAGCATGGGACACATTTCAGTCTGCGTAGCCAGACAGACCATCATCATCTGTGTATCCAGACTCGCATGGCACACATTACCATCTGTTGCCAGCCAGACTAACATGGCACAGATTACCATCTGTAGGGAAAAAGGAAAGTAGGGTGTTGTCCTTGCTCCACAACAGGAAAGTCCTATTCATGTGAGATGGCATTGTTCTATTTTGCATTACCATCTGTAGCCAGCCAGACTAGTATGGGACACATTAGTCTGCATAGCCAGACAGATTAGCATGGCACACATGACAATCTGTATAGCCAGACTAGCATGGCACACATTATATTGGTACTAAGAGGTTACTTGCTGAAAGAACAAAGCTTGGTGTAGTTCATGAAGCTAAAAATCTACAATAACTGTTTAGCTGTATCTTTAGAGGTGACTATCAGTTTGCCAAAAATCCTGTTCCTTGATGAAAATCAATAGATTTATTTTCCCTGTTATGAAGAAAGCACAATGAAAAGTGCAAGTCAAACAATCCTTCTCCTGTAGACAATCTTAGATCATGAGAAATCAAAAGCCATTATTATTTATATCATAAAGTAAAACTGTTTAACAGAGATTACAAAATGATCCATATTGGACATAGATATTTAAAAAATCTGTAGCAATAAAACCTTCTTTGCTCCGTTCAGAAGCGTACATTACAGATTTCTTTGAAAATACTGGACAAAATGGCTGTGCATTATTCTCTGGGCTATATTGAGTGCTGTTGTGCTGGTGGAGAGCAAACCAACAGAATTAAATAATGCTCCTATGAACAAAGCCTTAATTTTATGTTGAAATGTTTTCTACATTATTGTTGCTATTTCTTGCAGTAAGAATGAAGACGACTTGTTTGTTCATATTAAAGTCTTATTTTAGACTTATGATAATTGCGCCCTGTTCACATCTCATTTCTTACTTCGGACTATGCTGTGAGTGATCTAATGGGTGCATGGTGACATCTGAGCTTAGAGCTTCACATAGTGAAATGTGAACAAACCCTATAGTTTAGCTTCACTGTTGGCTCATAACCCAGAAAGCCAGGCGTTTGCTTTCATTTATATTTCACTCCAGTGCTAGCAGTGAGTTTTCTTATTACCCACCACTTTTAATTGAAAGGTCTAAGCCAGGGTTCCCCAACTCCAGTCCTCGAGGGCCGCCAACAGTGCATGTTTTCAGGATTTCCTTAGCATTGCATGGGTGTTGCAATCATCAACTGTGCAGGTGATTAAATTATCACATGTGCAATACTAAGGAAATCCTGAAAACATGCACTGTTGGCGGCCCTTGAGGACTGGAATTGGGGACCCATGGTCTAAGCCATGTGTTCATTTTCTGAAAAGCACTTTCCAGACTTAATTGAAATCAAAAAGTTGAGTCTGTACCATGCATTACTTTTCTTGTACTAAGAGTTACAACATTTAATATAGGAGCTGCATTCATAGTATTGGTGTTAGACTACAATGCAGTGTGACGGCAGCTGCCCAAACACAAGATCAAAGTATGACAGGCCTGCCAATTTCAGCATATAGGAGTCTCCTGGCTGCATATATTGGGGGGAAAATGATCATGCATTTGAATTTCACCATTCCACTAGTGATGCCTTATGTCATATTCCCCATTTCTTCTCATTACTGAATAGTGTAAAGACTCCGCATTCCAGAACACAAAACACCAGAATTAGTACCAACTTTGAAGTCTGCAGAACTGTGAATGCAGCTCTGAACAACCGTACAAAAATTATGGCGTACATCAATGCCAGCATATTAGAAGTAATGCGACGTTACAAAATGTTGGGTTTCTTTTACGGCTCAGCTAATGTGCACGGTCTGTGTATAATAGTTTGTGTACTTGTATAACAGTCTGAGTCTGCTTTGCTAAAGGAAGAATATAGGCTGCTGTATGTGTTCGCTAGTATTCTGCTGAACAGTTTGCAGGAAAACAGTAGGAAATCTGATCTCCCTTGCACTGCATTCCACTGTTACTAGGTTTTGCACAAGTGTATAGTAAACTGTTTGGACCAAAGTGAAGCATTTTGCTGTTTGGTGACTACTATAAGCAGCTACACACTGACTTGTTTAAATGGAAGTGTACAGGCAGTAAGTTCTGCACAAAGTATTTACTAAACCTTTATATTTAATCGGTTACTTTATACTGACAAGGGAGAATTCCTAATACAAAGCACTTACTAAACATATTCATGTCTGTTGTTATTCTTTAAGATATTTTGCATTGGGTGGCAGAGTTTATGCTATGGATTATACCTTCCTCCCACCTGCAGAAAATCTGACATTACTCTCCCTCAATCAAAATGGAACAAAAGACTCAATTTCGTATAGCGAAACCAGGCTATGATCAATCAATGGCAGCCGTCATCGCTTGGTTTCTAGTTAGGAGTTACAGCAAATACAATGAAATGTTTAGAATTCTACGATGACGGCCTGTTCTGTGACTCACTATTCATATCGTGATCCAGTTTTCCATGTCTGTCTCTGCTAGAAGTCAGAGAACTACCCAGCAGTCTGCAAGAATATCACATCAGTGACGCTGCATTGATAAACTACTGACTATATAACTATTTACAATTTTTATTTTTGTGTACAATTTTGTTAACCTACTGAAAGCAGCCATAGTTTTCCGTGGTGACTTTACTAAAATCTGTATGTTTCTGGGAATTAATCTTTCCATTGGCATATATAAATAGCACTGGTAAAAGAAACAGACTGTGATTCTAGCTTCCAGGTAGTTCTCATTGTACAGTTTGCGGTGCTTTTGTCTAATAAGCTTTCTTATTTTTGTTAATTTACTAAAGTAACTATGTGTTTTTGCTTGCTGGAAATTCCTATTTCTAAACAGGTGCTGGAAAAAGCTTTAGCAAATCAGCATATATTTTTTTTTGTCTGAAATAGATTGAACGAGTCGATATTTGTGTAGGACTGTGATAAAACCTTTGAAGTTCTACTATTGATTGGTCATACTTTTTTATTTTTTTATTCATCACTTCTAGTAAGGACTATAGAAGTAGGGCACAGGTTAGGGTTACTTGCATTTGGTGTTGGCACAGAATACTAAGGTCATGTGCTTGCTTCTGCTGTATAAATGGAAAGCCGATCTAAAGAATGCGTATTACCCAGCGTGCTGGCCCCACTTTGCTACAATTGGTGCTTTGGAAACCTTTTGTACCGTGCCTCTATTTGTATTATGCTTTACAATTGGTGATTGTCGAAGGGAGTATTGTGTATGAAAGTCAAGCTTCCAGATTCCAATGCAATGAAACTGTGGATGTCCCATACAAAAGATACTATGCACTTAAAAGCCAATAATATTTAATAAATTATGCCAAATGATATTATGTCTATATAAACTGTGAGCTTTTTGTTTGGTCTCTATGGTGTTGCACTGAAACAGATTTTCATGTGAGGCAAAGTGATCCTATTACAAGTGACCTGAAATAGGCCTGAAATGTCAAGAGGACTTGGTTATAATTTGTCTTTACTTAGTTACTGGCCCTGTACTGAATAAGATTTGTTTCATGAATATTTCTTAATCTACCAAAAATAATCTCCTTCAGATAGCTGAATGTACTTGATCAGTTGCTAAGGGACAATTCCAGTTTATCACTTTTTTTTTGTTACGTTTTTTTGTAGAATATGGAAGCTTTTGTTATCACCAAAAATTATACTTTGTCATTGTTTAATCTCCACATCCATACCTCACCACTAGCAGGAGTGTGACTGGTCATTGCAGGTGATTTGCATGAACATGAGGCAGATTATGGCTCTGTAATTCATAAAGTGGCTGGTTTAAACTTCAGATGCAACATGTGGCTATCATACAGCTAGTATCCATCATCCTGAACTTTTTTTTTATTCCATTTATTGTAGAATTTCTAGTATAATGATTTGGCACTGACATTTGTTTTCAGCCTTCATTTAAATATGGGTAAAATTAATTTGCACAACTGCAAATTAAAATGCCGCCTGCTGCTGTTTCTGGTGCCTGGCATTTACTGTGGCACTGCCTGTGTAGATGGAGCACCCTCTGCAGAACCGTTGAGCTCATTGATTGGTTCTCGCACTCTTGAGGTGACGTCAGCACCACAGCCAGTGCCACACACCTGGAGAGGCATCAGATACTCACCAATGGACCTAGGAGGGGGAGGTAAAAGTTTATTTCAACAAACTGCAGTTGGAGTAGAACATTTGTCTGAAAGGTATCAAGGATACATTACTGCTTCATGAAGTGTCTTATGCTGTAAATTGGTGTTAAAGTATTTTTTTTTTTGTAGCAAATCATTTAAATGCGTTAGTACAGACCTGTTTGTAGTACAGGTCAGTTGGCCAATTAAGACATTGAGTGAATTGTTGCTGCCCTGAGTGAACCCTTTATATATCTAGCCCATTTTTTTTTCACTTGATAGAAACTTGGAATCCTCTGTGACCTTTCACATTGCACTTCTAGCATTTCTTGAATTCCTTTATATTGTTTAAAGTTTGTTCTAACCTCATGTAGAGTCAGAATGTGTTTTCACGGATCACTGGAAACGTTCTTAAACTAACTGATGACTCTTAAACTCTGAAATGCATACTCATCAATCCTT
This sequence comes from Anomaloglossus baeobatrachus, assembly GCF_048569485.1. NCBI lineage: Eukaryota > Metazoa > Chordata > Amphibia > Anura > Aromobatidae > Anomaloglossus > Anomaloglossus baeobatrachus. The sequence goes on from NC_134355.1 coordinate 237,568,240, forward strand.
GTCCTGACACACAGATCCCAAATACTACTTTTGTGTAGTGTTTTCGTCAGTACAAATGAGTAAAGATTTTTGTAGTAAGTACAGTTGAGCATTGAAATAACTGTTTTGAAATAGCTGAGCTTGAAAAGTGACTACCATTCAGATGTTTCTCACATACTGTAGCTTCCGTATTAGTTTTTGTATAGCAACAATACTGAATCTAAATGATGAGACCTTAGAAAACCTAGTCCTAGTCAAATTTGTTTGTAAAGTAAAAGCAAGATGCACATGATACTTATAAAACGATCCCAAAAACTAATGAGCCCATGATACAAACATTAGTGGAAGAGGCATTGGTTATATATATATTGTCTTCATGGTTTTAAGTGAGATTCTATAACCTTTTTAGTTGCCTTTTTGTATACTTCATTATAACAACCCCATATAACTACACTTTTTTGAAAGCTTTGCAATGTCACCATAATCTCTTTTGACAGGTTGGGGTTTTTTTCAGCATTTTTAATTTTGACTTCTAAAAATTCATGATTTTCAAGCCGTTTTCCAAATGTATTTTACAATTATTTTTCCTGTGGTTTTTTCTTCATATAAAGGACTTTGGAGGAAAAAGCATGAAAAAATACTATTCTAAGAAATTGCTTCATTTGGCAAAAAAGGGCTTAAAATTATGAAAAAAGGCAATAATTTTCATACTTTGATATAATTTTAGGAAAGACAGCCAAAACCCACAGCTTTTTCATAAAAATGGGTGCCAAACACATATGTTGATACAAAACAGATCCTCTTTCATGCTTTAACTTTTTTTTTTTTATTTATAAATCTACATCTGACTGAAACCTGCAAGTACATCTGATTAAACATCAAGTCTAGATTTTATCATATGTCACAGACCACACTAGAAAGAACTGTTATAACCCAAAAAACAACCACGTTACTGGTTGAGACAAGTGACACAAGGTCTGAATATATAAATACATTTATTAATCACAAAAATTTATCAAATTGGATACAACAAAGGTGCTTCAATTAAGTATACACTGGGGACTAATGGACTTATACAATGTAACAAATGTACTTAGTATAGCCTAATTACAGTTGAATTACAAGTAGCTATATACATCCTGCATGAAAAGGCATACTCAACATAAACCAATGCATGTAATGCAAGATATAGAGATCAATAAATATTGGTCTGGAATCGAGAACAGCCACCTAGAGGGGAGGGTGAGGCACCTACCCCTGATGCAAAAATAGCCTAATAACTGTAATGAAAGAATTTCATTTATCTATAGACAGAATAAATAAGGCGGCTGCATCATAACAAATATTCTCAGTATGACAGTGCAAAATGAGTACTAATGCCGAATCTCAAGTCCAGACCAAATACAAAATGCATATATGGCAATACTAGGTACAGAATAACCAAGAATAGTTATGTAAGGATGCACAGTATAATTTAGTATACACAGGTATAGACAAATTAATAATATATAAGCCTCAGACCATGGTGGTAAACCCCAAGAAATTAAGATAGATTAAAGGTAAACTAACCACGGGCTCAAAAGTACCAGTTACCACCTGAAATACCACAAAGTCCACGTTTACCAATACTCAAAAGTGCTATAATAATGGCTGATATTAAATACCTGGAAGATATGATGTCCAGAGCTAAGTCCACGTACCAAGACTTAGCTTTTGGTTATTCTGTACCTAGCATTGCCATATATGCATTTTGTATTTGGTCTAGGCTTGAGATTCTGCATTAGTACTTATTTTGCACTGTCATACTGAGAATATTTGTTGTGATGCAGCCGCCTTATTTATTCTGTCTATAGATAAATGAAATTCTTTCATTACAGTTGTTGGAAGGCTATTTTTGCATCGGAGGTAGGTGCCTCTCCCTCCCCTCTAGGTGGCAATTCTCTATTCCAGACCAATATTTATTGATCTCTATAATATAGCTACTTGTAATTCAACTATAATTAGGCTATACTAAGTACATTTGTTCCATTGTATAAGTCCATTAGTCCCCAGTGTTTATACTTAATTGAAGCACCTTTGTTGTATCTAATTTTTTATACATTTTTGTGATTAATAAGTACATCTGAGTGTGTAATATACAGAACAATTTTGGCATGTCAGTTGTGAACCAGTTTTATAAAATTGTTTGTTTTTTTTCCAGTTGTATAGACATCAGGGTAATATACCGTATATGGCATTCTGCTCCGTATTTAAGTTCCAACTCACCTTTAACTGATTGATTTGCTAGTAGCATATTTCCCTGAGCCAGCATGCATATGAACCTAGTTGACTGCTTGTAAGTAGTAATAATTTCATCAATACACATAGTGCATAGGTTTCTGAATAATTTATGTATACAAAAGTTGACTTACTAAGAGGGATAAGGGAAACAAATTTATAATCTAGGTTTTTTCAGAGATGATCCCAATATGTGAGAAATAATATTCAGAGATGATTATCATTTACCAAGTGAAGACATTTTAAAACTTTTATGTTCAGTTTTCAAATATGCTAATATTTTAAGGGATAACTTCTGATAGGCAATATACTTTTTTTTGTAAAAAAAAAGTTACAGCAAAACAGTCATTAATGTAACAATATAATAAAAATAATAAACCATGATTATAGCAGTTTGTTGCTTGCTTGCTGACCAAAATCTATGCTCTGTATTTAGAAATACGGGTTGTGTTTCATAAAAAAAAAAGTTTAAATTCAAAAGAAGAGGGGCGTGTCCTGGCTATGGAGGAGTGAGGACGTGTTTGTCTCAGCTCCTGCCACCGGACTACATTACTGACAATTAAACCAGCCCAAGAGCCTGGAAGAAAAGGATATGCAGCGCAGGAGAAGGGAGAGCTGCCAGGGGCCCAGCAGAGGAGCGTCACGGACAGAGGAGAAGGGAATTAGAGGCTTCCTTACCGGGCCGAAGCAGAGGACAGCACTGCAGACATCTCCCAAGATGGAGAGTCAGGGGAAGCCCCAGCAGCAGCAGAGACAGAGAGCGGAAACCACCCGGGCAGCGGAGGAGAGGCAGCTGATAACCCCAGACAGCCAGTATACAAGGTCTCAGGTACAGGGGATCCCTGGAGCTGGGAGCATGGGTACAACCCCCACCATTGCTGATTGCAGACCTGCAGTGGGGAGGCCTCAGGAGGGGGGAGAGGTGCCCTTACCCCTGTCACAGAAGGAGGACAATAATAAATCTCAAGCAGAGGCTGTTAATGCTGCAAATGGGGAACAGGGCCCTGCTAGTGGAAATCTCCTATCTTCAGTGAGACACAGCCTGAGTCAAAGTGTGTATGATATGGAAATGCAAGCAGAGTTAGAGCCTGCCACAAGTACAATAAGATCACATGAACCAGGAGTGCTGACAGAACTTAATGAAATCCGGGCACACATCTCTTCTATGCCCACCAGAGAAGATATGGAGACATATATAGCAAGGCTGGAACAGGCATACCGCACAGAGATGTCGGCCCTGAGGGGGGAGGTGGAAAGAGTGGACACTCAGAACCAAATACAGGCAGCTAAAATACAGAATATAGAAGACACCACTCAGGCACAAGGGGCCATTTTGGATCAACACTCCCGCCAAATACAATATATGGTGGAAGCAATGGACGATGCTGAAAACAGGGGCCGGAGAAACAATTTAAGGGTCCGGGGTTTACCAGAGTCTGTTGAACCTAAGGATCTCCAGAGAGCCCTCCAAGTGATGTTTAATGAGGTCCTGGGTGAACCATCAAGCCAACCCCTGGAGCTAGACAGAGTGCATAGAGCGCTTGGCCCTAGACCTACACAGAATGACAGACCTCGAGATGTGATTTGCAGGGTCCACCGTTATGTCCTTAAAGAGGCCATCCTGTTTAAGTTGCGCAGTGGAGTTTCACCAGCATACGAGGGGAGCCAAGTCCAGATTCTGCAGGACTTATCCCGTTTCACTTTACAAAGAAGGAGAGCACTGAAACCTCTCCTGGACATGCTCCGTTCGTATGAGTTTCAATACAGCTGGGGATTTCCTTTCCGCCTGCAGGTCCGACACGCGGGAAGAATGCATGTTCTTAGAAAACCGACTGATATGCCATCGTTTGCTGCAGCCCTGGACATTCCGTTGGTGCCTATAGAGGAATGGCCGGTGTTTCCAATGGGGGTATGGGGTGCTGCCCCAGATGGTGATCGGATGCGTGGCCCTCGAAGAGGAAGACCAGTCTGATGTTTAAGGAGTTATTGGTTTATAAACAAAAATTCATTGGGTTGTTTCTCAATAGAATGTACCTCCCAGTTTTGCTATAATTTTTTTGCCAGGGGGATTAAGTCTTTCTGATTATGAGGGGGGGGGGTTCCCTCCTGCCTTCCTGGAAGAGGGGGCGGGGGGCACCCCCTTACGGTGTATAGCACATTATTCTCTCTAGACCTTGTGTCCTCACATTATATAGGGCTCTGGCTGACAAACTAAGTTGAATAATTGCTTATTGTTAGTCCGGGGCAGGGGGCTCCTTTGTAGAAAGTTCCCTCCCTGATTGGGATAACACGCCATAAAGGAGTGGCGTAGTCTCACCATCCCTAGGTTAGACAGTTTGGTATTCTCTTATACCTATACAGTTACTTTTAGTCTTTTTAGACCCGACGTTAGGGTCTTGTTGTGACCTTGCAGGCGGGAGGCACTCTGACCTCCTTGCCTTTGGTTTCTACTGCTTTGTTGGTAGTTTCTTTTGTATTCTCGACCTTCTTACCTCTTCTCTTTTATTTCCTCTTCTCTTTCCCTGCTCTTCCTATCCTACTTGCCTGCACATCTCTCTCTCTCTCCCTAATCCCCGAACCTATCCCTAGAGTCCCCACCGTTCCTCCGCATTGGAATGACGCAGATTAATTGGGGTTCACTAAATGTGAGGGGACTTAATGTCCCGCAAAAACGCTCCCAGATATTTTTTGACATGCACAAAAAAAGAGTCCATATACTATTGATCCAAGAAACACATTTTAAAACGGGCCACCTCCCCATCTTTAGAGACAGATATTACACTAACTGGGTCCACAGTTCCAACCCAGAGTCAAAATCCAAGGGAGTGTCCATAGGCATCCATAAGTCCCTAGTGCACACAGTTCTAGATACACGGGTGGACACGGAGGGAAGATTTATATTCCTGAAAATTAATGTTAACTCATCCATCTTTACCATTGTCAATTGGTATCTACCGAATAGAGATCCGGCGACGACCTGCTCCTCTCTCCTGTCATCACTGGATGAATTCGCAGAAGGGACCGTGATCGTGGGCGGTGATTTAAACTTCACTTTGGACCCTAAGGTAGACACAACGTCAGGACATAACTTTCTCTCAATAAGGAAACTAACGAAGGTTAAACGTTGTATACAGGAACTCAGATTAGTGGATGCATGGAGAACACTACACCCAGTAGACCGTGACTACACATATTTTTCCCCGGCTCACTCTTCGTACAGCCGCATAGACCTATTCCTTGTAAGTCAGAAGGCCCTGACATGGCAGATACAGGCCTCTATAGGCAGTATCTCTTGGTCAGATCATGCCCCCATATTTTTGAGCCTCACTATGCCGGATGGGCCTGGGAGGCCGTGGTCTTGGCGGTTGAATGATAGTCTGCTGAGGGACCAGGGATGCTTGAAAGACCTGCAGAACACAATAGATGAATTCTTGGAGATACACTCAGGAGACACTACTACCCTACCTGTTCAATGGGAGACACTAAAGTGTGTGTTGAGAGGGATTCTGATCAAACATGGGGCTAGGATTAAGAGGGAGAGAGCCCAAACTATTCTGTCTCTACTTCAGAATATTTCAGACCTAGAGAAGATCCATAAGCAGACATTATTCCCGGTGACACTGACAGAGCTAGTTAAAGACAGAGAGGAACTTAAATCCATTCTGGACCGACAATACGAGCGCCACAGGAATAGACTAAAAAGATTTATGTATGAATATGCGGACAAATGTGGCAGACCACTAGCTAGGTTATTACATCCGAGGGGGGACCCCAGTCACATCCCTACGATCAAAAAATCGGACGGCCTTTTGACTCAGAACCCAATCCACATAGCGGACCAGTTTCAAAAATATTATAGTGACCTTTACAACATAAGGGGCAAATTTGGGGATATGCCACAAGAAGCTTTGGAGACTAAAATAAATGATTACATACTTAAAACAGCCCTGCCGACTATACCCAATACTGAGGTTGAAAACCTAGAAGCAGACTTTACAGAGATAGAAGTGGCATCTATTATCAGGGATTCTCCCTCAGGCAAAAGCCCAGGTCCAGACGGGTTTACCCCCAAGTTCTATAAAATTTTTCAGACCCAGTTATCCCCGTTCATGACCAAAGTATTTAACTCCATATCTGAAAACTCCCAGTGGGTAGCGCAGTCTCTTGAAGCACACATATGTGTTATCCCCAAACCGGGAAAGGACCACTTGCTGGTTACAAATTACAGACCCATCTCACTGATTAATTTAGATTTGAAATTTTTCTCTAAAGCACTTGCCAACAGACTTGCCCTGTCCCTGCCTGGGATAATACATACGGACCAGGTGGGATTTGTAAAAGGCCGGGAGGCACGGGACAACACCAACAAATTGTTCCTCCTGATGGCTCGGTCGAGGGCTCAGTCTCTCCCCATGTGTTTACTTTCAGTGGACGCGGAGAAGGCCTTCGACCGGGTCAGTTGGAGCTTTATGATGGCAGCCTTGAGACAGGTGGGTTTGGGTCAGAAATTTTTGGGCAGAATTGCGTCCCTGTATACGAGACCCTCAGCAAAAGTGAGGACAAATGGGTTTCTATCATCATCCTTTCTGGTCCACAATGGAACGAGACAGGGATGTCCACTGTCGCCCCTCTTATACGTCATAGTCATGGAGCACCTTGCGGTCGCCCTGAGAAACAACACAAGCATCCATGGGATAGAGGCGGGTGGGGAGAACCGTAAGCTGGCTCTATTCGCGGATGACCTTCTCATGTTCATTTCCCAACCACACATATCCTTCCCGTCCTTGCTCAAGGAGTTCGAAGAGTTTGGCAACTTAAGCAACTTCAAAGTAAATTTTTCCAAATCAGAGGCCATGAACGTGACTTTATCGGCAGAAGACCTTGCGAGAGTATCACAAAACTTCCCTTTTAAGTGGCAACCGTCAGTTTTAAAATATCTGGGAGTTATGGTACCTAGGGATCCAGCAAAAATTGTACATCACAATTTTTTCCCCTTATTAGAAAGGACAATCAGGGACTTAAAGAAATATGACAAAAAGAGATTGACGTGGTTTGGGCGTATAAACGCGATAAAAATGGATGTGTTACCGAGGTTCCTGTTCCTGTTTCAGACAATACCCATACAGCTACCGCTAAGTTACTTCTCCAAGATCCGGACAGCCTTGTCTGGGTTTGTTTGGGGGAACAGGAGACCCCGAACAGGAATTAAAACTCTGACCAGACACAAAAGTGACGGGGGGCGGGGCTCCCAAATTTTCAATTATATTACAAGGCAGCTATCCTAACGAGATTACTGGACTGGCATTTTCATGGTAATTCGAAACAATGGGTGGTGATTGAACAGGATGTGCTGGGAACTCCCTTACATTTACTTCCATGGTTAGAGAAAGAAAGTAGGATCCGGATAGCGAAAGGAATGGAGTTCACGCGGACAGCGATGGGGATGTGGGATGGAGGGCGGCACGGTGGCTCAGTGGTTAGCACTGCAGTCTTGCAGCGCTGGGGTCCTGGGTTCAAATCCCACCAAGGACACCATCTGCAAGGAGTTTGTATGTTCTCCCCGTGTTTGCGTGGGTTTCCTCCGGGTACTCCGGTTTCCTCCCACACTCCAAAGACATACAGATAGGGACTCTAGATTGTGAGCCCCAATGGGGACAGTGTTGCAAATGTATGTAAAGCGCTGTGGAATTAATAGCGCTATATAAATGAATAAAATTATTATTATTATTATTATGGAGAGATAAAAAAGGGATCTCTCTCTCAGGAGCAGGGCCCACTTACCCCCGTATTCGGTAATAAGAAGTTCCCCCCAGGACTCCACTCCCATAGATTCGGGGGATTTACTCGGGCGGATGATACTCGTTTTTGTCACGTGCTCCAGGGACACACCCTACCAACTTATACTTCCATGCAGGCCACAGGGAGAGAGATTTCCTGGATGGAATATATGCAGTTGAAATCTTTCCTCTCGTACCAGGACAGGGAGAGAAGGATGAGGACACCCCCTACTCCTTTTGAGAAAATATTTTTACAGGGGTCATCACCTGGACATGGCATCTCACTCATTTATAAAATGCTGAACCAGAGAAATAGGGTGGATAAACCTCACTTTGTCTGTAGGTGGGGAGAGGATATTCCGGAGGACGATTGGAGCAGAGCGTACCTGTGGACCCACAAGCTTTCCTTGGCGTGCGCCGCTCAAGAGAAAAGTTATAAAATTCTCACAAGGTGGTACCATTACCCGACTAAATTACATGCTATATTTCCCTCTGTGTCTGATGTGTGCTGGAGGTGTGGCACAGACACGGGTACAATGCTACACATATGGTGGAGCTGTACTAAGCTGCAACCCTTTTGGGACTCAGTGTTCTACCTGTACAAAAAGATGAGCGGAGGTGAAATAGAAAAATCCCCCCAGGTTGCTCTTCTTTCTATGCTCCCAGGAGCTATTAAAACACAAAAAAGGGACATGTTGCGATTTTGCCTGGCGGCTGCCCGTATGATTATCCCACGATTTTGGAAACAGACTAGATGCCCTACGGTGCTGGATTGGTTGGAGGAGATGACAAACCTCCAGAGAATGGAGGAGCTGACAGCAGAACTAAATGGGAACACAGAAAAATTTACTACAGTTTGGAGACCATGGATTATGTTCATGGAGTCCCCAGAGTTTGTGGAGAGTTTGGCGAGCTTTTTGAACTGAGAAACGGTGGGGAGTCTCATTCCCCCCCCCCCTTTTTTCTTGTCTTTTCTTGCTTTCCCCCCTCCTCTCTAATTTCCTCTTCTTTATGCTTGTATCTTTCCTCTTCTTTCTTTCTTTTCTGAACATTAATCTGCATTTTTCTAGTTTCATTTTTTATATGAAAAGATTTATCAATAATTCATAAGACAATAGACACACAAGGAGAATGAGTATATTAGGATACGGGAAGTCAAAAGAAGTGGGAATTCTGACCTATAATTTATAAGTGGTTGTATGGTAATAGCACAAAGATAATTTGAAGAATTCCAAGAAATTTAGTAATGTAACAATTTCTGGATGTTATCCCGGCATTGAGAAAATGATGTTTATGTATTGTAATTGCACAAATGATATGTTTGTATGTTGACAACAGTTTCATCAATAAAACAGATTTGAAATAAATTCAAAAGAAAAAAAAATCTCAAATAGATTTATTTTATGTAAATGAACTACAAGATGTTTTGGAGCTGCTGATCTAAAACAATATGTAGACTGCGTACTTATTTTTTATATAAGTATATGTGTGTATATTGCATATGTAAAAATGGTTTGTTAAAATTATAGAGAATATGCAAGTGCAATAAATTTAAAAATGTCTTACAGTAACTTTGCACATGACTTATAAATATTGTACATGTGTATTTTCCCTCATTTAGTTTTTCTATAGTTAAGTTTGTACAGTAGAAAACTAATGTGCTATAAGGTGTACATACATTCAAAGAAAGAATGCTATGTATCATATTGCTATTTAGAAGAAGATTTCAAACTTTTGTGGATATGTAATAATAAACATATATATTCTATGTATTATACTTGTAGCGTTATACATATATATTTAAAATTGCTCTTAGTTTTAATGGCAATTTATTTGGCAGTGAAAATGAATGCAGAGCTTTTTGTGTATGTATATGTATATATATATATATATATATATATATATATGTGTGTGTGTGTATATATGTGTGTGTGTATATATATATATTATTTAATTTTCCACAGCAAATAATTTATTTAATAAAATATATATATATATATATATATATATATATATATATATATATATATATATGTATGTATATATATAATATTTTTTTTTTTTTTTTTTATTGAATAAATTATTTGCTGTTGTGGAAAATTAAACTATCATGAAACATGTTAAAGGGGTGGTTCACTACTTAGCATTACTGACCACATCGATATAACGTTAAGAAACAAGGCTTCTCTCAAATACCTTGTCTTGGCAGTAGGCGCTATTGCGGTCCACTTATCCCCATCGCATGACTCCAGGTCCTCGTGACCTCTGAAATCCGGTGATGTCACGTCAACTTCCAGTTGACCCAACATCACCAAGGCTGGCTCCCGTCACTTATGGATACTGGGACCCGCCTCGGTAATGTCGGGTCAACTGGAAGTTGACATGACATGACTGGATTTCAGAAGTCACAGAGCCCGAGGGTCACAAAGGGGATGAGCAGACTACAATAGCACCGCTCAGAGGCACAATTGCAAACAGAAGGTATTTTGAGAGAAGCCTTGTTTCTGAACGTTATATCGATGTTGTTACGTCCGGGTGGTGGAAACACTGGACCGTACACCGGGTTCCCCTGGTGAGGCAGTCAGACCGGTCACCCTGCCAGAGGGCCTTGATGCACGGCAGCCGAAGCACTATTGGTAGCAAGACAGTCCGTATGAGAGCGGGAAAGTAGATGTCGCTGGGAACACAGAGTTCTAGACGGTAGTCCGGGTGACGAGGCTCAGGGTCCGAGGCCGGGTTGTAGGATCAGGCGGAATCCGGAACCTGCTGAGCGAGAGGACGGGTCACCAAATGGAGCCAGGGACTGGAGACTGGCGGAGCTGAAGAGGTGGTGGAACATCCGCCAAAGTCACCGTCAGGAGTACTGGAGCGGACGTGGTCAGGACCGGCTGGCGTGGCAGGACAGGCTCTGCGAGACAGACAGCGGTTAATACTGGACACAGCAATACGGGGACCTGAACTCCTAGCTTACTAAACACGTAGAACAGGCCCCGCCCACCAGGAAAGAGAATCCTAATATACCCTGTACCTGTCTATGCAATTTCCTGTTTCTAGGTGCTGGCCCTTTAAGAGAGGGTCAATGACCGCGCGCGCGCCCTAATGCGCATGGGCGAGGCCCGTGTTCCAGAAGCCAGTACAGGGAGCGGTGCAGAGGAAGCAGGAGTGCCCGGCTGTGAGTCCCGCGTTGCAGAGGGGCGCCGGGAGCGGGGAGCAGGACACATGGAGGGTGCAGGCGAGGAAAAGGAAGCCGGGACCGGAGCTGTGAGCAGGGGACGCCGTCGGGAACCGGAGAGCGGGACACGGGGAGCGGGACACGGGGACCGGAGAGCGTGACAGTACCCCCTCCCCCACGCCCCCCTCCCCGCAACCGGGACAGGAAGGCACGTATCAGAGGAGTGCCAACATTCTCCCGGGGCTCCCAGGACCTATCCTCGGGACCATAACCCGCCCAGTCCACCAGGAAGAATTGTCGACCTCGCACGGTCTTCATGGCCACGATATCCCTTACCGCATAGATGTCATCGTCAGCGATGGGAGGAGGAGAAGTACCGACACCAGCGGAGAAGGGACCAAGGACAACAGGCTTGAGCAAGGAGACATGGAAGGAGTTGGGTATCCGCATCGTGGCCGGGAGCTGCAGCTTGTAGGAGACAGCATTAATCTTGCTGATGACTTTAAATGGCCCGATGTAACAAGGACCCAACTTGTACGATGGTAACTTCAGTCGGACATATTTGGATGCAAGCCAGACCAGATCACCTGGGGAGAAACACGGGGGATCCAGGCGCCTCTTGTCCGCATGTCTCTTCATCTGCAAGGAAGCACGCTCTAGGGAAGTCTTGACTGAGTTCCATATAGCTGAGAAGTCCCGGACCAGGGCATCTGCAGCGGGGACTTCTGAAGCCGAGGATACTGGCAACGGGACAGAAGGCTGAAGTCCGTAAACGACCTGGAAGGGAGAGCTGGAGGTGGACTCGCTGATGTGCTGGTTATGGGAGAATTCAGCCCAAGGAAGGAGCGTGGACCAATCGTCGTGATGGATGTTGGCGTAGTGGCGCAGGAAGGAGGTCAGGATCTGATTGACCCATTCCACTTGGCCATTCGACTGAGGGTGGTAGGCCGAAGAAAAGTCCAAGGTTACTCCCAGATGTTTGCAGAGAGCCCTCCAGAAGCGCGAGGTAAACTGAGTTCCTCTGTCGGACACAATGTGTGCAGGAAAGCCATGCAATCGGAATATGTGTTGTATGAAGGAGTCAGCGAGCTCCTGGGCAGAGGGCAGCCCGGCCATGGGAGCGAAGTGAGCCATCTTTGAGAAACGGTCCACCACAACCCATATGACCGTGTGTCCGGAGGACAAGGGTGAGTCCGTAATAAAGTCCATTGCAATGTGTTGCCACGGAACGGAAGGAATGGGCAGAGGCAGAAGACGTCCATATGGCAGGTGCTTGGGTGTCTTGTTCCGGGCACAAGATGGACAGGCTGAGACGAAGGTTGCGACGTTTTTACGGAGGGACGGCCACCAATAGTGACGGACAATCGTACTCTAAGTCTTCTTCTAACCATAATGGCTGGCGATTTTTGAGGCATGACCCCAGTGTAGGACTCTTTGTTTGTCAGTATCTGAGACATAGGTCTTCCCAGGGGGAATCTGAGCCAGAGTGACAGGAGCCACCGGAATAACTTTACTGGGGCTGATGATGGGCTGGAACGTCTCCTCCTCCTGCTCCACGGGCACGAAGGACCTAGACAAGGCGTCTGCCCGCACGTTCTTATCCGCGGGCCAAAAATGGAGTTGGAAATCAAATCGAGCAAAAAACAAGGACCAGCGGGCTTGTCGCGGGTTCAGTCTTTGGGCTGACCGTAGGTACTCCAGATTCTTGTGGTCCGTGTAGATGATCACAGGGTATACTGCTCCTTCCAGGAGGTAGCGCCATTCCTCCAAGGCCAGTTTAATGGGCAGTAGCTCTCGATCACCGATGGTGTAGTTGCGTTCGGGTGCCGAGAAGCTCTTGGAGAAGAATCCGCAAGTGACCATCTTCCCGGTGGAGGATTTCTGCATTAACACTGCCCCGGCCCCTGAGGAGGAGGCATCCACCTCCAAGGTGAACTGTCGGTTCAATTCAGGGCGATGGAGAACCGGGGAAGAAGCAAATGCCTGTTTTAAAGAGCAGAACGCGGCATCGGCCGCAGGTGGCCAGTCCTTAGGATTAGCTCCCTTCTTAGTCAAGGCAGAGAGAGGCGCAGTCAGGGCAGAGAAGTGCGGGATGAATTGACAATAATAGTTTGCAAAGCCGAGGAAGCGTTGGATGGCCTTCAGTCCGGAAGGAGGAGGCCAGTTGAGGATGGAAGACACTTTCTCTGGGTCCATCTGCAGGCCAGTGTCAGAGATTACATAACCCAGGAAGGGAAGAGACGACTTTTCAAAGACGCACTTCTCGTACTTGGCGTACAGGCGGTTCTCTCTAAGTCTTTGGAGTACTAGCTGCACGTTCTCTCTGTGGGTCTGTAGGTCTGGAGAGAAGACCAGGATGTCGTCCAGATACACCACGACACAGACATAGAGGAGGTCTCTGGAAGACTGCCGGAGCATTACACAGACCAAAGGGCATGACACAATACTCGTAGTGCCCATCCCGAGTGTTGAATGCGGTCTTCCATTCGTCTCCAGACCGAATGCGAACCAGGTTATAGGCCCCACGGAGATCCAACTTGGTGAATACACGAGCTCCTCGGAGCCGATCGAATAGTTCGGGGATGAGTGGCAGAGGGTATTTATTTTTCACGGTGATCTGGTTTAATCCCCGGTAGTCAATGCAGGGGCGCAGATCACCTTCCTTCTTCTTGACGAAGATCTCCGAATGAACCCCTTTGCCAGGCTCTCGGTTATATAGGCAGACATGGCCCATGTTTCAGCAGGGGACAAGGGGTATATCCTTCCTCTAGGAGGCGTAGTTCCCGGCAGTAAGTCTATGGCACAGTCGTAGGGACGATGAGGCGGTAGTATCTCTGACTCCTTTTATCAAAAACGTCCGTGAAGGACCAGTAGGCGGAAGGCAGTCCTGGTAGAGACTCTGGAACCGGAGGTCGTCGGATGGGCTGTATGGATTTCAGGCATCTCTCGTGACACGAGGAGCCCCATCGGGTAATTTCACCTGTACTCCAGCTGACCGACGGTTCGTGTGCCCGTAACCATGGGAGTCCCAGCAGGATCTGATGAGACATGCGCGGGAGGACGTAGAAGGTGATCTTCTCGGTGTGCAGGGCACTGATCCGTAATTCCATAGGCCTGGTGATCAATGAGACGGTGTCAGAGAGGTGTCTCCCATCTACAGAGGCGATCACCAGCGGTTTTTCTAGTGGGAGAACAGGCACCTGGTACTTATCCACCGTAGCCTGCTGGATGAAGTTGCCTGCTGCTCCGGAATCGAGATACGCCTCTGCCGTGAACCGGGTCTCTTCTGTAGTCACTTGAACAGTCCATGTAACGGAGTCTGAGAGAGTCCCAGCACCTAGGGTGGCCTCTCCTACCAAGCCTAGGCTTTGGAGTTTCCCGGCTTCTCGGGACAGGAGCGTAGCAGGTGTGTGCCATCTCCGCAGTAGAAGCAGAGACCCTTTGCTAGTCGTTCTGCTCTACGTTGCTCAGACTGCCTCAGGCGGTCAATCTGCATGGGCTCGTGAGCAGAAGCGCCAGATGACGCCGACTGGGGAGCGATGGACTTCAGTGGTGGGGAGGAGTGCCGTATCGGACGCCTCTCGCGGGACACCTCTTTGGATCATTCCTGAAAGCGAAGATCCACTCGGATCGCTAGAGCGATCAGGGCATCCAGGGTGGAAGGCACGTCACGACCAGCCAGCTCATCCTTAATACGGCCCGAGAGTCCCTCCCAGAAGGCGGCGGTTAGGGCCTCATTGTTCCACCCTAATTCTGAGGCCAAGGTGCGGAAGCGGATAGCATATTGGCCCACCGTCAAAGTTCTCTGACGTAGCCTGAGGAGCGATGAGGCGGACGCAGAGGCGCGTCCGGGCTCGTCAAAGGTAATACGAAAAGCCTCCAGGAACTCCTGGATGTTGGTGGTTACCGGATCCAACTTCTCCCACAAGGGGTTCATCCAGGCCAGTGCCTCTCCCTCTAGATGGAACATCACGAACGCGACCTTGGCTTGGTCAGAGGCAAAAAGGTGCGGCAGCAGCTTGAAATGGAGGGAGCACTGACTTATGAATCCCCTGCAGGTCTTGGGATCTCCGGCGTACCGGGGTGGTGAGGCCAAACGGAGTTTGGAAGTATCCGAGGAGGCTGCCACGGGGGCTGCGGACGTGGATTGAGTCGCCAGAGACGTGGCAGTCGCTTGCAGCGTATTCAGACGGGTGTCCACGGATGTCATGAAGGCCATCATACGGGATTGGGTCTCACGTTGTCGTCCGAGTTCCTGCTGTAATCCAGCCAGCTGGGTTGCTAGTGCATCGGCGGGATCCATGGCCTGTTCTAGCTGTTACGTCCCGGTGGTGGAAACACTGGACTGTACACCGTGTTCCCCTGGTGAGGCAGCCACACCGGTCATCGCGCCAGAGGGCCTTGATGCACGGCAGCCGAAGCACTATTGGTAGCAAGACAGTCCGTATGAGAACTGGAAAGTAGATGTCGCTGGGAACACAGAGTTCTAGACGGTAGTCCGGGTGACGAGGCTCAGGGTCCGAGGCCGGGTTGTAGGATCAGGCGGAATCCGGAACCTGCTGAGCGAGAGGACGGGTCACCAAATGGAGCCAGGGACTGGAGACTGGCGGAGCTGAAGAGGTGGTGGAACATCCGCCAAAGTCACCGTCAGGAGTACTGGAGCGGACGTGGTCAGGACCGGCTGGCGTGGCAGGACAGGCTCTGCGAGACAGACAGGGGTTAATACTGGACACAGCAATACGGGGACCTGAACTCCTAGCTTACTAAACACGTAGAACAGGCCCCGCCCACCAGGAAAGAGAATCCTAATATACCCTGTACCTGTCTATGCAATTTCCTGTTTCTAGGTGCTGGCCCTTTAAGAGAGGGTCAATGACCGCGCGCGCGCCCTAATGCGCATGCGCGAGGCCCGTGTTCCAGAAGCCAGTACAGGGAGCGGTGCAGAGGAAGCAGGAGTGCCCGGCTGTGAGTCCCGCGTCGCAGAGGGGCGCCGGGAGCGGGGAGCAGGACACATGGAGGGTGCAGGCGAGGAAGAGGAAGCCGGGACCGGAGCGGTGAGCAGGGGACGCCGTCGAGAACCGGAGAGCGGGACACGTGAACCGGGGAGCGGGCCACGGGGACCGGAGAGCGTGACAGATGTAGCTAGTAATGCTAAGAAGTGAACCACCCCTTTAAAAAGAAGCCGCTAATTAAATAATTTATTTATATCTATTATTATTAATCAATACCACTAGTAATTTCTACATGGGTGACCCAGAAACACTGTCTACTGAATAAATTGTGCAATGCATGAAAATTCACGTTCACCTGTTTTATGATACAATTTCCAAATTTTAGCACATTTAGTGAAAACTTTAGACAATGATGCTTACATTTTCATTTCTTAATACAGTAAAGAATAAAAATAAACTGAACTTGGTGTGTGAGATGTTTTTTTTGGGTTGTAAAATTTCCATAAATATTACTTTATATTGTTGCCATATAAAGGAGTTCATCAACCACAAGTCAATGGGGGAAAAAAAGTCTTTTATGGCGACATAAGTTTTAGGAAAAAAAGTGTTATTGTAAAAATGATACATATTTAAGTTATTATTGTGAGCGAAATACACTGCTATGCCATTTGAACTCCAAATTTAACAAGATTTGTTTTACAAGTGCTTGGGAAATCAAAACTGCACACAAGCTAGTATGGTGTACTTTAGACTTCTGCTTTATTAGATCATGTGATCAGTTTACAGTGCCTACAAGTAGTATTCAACCCCCTGCAGATTTAGCAGGTTTGATAAGATGCAAATAAGTTAGAGCCTGCAAACTTCAAACAAGAGCAGGATTTATTAACAGATGCATAAATCTTACAAACCAACAAGTTATGTTGCTCAGTTAAATTTTAATAAATTTTCAACATAAAAGTGTGGGTCAATTATTATTCAACCCCTAGGTTTAATATTGTGTGGAATAACCCTTGTTTGCAATTACAGCTAATAATCGTCTTTTATAAGACCTGATCAGGCCGGCACAGGTCTCTGGAGTTATCTTGGCCCACTCCTCCATGCAGATCTTCTCCAAGTTATCTAGGTTCTTTGGGTGTCTCATGTGGACTTTAATCTTGAGCTCCTTCCACAAGTTTTCAATTGGGTTAAGGTCAGGAGACTGACTAGGCCACTGCAACACCTTGATTTTTTCCCTCTTGAACCAGGCCTTGGTTTTCTTGGCTGTGTGCTTTGGGTTGTTGTCTTGTTGGAAGATGAAATGATGACCCATCTTAAGATCCTTGATGGAGGAGCAGAGGTTCTTGGCCAAAATCTCCAGGTAGGCCGTGCTATCCATCTTTCCATGGATGCGGACCAGATGGCCAGGCCCCTTGGCTGAGAAACAGTCCCACAGCATGATGCTGCCAACACCATGCTTGACTGTAGGGATTGTATTCTTGGGGTCGTATGCAGTGCCATCCAGTCTCCAAATGTCACGTGTGTGGTTGGCACCAAAGATCTCAATCTTGGTCTCATCAGACCAGAGAACCTTGAACCAGTCTGTCTCAGAGTCCTCCAAGTGATCATGAGCAAACTGTAGACGAGCCTTGACATGACGCTTTGAAAGTAAAGGTACCTTACGGGCTCATCTGGAACGGAGACCATTGCGGTGGAGTACGTTACTTATGGTTTTGACTGAAACCAATGTCCCCACTGCCATGAGATCTTCCCGGAGCTCCTTCCTTGTTGTCCTTGGGTTAGCCTTGACTCTTCGGACAAGCCTGGCCTCGGCACGGGTGGAAACTTTCAAAGACTGTCCAGGCCGTGGAAGGCTAACAGTAGTTCCATAAGCCTTCCACTTCCGGATGATGCTCCCAACAGTGGAGACAGGTAGGCCCAACTCCTTGGAAAGGGTTTTGTATCCCTTGCCAGCCTTGTGACCCTCCACGATCTTGTCTCTGATGGCCTTGGAATGCTCTTTTGTCTTTCCCATGTTGACCAAGTATGAGTGCTGTTCACAAGTTTGGGGAGGGTTTTAATTAGTCAAAAAAGGCTGGAAAAAGAGATAATTAATCCAAACATGTGAAGCTCATTGTTCTTTGTGCCTGAAATACTTCTTAATACTTTAGGGGAACCAAACAGAATTCTTGTGGTTTGAGGGGTTCAATAATAAATGACCCTCTGAATAAACTTTTCACAATTTAAAAAAAAAAAAAGAAATAACATTCTTTTTTGCTGCAGTGCATTTCATACTTCCAGGCTGATCTACAGTCCAAATGTCACAATGCCAAGTTAATGCCGAATGTGTAAACCTGCTAAATCTGCAGGGGGTTGAATACTACTTGTAGGCACTGTATATAGAATCTCAGAACAAAGAACAAAGTTCCTCTAAACTATGCACCAATAAGAGCAGTAGGGGTGTGATTAGAAATGTGAAACTTTCTGGCCCATCACTCTTCGCTGATCCCCATGACATCATAAGTTATAAGACCAGATGGATACCATAAGAACAAAATGGATTCTGTTCTCTCTCAATTCCTTTTTATGACAGATTATGGGTATATCAGTAGGTATATAGGTGGGCGCTATCTACATCCTCGGGACTTCACCTCAGTTCCCAGCCTGGATACCCATAATTATATCGCAACACTAATGAATTTCTTTTTGTCTCTGGTCCATATTATACAACCAGGAGTTCTTTGACAGGATATCTTACACGTGAACCTGATTACCTTTTGTGTTACACATATCACCACTTGCATGCAGGTGTGTGTGTGTGTGTGACACCTGAAAAGTAGTCCAGCAAAATGGTGTGTTGAGACAATCATTCTGTTGGTGCTTTGACTCAACAGCGGCTGCTGTGCATCCAAATGGGTTTTCCCTCAAGTGTCATTGAATTTGCTGTGGTTAGGAGAAGCTGAATTGGCCCGTTTAATCTTGGCTCACTGCTTTTTCTCGCTTGTCATTTTAGGATCACCCAGTCTCCTGGCTTGACACCATGTGCTCCTGACACTGATTTAGGATTTAGAATTGAAGAATACACCTGTTTATCACAGTATTTTATCAATTATATAATGCTTGTACATCACTGGTCAGGCTATCATACTGTATCTGTGGGAAATATAATCCTGTAATATGTGCTAAGAAAAAAAATATCTTCTATGGTGATCTATTTATTAAGAAATGAAAAGCAAGCATTCTGTCTATGACATGCCTGTCTCCAGCTTTAGCTTCTGGATTTTTTAACTGGAATATTAAATTCAGCCTTTCCATAAATCCCCTGTGGATGGTAAGGAGTGTAGAAAGCCGGGTAATTCCTAGATACTGTAAGATCTCCAAAATTACTTCTCTCATAAAATATGTACCTTCAAGAATCCTTTTTTTAATAAACATATTGCCTTTCTCATGATTTTTTCAGTATTAACTTAGTTTTCTGCACTGGATGTGCCTACAGATCAATCCTGGAAAGAAATCTACACCACACCATATAAACCTACTTGTGGTAGATGTATATAATTAATCTGCACTCTCTGGAACATGTGGAGCAAACAAGGGGTGTGTTTTTGTGGGATCTTCTACAGTTTTTCCTACCTTGTATTAGGTACTTGTCATACAAGACTGGGTGTGTTTGGCCACCTGGGTACTGAACTTTGGTGCTACCCATACATTGTCTACCAAATCTCACACTTATAACGGTCTTTTTTTCAGATGTGTTAGTTCATGGGTTACTTGGGGCATCATTGAGTAAAGAGCATGTGGCAGAGGAAGCTTACTGCCCTTTAGCCACAGACCTACCTTAGCTGGCTCCCTGAGTTTCACACTCCTTTTCTTGTTGAACCGCTTGTTCCTGTAGGGATTTAAAAACATCAAGAGTGACAGGTACCACTGAAGTAACAGGTGCCACTGAGGTCCTGGTCTGCATTGGTAAAAAAAACCCTCAACTCTAGCCCTGCTTGGTGCTTCTTTTGTCGGCTGCATCGCTACGAGCATTACCTCTGGCGCCATCAGTGTGAGGTGTGAGATTTATCTTTACTATGCCAGTCTCATTTGACAACAGGAGAACCTCCATCCTGGCTCATATGCTCTCTGCGGTCCTTATGAGTTTCTCATGGGACATTAGGAAAAATCTGCTGCCTATATACACATGGCCATCTAACCCTTTGCCACTTTACATGCTCTAGTGAGTGTCTACATCTCTGCCTCCTATGCCGATAAGATGGAAGGAAGTGGTTCGGCTTTCTTTATCGATTCATTGGGGGACACAGCAGTCCATGGTGTATGCTCCTGTCACTTGGAGGCTGACCCTATGCAAAAAAGTTATCTCCTCCCTGGATATATACATCGACCAACTGGCATGTAGAGGATCAGTTTAAGCTTAGTGTCCATAGGAGGAAGACACGGGGCTGCACTCAGACTGTCCCTAACTTATGTCTGTATTGTGTGTTGTTAAAGATTTCACTTTTATTTTCAGATACAGCTCTTTGGGCAACAAGGTGTAACTGCTCACCTTGCTCTCCCACCTAGAGACCGGTTGCACAGTGTAGGATCCTCCATGTCTGTCTGGCAGGACCTTCGCCTCCCTTAACACATCAAGAGTGTTTGGGGTATCCGCACAGAGGGACAGGTGAATGGTCCTTGTATGCTCCATTCCCTGCATGCTCACCCCCAAGAGCCTGACGTGCAGCGACGTAAGACGAAGATGGTACCAAGGATGACGACTGTGGTTATCAGCGCCCAACCTTCGCTGTCATGGGCGCCTAATGACTCATTTTCCTTACGTACCCTCCAGTATGGATAACTACCAAGACCTTCAGGACAGGTACCTTTCCCCCTTTCCCGGGTCATGGAGGGGCTCCACATAAAATTTAATAAATAGACTAAAATAATAAATTTCTTAGATCCAATTCCCAGTCTATGCTCTGCACCCACAGCATCCGCTTACTGCCACAGCCTTTGTTCAGCTCAGAAGTCTGCACAGAGACAACAGCTTTTTGAGCCTGCATCCTCCACACTTCACGGCTCCCCCAGATAGCTACTGTAGTTGCTACACAGTTCTCAGCAGCACACTTCAGGACACCTGAACCTGGGTAAGCTCTGCCAGCCTGAGGCAGCTCCTCTCCCCCCACCTATCCCTCTGGCAATCTCCCTTCCTTTACTATATCTAACCTCAGAGAATCTCGTTCCCATTCTCAGATCCTTGTCCTTCATTTTGCCTGAGCTTTTTGCTTCAAGAACTTTTTCTTCAGGTCACACTTCCTCCCACTCACTGTCAGGACCAGAACCTGTCCACCATGCCAACAATGGGGCCCTCCCCCCACCTGAGTGGGCTGCAGTTCTTTCCTAGTCTAGATAACTTAACAAAGGTTTTCGTTACAGAACGACTGCCTATGTCCACTGCTAGAGCCCCGCTCGCTTCACATCGCGAGTCGGACCCCGTGACTCCTGCACTCCGACATGGAAGTTCGCGTAGAAGGTCATGGAAGCAAATTCACTTCAGTTCATCCTCCAGATCTCCTACCACATCGTCCTTCAGAATTGCTTTTTCCCCCCTCTCTCCTTCAGACATCCCAGCAGTACAAGATTTGGACCAGGACTGAGATTTCGATTACGAATAGGGATGATCGAATACCCTATTATTTGCATCGCCAAATATCCGGCGAATACCTCACCAATATTCGACTATTTGCGAATATTCAACGCCCAATGTAAGTGTATGGGAAACCAGAATAATTTCACGTTGGACCCAACAGTGACCTGTGGTGACTGAGGCAAAGGCTGAAATGGATGGGAAAAGGCTGAAACAGTATGGGCACAGTCTGTAGAAGGTGCCTGACTGCATTTCTGGTATCTTGGAATAACGTGCTCAGAGCAGAACGCGGCATTTATGTAGTCGCCAGAACAGCTCTCAAATCAAAGTAAACGAGGGGAAATTATTAAGTAACAGTTTGTAGTGCCTAATCATTGTAATAAAACGTCAAATCAAGCCCCAACCTCCAAAAAAACCACTTTAGCATATGTTCACACGTTTCGTTTTTACATTTTTCGTTCTTTTTCGATTAGAAAGGGCTGTAACATACATTATATTGGTGTCTGTCTCACACCTCTTTTTTTGGGACATATTTGACAGCATTTTAAAAGGTCAGCTACAATGTGCCCATTGGGATGTTGGCCTTGCCCTCCTCAACAAACACCACCAGCTCCAGTGGCCCTCTATTCAAATGTAGAAAGGGCCACAGGCTGTCGTCAAATCTCAGACTTCTTAGGGCCCTCAGGTGGGCCCTGTAACATACATTGGGGAGGGACGGCAGTCGATTATAGTTTTCTGTGTCCCCTGTGTCATTAGTGTGAAAGTTAGAATACGTACCCCATAACACTTTACAGTGCTATTGCCAATATGGCCATTTGGGTGTTGGCCTTGCCCTCATTCTCCACCAACACCACCGACTCCAGTGGCCCTCTATTCAAATTCTATTAAAATTACCCATCCTAAAAAAGCCCTCTCTTGACCCATCATCTGTGTCTAGCTACCACCCCATATTTCTTCTCCAATATGCCTCAAAACTACTGGAACAGCATATCCATCTTGAACTGTCCTTATACCTCTCCTCCTGCTCCCTCTTTGACCAGATACAATCTGGCTTCTAACCGCATCACTCTACTGAAACTGCCCTAACTAAAGTCACCAATGACCTACTAACTGCCAAAGCCAAGCAACACTACTCTGTTCTCCTCCTCCTGGACCTATCCTCTGCCTTCGACACAGTAGACCACTCCCTCCTATTACAGATTTCTCTCTGGGCATCACAGACTTGGCCCTATCTTTGATCTCTTCATATCTAACTGACCGAACTTTCAGCATCTCCCACTCTCACACCAGCTCCTCATCCCACCTTCTAGCCATTGGTGTCCCCCAAGGTTCAGTTCTTGGACCCCTGCTGTTCTCCATCTACACCTTTGGCCTGGGACAGCTCATAGAATGCCACAGCTTTCAGTATCATCTCTATGCCGATGATACTCAGATCTACCTCTCTGGACCTGACATTACCTCCTTACTAACCAAAATCCCACAATGTCTCTCTGCTATTTCATCCTTCTTCTCTACGCGATTCATAAAGCTTAACATGGACAAAACAGAATTCATTGTCTTTTCTCCTCCTCATTCAACTCCTCCACCAAGCCTATCCCTCAAAGTTGATGGCTGCTCACTCTCCCCAGTCTCACAAGCTCGTTGCCTTGGAGTAACCCTCGACTCTGCTCTATCCAAAGTCATCAATGATCTACTAACCGCCAAAGCCAAGCGACACTACTCTATCCTCCTCCTCCTGGACCTGTCCTCTGCCTTCGACACAGTAGACCATTCCCTCCTACTACAGATTCTCTCATCTCTTGGCATCACAGACTTGGCCCTATCTTGGATCTCCTCATACCTAACCGACCGAACTTTCAGCGTCTCCCATTCTCACACCACTTCCTCATCTCGCCCCCTATCTGTCGGTGTCCCTCAAGGCTCAGTTCTTGGACCCCTGCTGTTCTCCATCTATACCTTCGGCTTGGGACAGCTCATAGAGTCCCACGGCTTACAGTATCATCTCTATGCCGATGACACACAGATCTACCTCTCTGGACCTGACATTACCTCTCTACTAACCAAAATACCACAATGTTTGTCTGCTATTTCATCCTTCTTCTCTGCACGATTCCTAAAACTTAACATGGACAAAACAGAGTTTATTGTCTTTCCTCCTCCTCACTCATCTCCTCCAACAAGCCTTTCCATCAAACTTGATGGTTGCTCACTCACCCCAGTCTCACAAGCTCGTTGCCTTGGAGTGACCCTCGACTCTGCTCTATCCTTCAAGCCACACATCCAAGCCCTCTTCAACTCATGCCGATTACAACTCAAAAATATCTCCCGGATCCGTGCTTTTCTTAACCAAGAATCTGCAAAAACATTAGTGCATGCCCTCATCATCTCCCGCCTCAACTACTGCAACCTCTTGCTCTCTGGCCTCCCTTCCAACACTCTTGCACCCCTCCAATCTATCCTAAACTCTGCAGCCCGCTTAATCCACCTCTCCCCTCGCTACTCCCCAGCCTCGCCACTCTGCCAATCCCTTCACTGGCTTCCCATCACCCAACGACTCCAGTTCAAAACATTAACCATGACATACAAAGCCATGCACAACCTGTCTCCTCCCTACATCTGAGACCTAGTCTCCCGGTACCTACCTGCACGCAACCTTAGATCCTCACAAGATCTCCTTCTCTACTCCTCTCTTATCTCCTCTTCCCACAATCGTGTACAAGATTTCTCCCGTGCATCCCCAATACTCTGGAACGCTCTACCTCAGCACATCAGACTCTCCACTACCGTGGAAAGCTTCAAGAGGAACCTCAAGACCCACCTCTTCCAACAAGCCTACAACCTACAATAGCCTTCAGCCCAGTAGACCACTGCGCAACCAGCTCTGTCCTCACCTATTGTACCATCACCCATTCCCTGTAGACTGTGAGCCCTCGCGGGCAGGGTCCTCTCTCCTCATATACCAGTCTGTCTTGTACTGTTAATGATTGTTGTACGTATACCCTCTTTCACTTGTAAAGCGCCATGGAATAAATGGCGCTATAATAATAAATAATAATAATAATATCCTTCAAGCAGCACATCCAAGCCCTCTTCACCTCATGCCGACTACAACTCAAAAATATCTCCCAGATCCCGGTCATCCTTAACCAAGAATCAGCAAAATCATGTACATGCCCTCCTCATCTCCCGCCTTGACTACTGCAACCTCCTGCTCTCTGGCCTCACTTCCAACACTCTTGCACCCCTCCAATTTATCCTAAACTCTGCAGCCCACTTAATCCACCTCTCCCCTTGCTATTCCCCAGCCTCACCACTCTGCCAATCACTTCCCTGGCTTCCCATTGCCCCAGGACTCCAGTTCAAAACATTAACCATGACCTACAAAGCCATCCACAACTTGTCTAGTCCTTACATCTGTGAACAAGTCTCCCGGTACCTACCTGCATGCAACCTCAGATCCTCACAAGATCTCCTTCTGTACTCCCCTCTTATCTCCTCTTCCCACAATCGCATACAAGATTTCTCCTGTGCCTCCCACATACTCTGGAACGCTCTACCCCAGCATATCAGACTCTCTCCTACCATGAAAAACTTCAAGAGGAACCTGAAGACCCACCTCTTCCGACAAGCCTACAATAAGCCTCAGTCTAGTATACCACTGCGCAACCAGCTCTGTCCTCACCTATTGTACCCTCACCCATTCCTTGTAGACTGTGAGCCCTCGCGGGCAGGGTCCTCTCTCCTCCTGTACCAGTCTGTTTTGTACTGTTAATGATTGCTGTACTAGTTTTTATGTATACCGTTTTTCACTTGTAAAGCGCCATGGAATTAATGGCGCTATAATAATAAATAATAATAATTATTCAGTAATGTCTGTTTCATGGACAAATCAACGCCATGCTGGGACATCGAAGCTGATGTTGATGATGATTGCATCTGACCAATAGCAGGTTGGGAGCAGGAGGCATCATTGCCTACTTCCTAGACCACAGTTTGTGAAGCATGCAGCACCGTGGAAGTGGCAGTTGTTTCACTCTGGAACTCAGGCTTTATTCCACTAGCTAACACTGTTGATTTAAAAAAATTCAGTTTCCCCAGGGGAAAATAGTTCAGACACCATGGAGCACAGCATCAGATGTACTTCTAACAGCTCCCAACATCTTTTTTTAAAAAATTGGTAGGATAAGAAACAGGGCATAACATGCCAAGGAGCTAAAAAAAAATGTGAATCCGCAGGGGGCCATGTGTAACACACTGTGCAGCACAGCATTAATAAAGAACACATAGAGACTGCCTGACCAATTGTTATAGATCGTGTAGCCTCAACAGTGGTTGTGCAAGTGCATAATGTACAAAGGCTTGAAAAATATTGCCCTGGGTGATTGGGCTGAACAATTAAATCGTAGCAGCATAACAAGTTAGATAAGTCATGCGGTCTCATTAGATGATAGAAGACAAAATAGTCTTCAATGAGAAACAATGGAACTTATTTGAACTTAAGAAATACAAATTTTGGGGCTACACTTTATTATTGGGTCTTGTTAACAGGTGGCCTGAGATACTCTGGGACAATCCATCTATGATCCATATTGATCATCGTCAACTGTCTGCACTTTCCGTGGATAGTTGTGTGCGATTATCTGTTATTATTGACACCGCTGAGCTGAAAACACGCTCAGACAACACACTTTCAGCAGGACAAGCTAGCACTTCCAAAGCGTATAAGGCAAGGTCTGGCCAAGTGTTGAGCTTGGAAATCCAATAGTTAAAGGGAACTGTAGACTCTGAACGCATGCTAATATGGTCACCTACATAGTCCCTCACCATCTTACTTAAGTGTTCCCTCCTTATCATAGTTCCCCCAACCGGTATCTGATTTAAAGTTGACAGTTTGTGGAAAATAGATCAGTTTTGGCACATTAGTCCCCCGCCTGTGTTGCTCCTACTATGCATAGCCCTCTCTTGTAATCCTGTTGCGTGAGATGACACGCTACCTCTGACGCCAGTATGATCTGAGGGTAATCGTTTCATCAACTGCTCCACTACAGCCCTCTTGAATGTTTCCGTAGTACAATCCTTATTTGCCTCGACAAGTAGCGAAGCGAATTTGTCTTTGTAGCGTGGGTCAAGGAAGGTACATAACCAGTATTTGTTCTCTGCCAAAATGTGGACTAGCCGACAGTCATGAGAAAGGCAGTGTGACATGAACTGTGCCATGTGTCCCAGACTCCGAACTGGAAACCTTTTTGTGTCACTGCTAATAATACATTCTGTCTCCCTAAACCTCCTCTCCTCCTCAGTCTCTCCTCCTCCTGCTCCTCCTCAGGCCATCCATGCTGGACAGCCCTGAAGCTTGGGTTGCCAATCCCTTGTTTACCAACTTCAAAGCATTCCTGTTCTTCATCATCCTCCTCATCCTCATGATGCTGACCAAAGGTGGCCTGAGCCTGTTGGCCGAGGTTTTGCGGATTACTAGCAACCATTGTGAAGTATGGATCCACAGACACCTCGGGTGTATTAACACTTTGGTCAGTCAGACCATCCAGAGAGTGTTTCAATAAACAAATCAGTGGAATGGTAATGCTGATAAGAGCATCATCACTGCTCACAATATTGGTACAGTAATCAAAATTCTCTAGGACCTGACAAATGTCTGCAATTCACACCCACTCAGCAATACTTATGTCTAGCAGCTGCGTTTGACGGGCATGTTCCAGCTGGGATTGGGATACTGCCCTCTGTTGCTCATGGATCCTGGCCAACATATGATAGGTTGAATTCCATCTCATAGGGAGGTCACATATTAGTCTGTAATGAGGCAAGTGTAAGCGCTGCTGCAGCACTGCCAGGCCAGCAAAAGAGGGAGATGACTTGCGGAAATGGGCGCTAATACGTCGTACCTTGGTAAGTAGGTTGGTATATCAGGGTATTTTTTGAAAAAGTGCTGAACTACTCAATTTACAATGTGGGCCATACAAGCCTCCGGATGTTCTCTTTGTCCGACCTTTGCTTCCACCTAGGCCATTTTTGCCTGGGCTGAACCACTTTGCCAGGGTATCCTTTCAAACACTCACTCCTCTGAGGTAGCGGATCTCACAGAAAAGATTGCTCACCCCGGAAAATACCTGATCACAACTTCTCTCAATGCTGCCATGTGCTTGGCCTTTGCTGCAGGCAATATCGCCAGGATTCACAGCGCTCTATGGCACAAGTCATGGAATGCAGATTCTGTTTCCAAGAAGTTCCTTACCAGTCATCCCTTCCAGGGCTCCAGACTTTTCGGGGAAAAGCTAGATAAAATTATTTTATATGCCAACGGGGGTAATAGTACCTGCCTACCACAGCAAAAGTCAACACGCACCCCTCTCAAGAAGCATTTTTTTCCTTTTCACTCCTTTTACCATCTCTTTGCCAGAAGTAACAGTCAGGACAGGTCCCAGTCACGCTGGGTAAGAAAAAGACCTTCCTTCAAGCTGGCACCTTCCTAGCGTCCCCCTGGACAACAGAACCGGTCCTTCCATTCCAGATCCAATAAATTCTCGTGTGAAGGTACACCCACACTTGGAAATCCTCTCAGGGTGGGCGGCCATCTCCTCTTGTTCAGACGTGTGTGGCTCTCTGTAATCGACGTTGTTTTGGTCAGAGACGTCACTTAAGGCTACAAAATGGTTTTCTTCCTTTCCTCACTCATGTTTCTTTAATCTCCATCTCTTATTCCAGGCTTCTTCAGAGCCATTTAGTGCCTGCTCGACTCTGAGGGTCATCATTCACGTTCTCCTTCAGGAGTGTTTTTGTGTTTTATTTAAACCTATTTGTGGTCCCAAAGAAAAATGGGTCCGTCCATCCCATCCTAGACCTAACATTTTTGAACAAGCGCCTCAGTTTCCACCACTTCTGCATGGAGTCACTCCGCTCTGTGGAACCTGGGGAGTTTCTCTTTTCAATAGGCATCCTGGATGTCTATATGCATATTCCCATCTCGCCAGAGGTCCCTGCGTTTCGCGATTCAAGGTTACCACTTCCAGTTCACAGCTATGCCATTCAGTCCTTTCCACAGCACCCAGGGTTTTCACAAAGGTAATGGCCATAGTAATGGCCATTCTTCAAACCCAGGGCATCCTCTCCATTTCTTACCTAGACGACATCATGATCAAGGCTGGTTTTTCCACAGAATACCCAAAGAACCTACAGATCACTCTTGATAAGCTTGCTCTCCTCGGCTTTATAATCAAAAAGGCGAAATAGTCTCTGATCCCGGCCCAATGCATCACTTTCGTTGGAATGTCGTTTGACACCAATGCACAATGGTCTTCCTCCTCGAAGAAAAAGGCACTGCTCTCCTAAAGGGAGTTCATATTCTTATACGTCCCTCTCCAAGCTCCCTCCAATTCTGTATACCTAGAATGGCAAGATGGTGGCCGCAACGAAAGGAGTTCCCTTTGCTCAATTCCACACTCACCCTCTTCAAGGATTTCTCCTGTTTGCATGAGACAGGTCCATTTATTCGCTGAACTGTAGCACAGTGCACCCCCTCTGGATCTAGAGGTCCCAAAACTGGTGGAAGTGCCCCCCCTTCGTACTTCAGGGAAGATCATTCTTACCAATTCACTAGAAAATTGTGACAATGGATGCCAGTCTCCTCGGCTAGGAAACAGTATGTCAGGACCTCACAGTACAAGGACAGTGGAATACACAGGAATTAACTCTTTTCATCAACATCCTGGAACTCAGGGCTATTCGCCTAGCCATCTTACGCTGCCAAGATCTACCTCTCAGGTGTCTGATCAGTGTATATTTTGACAATGCGACGGTCGTGGCTTACATCAACCACCAAGGCAGGATGCGAAGCCAAGCAGTAATGGATGGAGTGTTCCAGATTTTCTTGGGCTGAACAGCACATACCTGCAATCCTCAGTGGTCCACATTCCAGGGGTGGACAACTGGGCCGCCGATTTCCTCTGTCAAGAGGGTCTTGTCACTGGAGAGTGGTCCCTAAACCCAACTGTCTTCCAACAATTTTCTCAGATGGTGAACCCTTGATGTGGATCTAATGGCATCCAGGTCAAGCCACAAGGTTTCCGTGTTTGTGACCAGATCACAAGATCGCCTTGCAAAACCGACACTGTGTTGATCTACTGGTCTCAATTTTCCCTTTTTAATCAGTTCCCCTCCACTCATTCCCAGATAGATTAAGAAGATAAAATTAGAAGGAATATCCGTCATTCTCATAGCACCAGATTGGCTCAGAAGTAGTGATGGGCGATGCCCCCCCAAATGATCAGGAGCCTCGCCCGATCATTTTGCAAAGATCGAGATCCATATCGAGATAACGCAAACTTGCATCTGATCCCCGAACTCGGACTTTACAGTTATGGGATGGGGCGGGAGGGTGCTGTAAAATAAAGAATATAGTTAATAATCAACATTGTCATTATACTTACAGGTTCCGCGAGTCGTCCTGCAGACTCTGTCTTTCTGCTGCTTCTGCTTCTGAGTCCAATCATTGCTGTGCCCCCAGGTTAAAGGACCTTCCTTGACGTCATAGCCATGTGACCAGTGTGGTGTGAATGGCAATCAAAATGTAGGGAAGCCCATTTTTTTTTATTTTATTTAATTATTTAAGACAAATAGTGAAAAAAATGCGTGGGCTCCCGCCGTATTTTGATCGTCAGTCAGGTAAAGCCAGGCAGCTGGGGGCTGGCATTCTCTGCAGCCTGCAGCCGCTCCTGGAAATGGCGCATTGTTTCTTAGAGCCATTTCCAGGTGCTTTACCCGGCTCTTTCAGCGGCCCTGGTGGTGGTGGCAAGCTAGGCAATAAAGAGGTTAATACTAGCTTTGTATTCTCAGATGGTACCAAGCCCAAGCAATGTGAGCTCCGCTTCATCACATAAAGACAAGCGGCTCTACAGAGAGAGAAGCATAGAGAGCATAGTCAGCTCTGCTACATCTCTCTGTACAGAGCGAGAAGCAGGATGACAGTGAGGGCATGATTGCACTTGCGTCTCGTATTTTATCACCCCGCATGGCCTGATGCCCTCAGGACAGGAGCACCTCAGCTGCATTGAAATACATGCACCATGATGCAATGCGACACTCGCACAGTGACAGTCAAAGTTCAGTTAACAGGACCTTCAAAAAGCCAATGTCTGTACAACATTCACACCAGACTGGTCACATGGCTATGATGTCATGCAAGGTCCTTTAGGCAGTGGTGCTTACCAGGAGGTACAGCAATGATTGGATGCAGAAGCGGCCGGGAAACAGTCTGTAGAATGCGTTGCGGGACCAGTAAGTATGACTGTGACTATCATTATTGCTCTCTACTAGCTTATAGTATTATATGTGGTGTTCTTGCTAGGCACAATTCACCATCCATTGTATTGTATCTGTGTAAAAAAAAGTATTTGCATAGTATTGTGTGGTATATCAGTTAATCTTTTCCACATTTATTGTATTATACTGCTTGGATTTGGATTATATCTAACAGTGGAAGGCTAGTCATCGCCATACTTCATCTATTCTATCTTTGCTAGACCTGACTGACTACGTTGCAGAAATAGATACAACATCTATATTATTTGACTGTATATAAAAAAAAATTTTTTTTCTTCCATTTTGTATTCTGGTGATAGGAGAGGTTTTTCACATTGCATATGTATGCTGTATTTATATTGGTTCCTGGCGTGCTGGGTATATAATGCCATCGGCTTTTTAAGTGTTTTTAACCATGTTTCTATATGTGCCCCACTCCCAGTGTGGAGATATGTGGTTTGTTTTTCTGTTCTGTAATAAAGTATAATTTGACATTCTAAACTTTTGACATTGTGGTGATCCCTTGTTTGGTATACCTTTTTCTTCTAAATATTTTATACCAGTAAGTATGATCATAATACTTTTTAATAATGTGCTTTTTTTTTTTTTTTAACAGCCCCTGGCTCCAATCTGTAACACGAGCTTCCCAGGAAAGCTCATGATCAGGATCGTGTACACGATCACTATGTGGTCGGTACGAACCCTGATCTTTAACGTTCGGGATCGCCCATCACTACTCAAAAGAGCTTGGTATGCAGTGTTAGTTAATTTTTTCATAAACATTCTGTGGAGATTCCCAGACCCTCCAGGACTCCTCTCATAGGGCCCACTCTTCCATGAGAATTCAGTTGCTCAAATGAATGGCATGGCCATTGAAGCTGCAGTTCTGAGATCATCTTGTCTTGCTAATCAAGTCATCCAGACTATGACCAAGGCAAGGAAGTCTTCTTCATCTCGTATATACCATCGTACGTGGAAGGCCTTTTTCCAATTTGCACAGATCTAATCAGATAGTTCCCATGAATTTCTCCTTACCCATTCTATTGTCATTTCTTGATTGTCAGGCTCTGATTCAGACTTTGATTCTGGTCTGGCTCTCAGTTCCCTTAAGGGTGAGGTTTCAGCACTTTACATTCTCTTTCAAAGAAGACTGGCTGCTCATTCTCGGGTTTGTATCTTTCTCAAGCGGGTTGCACGTTCTGTACTCCCCTACATCTTCTGGTGGAACCTTGGGACCATAACCTAGTCCTGACTGTCCTCCAGAATTCTCCTTTTGAACCTCTTCTCTTTTGAACCTATCTTTCCTTTCTTAGAAGGTTGCTTTCTTTGTGACCATCACCTCAATCAGAGAAGTGTCTGAGCTGGCAGCCCTTTTTTGCCTCTCCCCATACCTAGTCTTCCACAAGGACAAGGTAGTTTTATGCCCGGTTCCATCCTTTTCTGCCTAAGGTGGATTCTTCATTTCATCTTAATGAGGACATTGTCCTCTCTTCTTTCTGCCTACCTCCATCCCACCCTCGACAAAGGTTGCTGCATAAGCTAAATCTCGTAAGAGCACTTGGCCTTTACTTCTCCAGAATGGCACCTTTCAGATGCTCGGACTCTGTTTATGCTCCCAGCCATCCGTTGGGTCCCCAACTAGTCAGTAACCCCTGATTGGGCGAGGGAACTGAGTAGGGGTATGCCCTGAATCTATGACAGGATGCAGTACCTAGTAGCGCCCTGAAGGGTTCAGGGGTGCTATACACTTTCCCTGCCGCTACTGGTTCACATTACCTCAGTTACAGAATAGACATTTTTGAAGTGGCCGCTGTGGAGATGAGCTGGTCACGTGAAGATCCTGGGTAGAAGGGGCAGGCAAAGGGGGCATGGCCAGCATCGAGAGAGCTGACGCATCGCTATGACGCTGAACCAACCGCCCCCTTACAAAGGAGGCGGTTTGTCGGTCACAGCGACGTCACTAGGCAGGTAAGTATGTGTGACGGGTGTAAGCAATGTTGTGCGCCACGGGCAGCGATTTGCCTGTGACGCACAACCGACGGGGACAGGTACGCTCGCTAGAAATATCGGTATCGATATCGCAGCGTGTAAAGTACCCTTTACTGTGTAGTCGGGTTTAGCTGTGTGCCTGGAGTCCGCCCTCCGGTGTTGTGTGCCCACTCTCCAGTGCCGTGTGCAGCCCCCCCAGTGCTGTGTGCAGTGCCCTCTAGTGCTGTTTATCACCCACAGTGTAGTGTTATCTCCAATGCTGTGTACCACCCCCAGTGCTGTGTCCCCCCCCCCTAGTGATGTCTGTGCTCCGCAATTGCTGTCTGTGCCCCCCTAGGGATGTCTATGTGCCCCCTAGTGATGTCTGTGCGCCCCCCCAGTGATGTCTGTGCGCCCCCCTAGTGATGCCTGTGTGCCACCCCTAGTGATGGATAGCAATAAGAGGAAAGTAGGATCCGGCACAAATTCCGTTAGATAAAAAATTTCATTTTCTTTATTGGTACACTTTTAAATTTGTGAAGACCGAAGATGGAATGTATCAGTTCATAGGGATGCTTAACGCGTTTCGGACTTCAAATTAAAAACAAACAGAGTCCTTAGTCATAAGTAACTTATGCTACACGGCAGGCTACTATTATACACAAGGTAACAACATGGAAATGAAGATCAAGCGGAAATGCGGTAATTGCCTGTGGGGCGGGTGTGATTACTACTCGTACTAATTGGAAGCAGGGAAGGGTAATTCCGGCTATGCAAACTTGCGCTAAGTGGAAGTGCCAATATGTCATATTCAGGTATTGATGATCAGATAAAAAATGTTCAAAAATTCCACACCAAATATGTAGTTCCAATATACATGGTAGGAGAAATCATACAAGGCATACAAGGGGCATATGAAAATTTACTGTTTATAAAGGCTTACCTGTAATAAAACATTTACTCATATTTATGTATTAATCTATAAAGAAATGTATACGTGTATATGCCTATTCTATTTGTTACTTTGATTTGGCTCAGTAATTCTGATTAATTCAGTTCCCAAATATTAATTATGTACTGATGTTTTGTACCCCATACAATCTATGAACTTCCATGGAGCAAGCAAATAAAGGCAAGGGAACGAACCGTTAATATATAGGGAAGAGGGAGGAGAGGAGGAGAGGGGAAATCCCCAATGCCCTATTACTGAACTAGTCGTGCCGATATATCCCGATGTGTATGGGAGATAAACCACACTAGTCATATCTGCGGTTGTCTCCCCACCTGTGTTCTCGGTACTATTTTGGAGGAATACACCAGGGATATACAAGAGGTGTATAAATAAGTAAGTACCAGTTATAAATATTTAATGATTACGGGATATTCCTTCATGATAAACATTAAACCATGGAAAAATATCTTTTGAAAATATACATTTATAAATGATATGGTATGGTATATGAAGGAATATCCCGTAATCATTAAACATTTCTAACTGGTACTTACACACCCGCCCCACAGGCAATTAACGCATTTTTGCTTGATCTTCATTTCCGTGTTTTGTTACCTCGTGTATAATAGTAGCCTGCTGTGTAGCATAGGTTACTTATGACTAAGGACTCTGTTTGTTTTTAATTTGAAGTCCGAAACGCGTTAAGAATCCCTATGAACTGAAACATTCCATCTTCGGTCTTCACAAATTTTAAAGTGTACCAATAAAGAAAATTAAATTTTTTATCTGAAAACGGAATTTGTGCCGGACCCTACTTTCCTCTTATTGCTATCCATCGTTTGCTGGCCAGGACTAACCAGCGGATCGCATGCACCCCTGGGATCAAGTAGTCGGGGTGACAGGTGAGCTGAATTTTTCCTTTCCATATTCAGCCCCCCCTAGTGATGCCTGTGTGCCCCACCAGTGATGCCTGTGTGCCCCCCATAGTGATGTCTGTGCGCCCACCTAGTGATGTCTGTAATGTTATTTTCTATGTTATTAAGGGAAATACTTCTTTTACTGGAACTTCAAGGGTACTAACAATTTTGGCCGTCTTTGTATGTGTGTGTATATATATATAAATATATATAATATAATATATTACATATATATATATATATACAGTGCCTACAAGTAGTATTCAACCCCCTGCAGATTTAGCAGGTTTACACATTCGGAATTAACTTGGCATTGTGACATTTGGACTGTAGATCAGCCTGGAAGTGTGAAATGCACTGCAGCAAAAAAGAATGTTATTTCTTTTTTTATTTTTTTTTTAAAATTGTGAAAAGTTTATTCAGAGGGTCATTTATTATTCAACCCCTCAAACCACAAGAATTATTTTTGGTTCCCCTAAAGTATTAAGAAGTATTTCAGGCACAAAGAACAATGAGCTTCACATGTTTGGATTAACTATCTCTTTTTCCAGCCTTTTCTGACTAATTAAGACCCTCCCCAAACTTGTGAACAGCACTCATACTTGGTCAACATGGGAAAGACAAAGGAGCATGCCAAGGCCATCAGAGACAAGATCGTGGAGGGTCAGAAGGCTGGCAAGGGATACAAAACCCTTTCCAAGGAGTTGGGCCTACCTGTCTCCACTGTTGGGAGCATCATCCGGAAGTGGAAGGCTTATGGAACTACTGTTAGCCTTCCACGGCGTGGACAGCCTTTGAAAGTTTCCACCCGTGCCGAGGCCAGGCTTGTCCGAAGAGTCAAGGCTAACCCAAGGACAACAAGGAAGGAGCTCCGGGAAGATCTCATGGCAGTGGGGACATTGGTTTCAGTCAATACCATAAGTAACGTACTCCACCACAATGGTCTCCGTTCCAGACGAGCCCGTAAGGTACCTTTACTTTCAAAGCGTCATGTCAAGGCCCGTCTACAGTTTGCTCATGATCACTTGGAGGACTCTGAGACAGACTGGTTCAAGGTTCTCTGGTCTGATGAGACCAAGATCGAGATCTTTGGTGCCAACCACACACGTGACGTTTGGAGACTGGATGGCACTGCATACGACCCCAAGAATACCATCCCTACAGTCAAGCATGGTGGTGGCAGCATCATGCTGTGGGGCTGTTTCTCAGCCAAGGGGCCTGGCCATCTGGTCCGCATCCATGGGAAGATGAATAGCACGGCCTACCTGGAGATTTGGGCCAAGAACCTCCGCTACTCCATCAAGGATCTTAAGATGGGTCGTCATTTCATCTTCCAACAAGACAACGACCCAAAGCACACAGCCAAGAAAACCAAGGCCTGGTTCAAGAGGGAAAAAATCAAGGTGTTGCAGTGGCCTAGTCAGTCTCCTGACCTTAACCCAATTGAAAACTTGTGGAAGGAGCTCAAGATTAAAGTCCACATGAGACACCCAAAGAACCTAGATAACTTGGAGAAGATCTGCATGGAGGAGTGGGCCAAGATAACTCCAGAGACCTGTGCCGGCCTGATCAGGTCTTATAAAAGACGATTATTAGCTGTAATTGCAAACAAGGGTTATTCCACAAAATATTAAACCTAGGGGTTGAATAATAATTGACCCACACTTTTATGTTGAAAATTTATTAAAATTTAACTGAGCAACATAACTTGTTGGTTTGTAAGATTTATGCATCTGTTAATAAATCCTGCTCTTGTTTGAAGTTTGCAGGCTCTAACTTATTTGCATCTTATCAAACCTGCTAAATTTGCAGGGGGTTGAATACTACTTGTAGGCACTGTATATGTGTATATATATATATATATATATATATATATATATATATACTAGCTGTACTACCCGGCTTCGCCCGGGTTAATAACCGCTGTTAACAAAATAGAATGTATTCACAAAAATGTATTCTGCACACAAAAACCACAAAACAAATCGATAGAAATGTAATTATTAAATTGTTGCCTATATTAACCAATCAGAGCTCAGATTAATTAACTGTAGCAAAATAGAAGCTAAGCTGTGATTGGTTGCTATTGGCAGCCTGATAAATCTCCAGGCAACAGTAAGCCCTCCCCCCCTGACAGTATATATTAGCTCACACATACACATATAGACAGGTCATGTGACTGACAGCTGCCGTATCTCCTATGTGGCACATTTGTTGTTCTTGTAGTTTAACTGCTTATTAATCAGATTTTTATTTTTGAAGGATAATACCAGACTTGTGTCTGTTTTAGGGCGATTATGTGGCGAGGTTGGTGTATGTGTGGTGAAATGTGTGCTGAGGGTGGTATATGTGTTCAAGCATGTGTTAGTGTGTGGCGCATTGTGTGTGTGTGTTCATATCCCCGAGTGTGGTGAGTATCCCATGTCGGGGTCCCACCTTAGCAACTGTACGGTATATACTCTTTGGCGCCATCGCTCTAATTCTTTAAGTCCCCCTTGTTCACATCTGGCAGCTGTCAATTCGCCCCCAACACTTTTCGTTTCACTTTTTCCCCTTTATGTAGATAGGGGCAAAATTGATTGGTAAATTGGAACGCGCGAGGTTAAAATTTCGCCTCACAACATAGCACCTGGCGCTGCCCAGGATAGTAACTGTCTCTCTGTTTCTCTCCCATTCTCTGTCTGTCTCCCCCTCTGTATATATCTCTGTCTCTCTCTCTCTATCTCTTTGTCTGTCTCCCTGTCTGTCTCTTTCTCCGTCTGTCTCAATCTCTTTACCTGCCTGTCTGTCTATCTCTTTCCCTGTCTATCTATCTCTGTCACTTTCCCTGTCTGTCACTTTCCCTGTCTGTCACTTTCCCTGTCTGTCACTTTCCCTGTCTGTCTCTTTCCCTCTCTTTCCCTGTCTGTCTCTTTTGCTCTCTTTCCCTGTCTATCTATCTCTGTCACTTTCCCTGTCTGTCACTTTCCCTGTCTGTCACTTTCCCTGTCTGACACTTTCCCTGTCTGTCTCTTTCCCTCTCTTTTCCTGTCTGTCTCTTTCCCGGTCAGTCTGTTTCTTTGTCTGTGTCTGTCTCTTTGTGTCTGTCTCTTACCCTGTCTATGTCTGTTTCTTACCCTGTCTGTGTCTGTCTCTTTCCCTGGCTGCATTGTGACACGCCAACATTCCATATAAGGGCGTGGCTGCGCATTCTTCTGAAGTTCTGGCTGCACTGTGGCTCCCAGCTCCATTCGCTTTGATGGAGGCAGGTTTTTTGGCGAATAACTGTAAAGCGCGGAGTTAAAATTTCCCCTCAAAACATAGCCTATGACGCTCTCGGGGTCCAGAAGTGTGAGTGTGCAAAATTTTGTACATACACACACACACACACACACACACACACACACATACACACATTCAGCTTTATATATTAGATAATATATACAGTATATATACACAATAGCTGTAGTAACCAGCATTGCCTGGGATAGTAATTGTCTCTCTGTCTTTCTCTTATGGTCCCTCTCTCCCAGCCTCTGTCTCTCCCTGTCTGTTTTTCTGTCTGTCTCTCTATCTCTCTGTCTCTCTATCGCTCTCTGTATCTCTATCTCTGTCTCTTTTCCTGTCTGTCTCTTCCCTTTGTGATTGTCAGTCTGTCTTTGTGTGTCTGTCTCTGTGTGTCTCTTTCCCTATGTGTCTGTCTCTTTCCCTGTGTTTCTGTCTCTTTCCCTGTGTTTCTGTCTCTTTCCCTGTGTTTCTGTCTCTTTCCCTTTGTTTCTGTCTCTTTCCCTGTGTGTCTCTCTCTTTCCCTGTGTGTCTGTCTCTTTCCCTGGCTGTCTGTCTCTGTCTCTCTACCTGTCTGTCTCTTTCTTTCCCTTCCTGCCTTTTTCCCTGTCTGCCTCTTTCTCTCTCTCTCTCTCTGTCTCTCTCTGGCTCTCTGTCTCCCTCTCTATCGTCTCTCAACTTATATCACATTACCTCACACTTAAGCTTCTTATACTAAGAATGTCATTTGTTGCCTATAGCAATCAATCACAGCTCCTATTAATGACCTGTAGCTCCCCGCTCCACTGACTTTAATGGAGGCAGGTCTTTTGGTGAATAACTGTAAAACACGGGGTAAAATATTCCCTCAAAACATAGTCTATGACATTCTCTGAGTCACATGAGGTGTCTGTGGAAAATTTTGTGATTGTAAATGTGATGGTGCGGATTCCTTTAGCGGACACACGCGCACACACACATACACACACACACACACACACACACACACACACATATATACTAGAAGGTGGCCCGATTTTAACGTATCGGGTAGTCTAGAATGTGTATGTAGGTTAGCAAATTGAATAATAAGGTAATGAATGCACTGCATGGGTTAGGTTTAATTTAGTATTCTTATAATTGTTTATTGGTTTTAAAATGACAAACAACAGAGGGAACAGTTTTAATAGATGAGTCTAATGTTTAATGATGTCCATGGCTTGTAATGAAAGAAGGCCATGAACAGTGTAAAGTTAAGTAAAAATATGCTGATGCTGTGATGTGGCCCAATGCTGGTATGTGCCCCCATCGTGGTGCAGCCACCATCCTGACATGTGCCCCCATCCTGCGGGGTAAGGATGCTTTCACACTTGCGTTCAGCGCAATCCGCCACTGTGGAGAATAACGCAGTCTGTTAACGCACTACACTATTCTCCATAGACTTGTATTGACGACGTACTGTAAGTCTAATGATTGTCTATGGTGGCGGATTCTGCCGCTATGCACTAAGCGGCAGAATCCGCTGACAAATTCCGTCACGTTCTACTGAGGATGCTCAGCATGTCCAGCAGAAAGATCTAAATCATTTAAAATCACTTCTGGTCTCTCTCCCCCCTCTCACCCCCTCTCTCATGGGCGCGACGCTGCACAGTTGTCACAAAGCACCGGCGGCTTTTCCTCTTTTGAAAATGCCAGCCACTCATTATTCAGTCTCGTATTCCCTGCTTCCCCCACCCACTGGCGCCTATGATTGGTTGCAGTCAGACCTGCCCCCCCGCTGAGTGACAGCTGTCTCTCTGCAACCAATCACAGCCGCCGGTGGGCGGGTCTATATCGTGCAGTAAAATAAATAATTACAAAAAAACGAAGTGCGGTCCCCGCCAATTTTGATACCAGCCAAGATAAAGCCAGACGGCTGAAAGCTGGTATTCTCAGGATGGGGAGCCCCACATTACGGGGAGCCCCCCAACCTAACAATATCAGCCAGCAGCCGCCCGGAATTGCCGCATCCATTAGATGCGACAGTCCCGGGACTCTACCTGGCTCATCCCGAATTGCCCTGGTGTGGTGGCAATCGAGGTAATAAGGAGTTAATGGCAGCAGCTCATAGCTGCCACTAAGTCCTAAGTTAATGATGGCAGGCATCTCCCCGAGATACCTTCCATGATTAAACTGTAAGTTAAAGAAAATAAACACATACACCCAAAAAAATCCTTTATTTGGAATAAAAGACAAAAAAAACCCTTTTTCTCCACTTTATTAATCCCCCAAATACCCCTCCAGGTCCGACGTAATCCACAGAGGTCCCATGACGTTTTCAGCTCTGCTACATGAAGCTGACAGGAGTGGCAGTAGAACACAACCATTCTCTATCAGCTCCACGCAGCAACTGAAGTGAGCCACGCGATCAGCTGTGCCCTCATTCAGGTGACCCGCGGACACAGCTCTTGGGTGAGGGACTACAGCTGTGGCCGCGGGTCACCTGAGTGACGGCATAGCTGATCGCGCGGCTCACTACGGTCACTCAGGGGATTTGCGGTTACCTATCTCTCTCTCCTCCCGACTGCAAATCTCCTTTTACCGGTGAAACATAAAAAAAGAACAAAACAAAACGCAAAAAGTTCTTTTACAGGAATCCGTTACTTTATTAGCTCACTATTTGCAACGCATCCATCACATGCGTCACACGACGCACTGTGACGGATGCCTCACAACACAAGTGTGAAAGCAGCCTAAAGTGTGCGGGGGACGGAGTGCGGGATGGGTGGAGCCGAGCGGGCCCATGGCGCTGAGGACGTCAGTGCCGGGGACTGCATGGCTGGGGACAGGTGAGTGTGTGTGTGTTCAGTGTATACAAA
The DNA here is from genome assembly GCF_048569485.1 of Anomaloglossus baeobatrachus. Classification (NCBI taxonomy): domain Eukaryota; kingdom Metazoa; phylum Chordata; class Amphibia; order Anura; family Aromobatidae; genus Anomaloglossus; species Anomaloglossus baeobatrachus. Next base: position 237,609,252 of record NC_134355.1, read on the forward strand.
GCGGGGAAGTGTCGGGCGTCATCCTGTCGGCCCGTAGTTCGGCCTGTTCAGTTAGGCTCCCTGCACACGTAGCCAGGATAAATATCGGGTAACTAAGCAAAGCGCTTTGCTTAGTAACCCGATGTGTACCCTGGTTACGTGCGCAGGGAGCCTTAGCTGAGCCGTTGGCCGCAGGCTCTTTAGCGCACGCGCTGTAGCGATGGTTGTCGCTGTAATGACATCATTTTGGATCAAGACAGGCAGACAGACAGAATAAGTCAATTATATATATAGATATACATAAATACATTCATACACTCATCTATTTATATATAATATATATGTATGTACCGCCCCCGCGACAGCCAATGGGCTGCTCGGATCCGGATCCGCAGTGGCTCGAGGGGTCTCCGGACCCGAGGCGGGGTAACGCGGTCTCTCGAAAACAAAAGTGGGTATAAAGGGTGGATTGGATAATGTTCGTGACGCCACCCACGGTTCGTGGTAAAAATTGGGATACCACCGCTGCTACATTTAGGGGAGAGGGGAGCACCCGGGAGCGATGGGATGGCAGCTATTGATGTTAACCCCTCCGTGGGCAGGGAAAGGTGTCCCGGGGCTCGGTGCTGGCAGGCTGGGTTCCCGTTGTGCCTCTTTGCTCCCAACGTACTCACACAGTCCAGAGATGCTGATGCTGACAACAGGTAAACCAAAGTCTTGAACGCCCTGTAGCCTTAAGCCTGCTTTACACCAGGCAATCTATCGTGCGATAGATCGTCGGGGTCACGGTTTTTGTGACGCACATCCGGCATCGCTGGCGATGCCGGCCTGTGTGACACCTCCTAGCGACGCAGTATCGCTCACAAATCGTGAGTCGGGTACTGCTCGTTAGGTTCCATAAAATCGTTTAATTTAGTTGACCATCGTTTCCGTGGTAGCACACGCCGCTCCGTGTGACACCACGGGAACGATGAGCAGCTCACCTGCCTCCCGCGGCCGCCGCCGTCTCTATGTGGAAAGAAGGAGGTGGGCGGGATGTTTACATCCTGCTCATCTCCGCCCCTCCGCTCTGATTGGCCGGCGGCCGTGTGACGTCACTGTGACGCCGAACGTCCCTCCCACTCCAGGAAGTGGACGTTCGCCGCCCACAGCGAGGTCGCACGAGAGGTAAGTATGTGTGACGGGGGTTACTACCTTTGTGCGACACGGGCAGCGATTTGCCCGTGACGCAAAAAGGACGGGGGCGGGTACGATCGATTGTGAAATCGCACAATCGGTCATACCGTGTAAAGCAGGCTTTAGTCCGAACACATTGGGTAAGTGCCCTTTTGGCGTTGCTGGTTGGTCTGAAGCCTTGTCCCTTGGCACAGTGTTTATACTTGGTCCCTTTCGCCTAAAACTACTCTGGTCTCGCTCACCTGCGTGGTTAGCAGGGTGAGCTTGCTCTCAGGGTTCACGCTTGGGATTTTCTGGACGGTTTTGGGAAGTCCTATCCCTCCGTTGCGCTAGTACCCCGATTTTGGAGCAGGTGGAGAGCGGTTCATGAAGATTCTGTTCCCGTCGGGTGAATTACTGGGCTGCATGTAGCTACTTCCCAGCCTAGGGTCTGCGTACCCCGTCGTGCCCTGGCCTCTGCCCGGTTGTAGCACAAGGCCGCCGGTCTGCCCTCCGTGGTAGTACCGTGCCCCCTGTCACTACCCCCTGCGACCAGCTCTTTCCAGGCCAGACCAACGTCTGGCACCTGGGACGGTTACAGGAGCCCAGCTCCGCAGCGTGACCTTTCCTGTCACTGCTCACTGGCACATCTCCCTCTACTTTCTCCTCTCTCCTGACACTTCTGGTCCTCCTTCTCCCATCCCCCCATTTAGGTGGCCCTATTTCCCTCAGGCCGCCCAATGAGTGTCTGGTGGGTGTGGTGCAGAGTGTTCCTCAGGATTTGTGTATACCTGTTCTTAGCAACACCAAAGGGACAGGACCCATAACCAAGGAGTAGCGGGTACCATGCAGAAGGGCAGATTGCACGGCACCCTGTGACGACCTGATAGGCCAGGGCGTCACATATATACACATACACACGTTTTTCCAAGCATGGCGTTGAGAGTGTGGAAGGTTTGAGGGTTGGAGGTGGAGCCGGGGTGGAGCCTCGGCAGAGTCTCAAGGGGGCCCAAGATTTACCAGTATGGGGCTCTGAAATTCCTAATGGCAGCCCTGGGTTGGTGGGATGAGATATACCACCATCCCATTCCAAGGAATGGAAATACCATCTACTGCCCATGAGCAATTGAACTATTGGAGGCAATAAATTTGGATATTCTCATGTGGCTTCTGGTTGTCATAACCTCTATCTTTGGGACTCCCATCTTGAATTTCAGAGATCTTCAGCTATGAGATCAAAGAAATGAAAAGCCTTTTTTGACAGAAGGAACATGATTCATTTTTCTTCCTGAGAGCTTTAAAAACAATTTCCAGCTGGGATCCTATTAAAGTGTAAGGATGAAAGGGCAAGGCACTAAAATTATTTATTAAACATATATCTCCTGACTCTTGCTTAATCCATAAGCGGTTCCTTGCTACATTTCTACATTTGAAAGAGTCAGAAAATTAGAGGAAAATCTCAAAACATCAACTGTAGGATCACATAAAAATTCTGATGCTGAGTTGAGTAAAGCGGGCTTTACACGCTACGATTTCGCTACAGCGATCTCGTTGGGGTCAAGGAATTTGTGACGCACATCCGGCCGCTGTAGCGATATCATTGTGTGTGACTCCTAGGAGCGATTTTGGATCGTTAAAAAAACGTCTAAAATCGCTCCTCGTTGACATGGGGGTCCACTCCCAACTATCGCTGCTGTCGCTGGAGTGAAGTTGTTGCCCGTCCCTGCGGCAGCACACATCGCTACGTGTGACGCCGCAGGAACGAGGAACATCTCCTTACCTGCCGCCGGCCACAATGCGGAAGGAAGGAGGTGGGTGGGATGTTTGTTCCGCTCATCTCCGCCCCTCTGCTTTCATTGGGAGGCCGCTTAGTGACGTCGCTGTGACGCCGAACGGACCGCCCCCTTAGAAAGGAGGCGGTACGCCGGTCACAGAGACGTCGCCGAGCAGGTACGTACGTGTGACGGGGTGCGCGATTTTGTGCGCGACGGGCAGCGTTATGCCCGTCTCGCACAAACGATGGGGGCGGGTCGCATGCTAGCGATATCGGGACAAATATCATAGCGTGTAAAGCCACCCTAAGGGAAAGTTTTTAAAAATCTACTTTACATGGACTACATCATTAAGGTATGCTGCAAGTTTCACTTAGCCATAGCCAGATTTGGTCACAGGAACAGGCGATAGTGTCACTTTAGAGAAAGTCACTGCTACCGTGGACCCTTTTGAGATACAAGTCTGCTTTTCTGTCCATAGTCTTTAGGAAAGTATTTCCATCCAAAGAGGATTACTTTCTCAAAGAGTCTGGACACTGCGAAGTCTACATTTGGAAAACAAAAACCAAGTATAGCGGACCTCATATTGAAAGTAATATACATGAACCCCATGATATGCATACAATAACTTGTCAAAAATAGGGGGTATTAATGATGTTAGAAGTAAGGCTACTGTACCACAATTGTGAAAAAAGTATACTCATTTTTATTATTGCAAAGATACAAGTATTAAGATCACATGTGATAAACAGTTAATAATTGAACAAATATGGTTAAAATATCCCTTGGACTAATGAAAACATGGAGTGCTTGTACATTAAAGCGGTACCCACCTGGGTAAGGTCTGAATCAGGGCCAATATGAGCAACATAAAAAAACACCAATAGTACGTAGGCATAATCTCTAACAACATACAAGATAATACAGTGGTGGTGAAGTGGCACCTAAAGGACCTACCCGTGGTAAGTATAGCACCCAAGGGGGGAATCTGTCAGCCTCACATGTGGACCCGGTCCCGACACGTGTTTCGCGTGTGCTTCGACGGGAGACCGTGACCAGCAGTGTGCCAGCGGTGGATAAATAGAGAGACGCAGGAGGCGGGGACTTGCTGTAACAATCACCGCTGTGTCCGGAATCAGCTGAGCGCGCGTGTACCTCCGGATACCGGTGCTCGATATGACTTCCAGGTTCCAGGAAAGCCTCACGGTGATGTCATACCCAGAAGCCATAGCGCCAAGGCCGGGCCAGAGTGCGCGCGCTCAGGAGTCCATGACAGCGCTGAACAGCGGTGGCCATATTAAGTCCTGGCAGAGGTAAGGGCAATAAGCACAATCAATAAAATAGTGACAGTCTTGACCAGAAATCAACAACAATGCTAGTAATACATAGTAATAATGTTGATAATGCCTGGCAATTAGTAACATATAGTAGTAGTAGCATATTACAACAATAACCATAATGCCGATTGCAGCTGGTCAGAACAGTTCACAATACAATTCAAACAATTGTTTTAAGGGAAACAGGGGGGGAGAAGTGAGAACTCCACCAGGATTGTTGGATATTCGGTCCATATCATCCATCTCCTACACAGGTGATATATTGTCCACCGCAGGCATAGACAAGAAAAAAACTAAAAACAAGAAAAATACAAAAATACAAGAATTAATATAGATCACTGCTAAAATAAATATATATACGAGAAGGCAAAGGAAAAAACGGTGCCAAGACTTAGAGCATGAGATAAATACGATCCAGTAAAGAAACAAGGGGGCCATGGTAAACTAACCATGGTTTCACAGAGTGGGAGGAAGGATATGGAAAATATATAAATATATCCAACAATGGTCGAACGAGAGTGACATTAGTGAAGGGGTAAGAAAGAGAGAATCCCTCACCTAAACCAACAAAGAATGTCACCCCAAGGCAAAAAATCCAAAGATATTATCCTTAATGACCATAATTTCTCTGGACAAATGGGAGGGATATAGAATATAAATCAACGCAGATCCAACGAAAGGGTGGTATATTAGAGAAAAGGTGAAAATGAGAGTCTCTCATTTAACCCATCAGGAGAAACCGTCCCAAGATGGAAAATCCACTGGGCTTCTCGTAGTGACAGTCGCTTCATGAGGTCACCCCCACGTATTCCCATGTGTATCTTATCAATACCACAAACCACTAAGCTAGATGGATCACAATTGTGCTTAAGCTTAAAGTGGCGTGGTAATCAGGGTCTTCAGGGTCTCGGTGGATTGGACCTCAGCTGCCGCCATAATATCGCGTACCTGCTCACGTGTTCTCTTACGTAGTTCACGTGAGGTTAATCCAATGTATGTAAGTCCACATCCACATGTGGCATGGTAGATAACTCAAGCAGTACTACACGTGATGTAATGACATATCTGGTATTGTCTGCTGGAGTTAGCTGCCAGGAAGGTGGTAGTACGTGTGATATTATGGCAGGCAAGGCAGGAGCCACAGGGGAAACAACCCCACTTGGGACGACCTGTATAGAAGGGCAGACCCAATTTAGATAAATAATGGATGTGAACTAACAGGTCATTCAGGCTCCTGCCCCGTCTGGCGGTCATAAGTGGACGATCAGAAGTAACCTTCCTCAAAATTTGATCCGTCTTAAGCACACCCCAATGTTTCATGAAAATTTGTCGGATATCATGCCACTGGCTGTTGTATGGTGAATGAACAGAGTGGCTCCAGAGAACGATGACGAGCTGCGACTGACATAGGCACGGGACAAAAGACCATTTCTGCTGGTACCTCTCGCTCTCTGGTATCCCTTTTTAATACACCTCTGACTGTAACCACGTTCCGTGAATCTCTCCCGCATGTCAACTGCTTGTTGTTCAAAACACTCATCAGTCGAGCAGATCCGTCTAAGACGTAAGAACTGCCAGACTGGAATTGCTCCTATGGTTGATGGCAGATGACTGGATGTAGCATGCAGGAGAGAATTCATGGATGTGGATTTTCTAATAATGTCTGTTGCCACCGCACCATCTTCCATCACTGAGATCCTCAAGTCCAAGAAGTCAATGGTCCGGGTGTGGTGTTGGCAACTAAGGTGGATGTTGTAGCTGTTGGAGTTAAGCTGACGCACAAAATCCTCGAGTTCAGGGCCGGTACACCCCCAGACAACCAACACGTTGTCAATATAGCGAAGCCAGAACTGCGCATGGGAGCTAGTGACAATGGCCCCCCCCAAACACCTCCCTCTCCCAATATCCAAGGAAAAGGTTGGCGTAAGAGGGGGCACACGCCACCCCCATCGCAGTGCCGTGTCCCTGGAGGAAGTACCGGTCACCGAAAATGAAGAAATTGTGCGTGAGCACAAACTCCAACAGCTCAAGGGCCAGAGAGCGTAGGGGTGGATTCCAGCAGCTCACCCCGAGAAAGTATTCAACGGCCCGCAGGCCGTGTTGATGGTAAATACTGGTATATAAGACCTCCACATCCAAAGTCACCAGTGAGATCCCACCCTCCACATATAGTCCATCCAGTCTCCTCAGGACGTCAGAAGTGTCCCTGGCATAAGATGGCAGCGTCTCCACAAGTGGATGTAAGTAGAATTCAATAAATTTGCATGCCATATCGCTAAGCCCTCCTATGCCAGAGACAATTGGACGCCCTGGTGGACTGGTTGGATGTTTGTGAATTTTTGGAAGTAACTAGAAGGTGGGTGTCACTGGGGACTTCGGTAGGAGGCCATCCAGTACCTTTCTCGGGATGATGCCCTGGTCAAATGCCCTTTCCAAGATCAGTCGCAGCTCAGTCAAAAACTTACTAGTGGGGTTGGAGGGGAGAGTGGTATATGAATCCTTATTTTTAAGCTGTTTATTAGCCTCTTTCTGATAGGCTTCTTTTGACCAGACCACCACGTTGCCCCCTTGTTGGCTGGCTTAAATATGACTCCCTCCATCGATTGGAGCTCCCTCAGAGCCACTCTGAGTCTATGTGGGAGATTGGAACTACTCCTCTTGATCGAGAGTGTTCATAAATCATTCACCACTAGGTCGGGAAATATCTGGAGTTGTGGGCAGAGCGACAAGGGGGGAAAGATGGTGGATCTGGGCATAATATCTGTTGGAAAAAGGTTAGTAATAGTACTCTCACCCTCCATCTCCAAATCCTCCAAGTCCTGGAGAACCACATGGTCCACATCCAAGGAGGGGGTATCATGGATTTTACTTATATGAATCCTGCGGAGTTTGAATTTTCGCAGGTAGAGATTCAGGTCCCTAGTTACTGAAAATAAATAAAAAATAGAGTCAGGAACAAAAGACAAGCCCAGTTTTAACACTTCAATTTGGTCATGAGAAAGTTGTATGTTTGTCAGGTTTGTTACGTCCATGTTGCGTGTTTCCCCATGTCTAGTGGGGTCTTCGCCCCTTTTCTCCGTTGTCAATAGATAGTTCAAGGGACGTTTTGGTGGCTCTTGGCCTTTTGATCTTACTGTTGCTGCCCTAATAGTAGGTCCCATGGGGAAATTACTGGCAGAGGACCCCTCATCATATGAGGAAATTGAAGACATGGAAACAGACCAGACATAGTGGGCTTGCTTTTCTTCCTAGTGGATTGCCCCTTCCACCTACATACCAGGTTGTTTTTATAATCTGAGACGTCTCTCTGATATTTCTTGGACTTAACGGATAGTATGTCTTTTTCCCATTTTGAGAATTCCTTATCTATTGACTCCTAGAATTTTTTTAAAAAAAATCAGCATTTACAAGACCCGTTAGCTTCTCCTGCGACCGCACAATCTCCGCCTCCACCTCCTGGGTGGATTCATCATTCTGTTGAATTAATTGCATGAATGCTCTAAAACAGCCAGTGACAGCTGCCTCCCATTTCTGTTTAAAGACCTCATTGGTCACGTTAAAAGAAGGAAATACTTGGATCCTCAAACCCCTAGGAATTAGATCCTTCTCCAAATATTTTTGCATGAAGGGCCGATTCCACCACAATCACATTTTTTTTTACTAAAAAGCTATCTCATGCTGTTTGTCAAGGCACTGGCCTCCATAGACTTCGGATCAGAGGCTACCACCTCCTCTGTCTCAAATAGCTGGTTCAGCTTGTCCTGCCATGCCTTTTCGCGTAACAGTTGATCCATATTAAAACGCCGTATCTCTGTGAAAAAACACAGTAAAATAACGTTAAGAAAACAAAAACCAAGTATAGCGGACCTCATATTGAAAGTAATATACATGAACCCCATGATATGTGTACCGCCCTGCGGCCTCAGCTGCGACCGCCGAGCCGCTCGGATCTGTGCTCGTACTGCGGGTGGTGGCTCGAGCCTCTCACGGACCCGGGGGTCATGTCGCTCTGCAAGGGCGGTTGGCGCTACGAGCGGGGGAATGCGGGTGTTTGGTTTTGGGATGATTGTTTGTGACTCCACCCACGGGTTGTGGTGAAGGTGGACACCACCGCTGCGGTGAAGGTACGGGGACTCCCGGGAGCGGTGTAGTTATCAAAGTGAAGACTGGAGAAAACTGGTTTAATGCCGCTCTAGAAAACCATGAGCATGGATATAAATTGTCCTTTTATTTAGATCATTCCAACGCGTTTCGGAGACTCATCTGCCTCCTTCCTCAGGGAAAAGAATCTCAGAGATTCTTTTCCCTGAGGAAGGAGGCAGATGAGTCTTCGAAACGCGTTGGAATGATCTTAATAAAAGGATAATTTATTTATATCCATGCTCGTGGTTTTCTAGCGCGGCATTAAACCCGTTTTCTCCAGTCTTCACTTTGATACCTTTGCTCTGACACGGGGCCGCTGCTGAACCACCTAAGCACTCATCCACGTCTTAAAAGGGGTTATGACTGGCACAACCCAGCCAGGTGAGTGCATTGCTCTTTTTTCTTTTTGCCCTGTAAATCGGGTAAGACCCTATTGCGCCTTTTCTCTCCCACTACAGCTTATTCCTAATACCGGGAGCGATGTAGTAGCGCAGCTAGGTGTTGACCCCTCCGTGGGTAGGGGATGTTTGTCCCGGGGCCCGGTTGGGCGAGGGCCGGGGTGCAGGGCTGCGGTGCAGCGCGGTGCGGTGCCAGATGGCACTGGTGTACTCACGATTAAACCACACAGGGTCACTGGTAAATCAAACGAAGGGGTGAACGGGGCCCGCAGCCGGCTGCAGCTTCTAGTCGGCTTGGCAATGTCCGCCTTTCTCCTGCACTTGTGTTTGTAGTGTGACCACTGTGCCTGGGCACTGGTAGTCCGCTCCACGGCGTGTGTGTGTCGTAGGAGCCCCTTTTGCCCGCAGATGCTGGCCCTTGGATCTCTGGCCTCTGGCGGTGGCTCTTATCCGGATGGGTTGGGCTGTTGCCTTCAATCGGGACTTTGGTGGGAATGAATCCCTGAGGTCCAGACCGCAATCAGTTAATCTGACTAAGATGGTGGCGTATAGCCTAGTTCAGGGTCTGAGTACCCTGCCTGGTGCTCTGGTATCCTGTTAGCTCCCCGGTTTGGTTCCGGCGGGCCACTACCCTGTCTCGGTCCCTTACGGTTCCGCTGGTCATATTCCCGGTCTCCTGCAGGCGGCCACTGCCGTCTGCCTGCCTGACTGTTTGGGGGGGGGTCCTAGGCTCCAACTCAGGCCCCGTGCAGAACCGTACTCCACTACTCTCCATTCTACTGTACAGAACTCAACTAACTACTGTGTTCCTGCCTCAGGCCAGCAGACTCCTCGGGGGGCGTGTCTTTGCGCCTGACTCCGCCCACCTGGTGTGCCTGTCTGACTCTGAGGGAGGCAATCAGGTCTTTGTGGTTGACTGGTGGTACCTTTCTAGTGTGGGGGTGTATGTGATGAGTGTAGTAACCTGTGACACCTGGGGTCCAGGGCGTCACATTCCCTCTGGTTTAATGCAGACCGTCCGCGGGCTGCCCGTCCACACCGTTTTTTTTTAAATTTTTTCTGAAAGATAAATAACAGGTAAAACATTCAAAAGCATTTTTTTTTCATTTCTTCTCTTGCGGTAGGCACATTACTTGAATCGTTGCAAATGGGAAACATTTTTAATAATATTAACGGGAACGGGTCCATCCGCTTTCCCACCCAAGCAACCTGAACCTTGATGCTGCCCCTAAGAAACAGGCAGCACCCCTTTTCCCCAGTCCGGAAAACGGGAACTGGCCTAGGCCACCCAAGCGGGAACGGGTACGGTGATACGCACCCGGCAGTCATTCAGAGGCCCCACGTCCAAGGGGACCCCTGACCCGGAGGATGGTCACTGGTCCTGATGGTGACCGGACCCCAGCCTGCTCTGCTGCGGGTCCTTCCTCCAACCAGCCTCTCCGGGGACTGGCAATTGCGGGGAGGGGCAGTTGGGGACTATTAACAAACCCAATAGTTTTTGGGTGGCTTGCGAGTTCTCAGCCTTGTCTTTAGGGGGAAGAAAGGGGACAACATCAGCCCCGTTGGGACGGGCACTTCAGCAGCCAACGGGCTACCACAAACACTTTAGGTGCCAACGGGTACTTTTCCTTTTGAATCAGGTGAAAGCCTCGGGTGATTAATGCTCATTCATTCAGATATTTACACAATCAATACATCGTACCCCTAAATAGCAGTTTCCCTGTACCTAAGCGGAGGCCTACCTAGGTTAGGGTGTGTGGACCTTCTGGGCCCAGTCATCAGTGGGAGGTAGTGGGGCAGAGGGGATAACTGGCCCCTCTTCCCTGGTGTCAATTATGACAGGTAGAGACCTACGGGGATGTAGTATAGGTGCATCCCTGGGCACTGTTTCGGCTGGCTCGCTGGTGGATGTCTCCGTCTCTCTTTCTCCCACAGGTTGTGGGAACGTTATCACGGGAACAATCACCACGCCATTCTACATAAGCCAGTCTGCTGGAAAGTCGCCCATTACGGTATGAATCACCTCCTTCTTCTTTTCCCCGCTCGGCACGGAAGCCGGAGTCCCATCTACCAGTCTTAGGGGATCTGGGCATCTCTTCAGGTGGTCCCTGGAAATGGTAGCCGTGGTCTTCCCCTGGTCGCGACTGATCAGATAAGTCTTTTCATTTTCCCATCCAGTGGGTTGTACGAGATATGGGGTCCTCTCCCACTGGTCATCGAGCTTATGTGTCCTTCTCTTGCGCTTTAGTACCACATCCCAGGGTGCAAAGGGGGCAGCCGGAGCCCACCTGTTGAAGCGCTGCTCCTGTTTTACTCGGCTCTCGCGCAGATTCCTTTCCACATATTCCTGGATTTGTCGATACTGCGTCTGTCGCTTGGCGTCCCAGCGGTTAGTGGAGGAGAGGGCTTCGGGTGCTTCTATGTCCATCTCCAGGTCTATTGGCAGCCACCCTGGTTGGGCTCTTATTAGATATGCCGGCGTGCACTTGGTGGAACTGCAGGGGATGTTATTGTACATATCCACCAGGTCAGGCAACTTCTCAGGCCACAGGTTCCTTTCCTCCAGCGGTAGCGTCTTGAGGAGGTTCAGGACCAGTTGATTCATTTCTCACACATCCCATTAGTCTGGGCATGGTATGGCGTAGTCCGGATCTTCTTACACCCATACAAGTGACAGAACTCCTGGACACCTCTGCTTCAAAGGCCGAGCCCTGGTCTGTGAGCACCCTTTCTGGGTAGCCGTGCAGTCGACAGAAGTAGGCCTGGAAGGCTCTAGCTGCGGTACGGCCCGTCAGATCTTTAACTGAGACAACCACCATGAACCTGGAGTAATGGTCCACGATGGTCAGGGCATATGTGTACCTGCTTCGGCTGGGCGTGAGCTTGATGTGGTCCAAGGAAACCAACTCCAATGGCTGAGGGGTGATGATCGGCCTCATCCCGCCTTCTCAGGGTGCAGGGGCCACATTCTCGACACCAGGCCTCTACAGACTCCCGCATCCCACTCCAGTAGAACCGCTCTCTCAACAACATCTCCAGCTTCTTCTAACTGAAGTGTCCTGCACCATCGTGGTAGGCCTTCAGGACCCTGGGTACACGGGCTTGGGGGGCCACCACTTGGCAAACCTTCTCATGGGTCTTTGGATTGATCATTTCCCGGCACAGCTTCCCCTGATGCAGGTGCAGCCGGTTTCTCTCCTTCCACAACCGTTGGGCTTCTGAGGGGGCCGCGGGATCCATCCGGGAGGAGCCCTGCGCGATCATGGCTTTAACCAGCTGGACTGCAGGTTCCTGATCCTGGGCTTCCTGCCACCCCTGACCGAGCAGCGGTTCAAGGTTAACCTGCTGTTGATTAACGCAGGGCTTCTCATCTCGGGGCCGATGGAAGGCGGGTAGCTCAATTTCTTCAAGGTCGTCGTTCCCCACCCCGTCATCAGGTAGGTGCGTCATTCGGGACAGCGCAACTGCATTGGTGTTCTTGCGGCCGGCCCGGTACTTGATAGTGAAATCATAGTTGGACACTCGAGCCATCCACCGCTGCTCCAGGGCACCCAGCTTGGCCGTGTCTAGATGTGTCAATGGATTGTTGTCCGTGTAGGCAGTAAACTTCGCCGCTGCGAGGTAATGCTTGAATCTTTCAGTTATTGCCCACACAAGGGCTAAGAACTCAAGCTTAAAGGAACTGTAATTTTCGGGGTTCCGTTCCGTCGGCTGAAGCTTTCTGCTAGCGTAGGCGATCACCCTTTCTTTCCCATCCTGCACCTGGGACAGGACTGCGCCCATGCCCACATTACTGGCATAGGTATAGAGGACAAACGGGAGACCGTAGTCCGGGTAGGCCAGGATTTCTTCACCCGTCAGGGCTGACTTCAACTGGTGGAAGGACTCCTCATGTTTCTCACTCCAGACAAACGGGGGGCCAGGGGCTCTCCCATTTTTGGTCTGTGCCACGAGGAGGTCTTGCATGGGCGCGGCCATCTTCGTGTACCCCTTGATGAAACGGCGGTAGTAGCCCACCAGGCCCAGGAACTGCCTGACTTCTCTCACCGTGGTCGGTCGTGGCCAGCTCTGGATGTCAGCAACCTTCTGCGGATCCGGGGCTACGCCTTCGGCGCTCACCACATGTTCGAGGTATTGCACTTTGGGTTTCAGCAAATGGCACTTGGACGGATTCAACTTCATCCCGTACTTGGAGAGGGTTGCGAACACTTCTGCCAGGTGCTCCAGGTGGGCCTCATATGTCTTGGAATACACGATCACATCGTCCAGATACAATAGGACAGTCTCGAAGTTGAGATGCCCCAATCAGCATTCCATGAGCCGTTGGAAGGTCCCCGGGGCATTGCACAGCCCGAACGGCATACTGTTGAACTCGCAGAGTCCCATGGGGGTAGCAAATGCGGTCTTCTCGCGGTCTTCTGGTGCGACCGCCACCTGCCAGTATCCACTGGTAAGGTCAAAGGTAGAGAAATAATTAGCAGTTTTTAGTGCAGCCAACGACTCTTCAATGCGAGGGAGAGGGTAAGCATTTTTATGCGTTATCTGATTGATCTTCCGGTAATCCACACACATCCTCATGGTACCATCTTTCTTCTTTACCAGCACTAAAGGAGCTGCCAAGGGACTACAACTATCCCGAATGACCAATGCCTCCTTCATGTTCGTCAGCATGTCTTTGGCGCATTGATAGTGTGCTGGTGGTATTGGCCTATACCTCTCTTTGATAGGTGCATGCGTGCCTGTGGGGATATGATGCTGAACCGCTTTAATCCTCCCAAAATCTAGCGGGTGCTTGCTAAAAACCTGCCCATACTCCTGTACTTCCCTGTATATCCCGGCTTTGTGATGTACCGGGGTAGATTCGGTGCCAACATGTAGCTCTCGGCACCACTCCTGTAGTGGCGGAGATGGAGTTTTACTACTCATGTCGGGTGTAGAGGTAGTGGTGGTGGTCTCATCCATGGCTTGGGGGTCGAGGGTAAACAGCTTAGCTATGGTGGCATAGCAGGGGAGCCTAACTTCCTCCCCGCAATTCAGCACTCTCACAGGCGCTCTCACCTTTTTGACGTCAATCACCCCTCTGGCTACCATTACCGTGGGCCAGTGCTCGGAAGGCGAAGGTTCCACCAACGCTGGTTAATCCCGTCCCTGGGGGCCTACTGCTGCGCTACACCAAATCATCGTTTCGCTTCTTGGCGGAACCACCAAGGGAGCTGCATCCATCACTCGCACCCCACCAATCTCTCCACCCAACATAGGCTCACTTGCTGCTGGTGCAGGAGGGCCCTGATCTCACGCTGTAGGGCCCTCTGTCGACCCCCTCCTGCAGTGGCAGACAGTTGCTGCAGCAAGCTCAACACCTCTCCCATGCAGTGCTCAATCACATTGGTCCCGAGGGCCACTTTTGGTTTACGGTCACTGGACTCATTCAGCACCACATTCATCCCTTGGCGTTTCAGCTGGGTCCGCCCCACAGTCAGGGTCACTTCCCTGAGTCCCACTTGGGTCATAGGGAGCCCATTGGCCGCAATAACGCTCATGCTATCATCGGGAGGGACGAGTACACTATCGGCCCAATATCGTTGGTACAATGAATAAGGCATAGTGGTTACCTGCGATCCAGTGTTCAGCAGGGCCATAGTCGGGACGCCGTCCACCACCAGGGGCATGATGGGGCGGCCTCCCACAAACCGGTCTCTCCAGTCAGCCGGTCCATGCGGGTCTACTCCTGAGGATTGGCCCTTTGCCTCAGGGGTTGCTCGTTTAATGGACATCGCCTAGAGTAATGGCCAGGCTTGTTGCACCTGTAGCACACGGGTGGCCCATACCGCAGGTCGGTGTTCTTCCTCCGCTGCATCCACGGGACGTCCTCTGGGCTGTCAGCGAGCTGAATCTTCTCCTGGGGCTTGACTCTCATCAGGAGCTGGAGTGCGGCGAGGATCCGGGTAAGATCTTCATTCATCCCGACGGGCGTAGCAGGGGCCGGTAGAGCCAAGGGAGGGGGTGCCACTGAGACGGGAGCGGTTTCAACCGGCCAAGGGGCCGCGTCAGGAGCGCCACAAGTTGATGTTTGCAGGGCCTTGATGGCCCGCTCATTTAGTACTGTAAAGTCTAAGGGGCACTTTGCACAATACGACATCGCAGGTGCGATGTCGGAGGGGTCATGTCGAAAGTGACTTCCGGCGTCGCACTCGACATCGTAGTGTGTAGATCCTAGATAATACGATTAACGAGCGCAAAATCGTCGTAATCGTATCATCGGTGTAGTGTCTGGGAATTCCATAGTTATGCGACTGCGACAGGTACGATGTTCCTCGTTCCTGCGGCAGCACACATCGCTGTGTGTGAAGCCGCAGGAGCGAGGAACATCTCCTACCTGCATCCTGCAGCTCACGCCGGCTATGCGGAAGGACAGAGGTGGGCGGGATGTTTACATCTCCGCCCCTCCGCTTCTATTGGCCACCTGCCGTGTGACGTCGCTATGACACCGCACGACCCGCCCCCTTAATAAGGAGGTGGGTCGCCGGCCAGATCGACGTCGCAAGGCAGGTGAGTCCATGTGAAGCTGCCGTAGCGATAATGTTCGCTACGGCTGCTATCACAAGATATCGCTGCTGCGACGGGGGCGGGGACTATCGTGCTCGGCATCGCAAGCATCGGCTTGCGATGTCGTTGTGTGCAAAGTGCCCCTTAGTCTAAGTCGGCATGCTCCAGAGTCCATAACCGCAGCTGTTTGCAATCTTCAGCAGACCCCAGTCCCTGTAGAAATTGCTCCACCAACATTTTGTTGCTGTCGGCGTCGCTAATCGCCTCCACCTGCCTCAAGGTCCGGAGGGCCGTCTGCAAGCGCAGGGCATAGTCTCTGATACTGTCTGCGTGCCGCTGCCGACATTGGTAGAACTGCATCCGCAACTCAGCCTCGGTCTGGGTCGCAAAGGCGGTCTGGAGTTTTTCAAAAATAGTGACTACCGAGGCCCGGTCCGCGTCAGTCTAGGTCTCCGTCTCCTGCTCGGCTGCGCCGGTCAGCTGCCCGAGTACCACCGTTGCCCGCTGTCTGCCAGTCATGGCATACAGGTCAAGAATTGGGTTTATCTTTTTCCGGAACACTTGTAAGGCATCGGGCTTCCTATCGTACTGGGGTAGCCAAGTAGCACCGGGCACGTACGGCAGGGAGATCGGCATTACCTGGGCGACCGCTGGACCTGCGGCCTCCCCCGCTCCTGCGACCGGAGCGAGGGCTGCCACGTTCCCATCTTCGGGCGCCGCCACTCCTGCAGCTGATGCCCCCCTCGCCGTCTCCGGTAGGCACAGACATCTTCTTTCCACCCCCCTTGGTTTTTCTACAGCACTTCTTCTCTTTGGGGGCGGGGCTTCACTTTCACACCTTCACTGCTCGGGGAAGACGACTTGAGCGGGAAACTTTCGCGCCCAAGGTGGCGGATCTTCAGATTTTTCAGTGGGACGCCGCTGACGGGAACCACAAGGCACACTTCTACCGGTAAGTAGACTGGCTCTATCCTGTTCGTGACGCCAGAAGAGTCGATGTGTACCGCCCCGCGACCTCAGCTGCGACCGCCGAGCTGCTCGTACTGCGGGCGGTGTCTCGAGCCTCTCACGGACCCGGGGGTCATGTCGCTCTGCAAGGGGGGTTGGCGCTACGCGCGGGGGATTGCGGGTGTTTGGTTTTGGGATGATTGTTCGTGACGCCACCCACGGGTTGTGGTGATGGTGGAAACCACCGCTGCGGTGAAGGTACGGGGACTCCCGGGAGCGGTGTAGTGGCGCAGCTAGGTGTTGACCCCTCCGTGGGTAGGGGATGTTGGTCCCGGGGCCCGGTTGGGCGAGGGTCGGGGTGCAGGACGCAGGGCTGCGGTGTGGCGCGGTGCAGTGCCAGATGACACTGGTGTACTCACAATTAAACCACACAGAGTCACTGGTAAACCAAACAAAGGGGTGAACGGGGCCCGCAGCCGGCTGCAGCTTCCTAGTCAGGTTGGAAATGTCCGCCTTTCTCCTGCACTTGTGTTTGTAGTGTGACCACTGTGCCTGGGCACTGGTAGTCCGCTCCCCGGCGTGTATGTGTCGTAGGAGCCCCTTTTGCCCGCAGACACTGGCCCTTGGATCTCTGGCCTCTGGCGGTGGCTCTTATCCGGACGGGTTGGGCTGTTGCCTTCAATTGGGACTTTGGTGGGAATGAACCCCTGAGGTCCAGACCGCAATCAGTTAATCTGACTATGGTGGTGGCATATAGCCTAGTTCGGGGTCTGAGTACCCTGCCTGGTGCTCCGGTATCCTGTTAGCTCCCCGGTTCAGTTCCGGCGGGCCACTACCCTGTCACGGTCCCTTACGGTTCCGTTGGTCGTATTCACGGCCTCCTGCAGGCGGCCACTGCCGTCTGCCTGCCTGACTGTTTGGGTGGGGTCCTAGGCTCCAACCCAGGCCCCGCGCAGAACCGTACTCCACTACTCTCCACTCTACTGTACAGAACTCAACTAACTACTGTGTTCCTGCCTCAGGCCAGCAGACTCCTCAGGGGGCGTGTCTTTCCACCTGACTCCGCCCACCTGGTGTGCCTGTCTGACTCTGAGGGAGGCAATCAGGTCTTTGTGGTTGACTGGTGGTACCTTTCTAGTGTGGGGGTGTATGTGATGAGTGTAGTAACCTGTGACCCCTGGGGTCCAGGGCGTCACATATGCATACAATAACGTGTGAAAAATAGGGGGTATTAATCATGTTAGAAGTAAGGCTACTGTACCACAATTGTAAAAAAAGTATACAAATTTTTATTGCAAAGATACAAGTATTAAGATCACATGTGATAAACAGTTAATAATTGAACATATATGGTTAAAAACCAAGTCTAGATGAGACCGAAGGAGGAAAGAGAGGTCCCATGGAGGGAGACAGACTGCCCCTTAACCTAAGTAAGGGGAAGAGAGAGAGAGATCTCTAGATCCCTGGGGGGGACACATAAAAGTAAACCATAAGAGTTAAATGGTATGTATAGTGCATATCCCTTGGACTAATGTAAACATGGAGTGCTTATACATTAAAGCAGTACCCACCTGGGTAAGGTGTGAATCAGGGCCAATATGAGCAGCATAAAAACCACCAATAGTACGTAGGCATAATGTCTAACAACATACAAGATAATACAGTGGTGAAGTGGCACCTGAAGGACCTACCCGTGGTAAGTATAGCACCCAAGGGGGGAATCTGTCAGCCTCACATGTGGACCCGGTCCCGACACGTGTTTCGCGTGTGCTTCGACGGGAGACCGTGACCAGCAGTGTGCCAGCGGTGGATAAATAGGGAGACGCAGGAGGCGGGGACTCGCTGTAACAATCACCGCTGTGTCCGGACTCAGTTGAGCGCGTGTACCTCCGGATACCGGTGCTCGATATGACTTCCGGGTTCCAGGAAAGCCTCCAAGTGACGTCATACCCAGAAGCCATAGTGCCGAGGCCGGGCCAGAGTGTGCGCACTCAGGAGTCCATGACAGCACTGAACAGCGGTGGCCATATTAAGTCCTGGCAGAGGTAAGGGCAGTAAGCACAATCAATAAAATAGTGACAGTCTTGACCAGAAATCAACAACAATGCTAGTAATACATAGTAATAATGTTGATATTGCCTGGCAATTAGTAACATATAGTAGTAGTAGCATATTACAATAATAACAATAATGCTGATTGCAGCTGGTCAGAACAGTTTACAATACAAACAATTGTTTTAAGGGAAACAGGGGGGGAGAAGTGAGAACTCCACCAGGACTGTTGGATATTTGGTCCATATCATCCATCTCCTACACAGGTAATATATTGTCCACCGCAGGCATGGACAAGAAAAAAACTTGGGGCGACATTCTTTGTTGGTTCTTTGTTGGTTTAGGTGAGGGATTCTCTCTTTCTTACCCCTTCACTAATGTCACTCTCGTTCGACCATTGTTGGATATATTTATATATTTTCCATATCCTTCCTCCCACTCTGTGAAACCATGGTTAGTTTGCCATGAGCCCCTTGTTTCTTTACTGGATCGTATTTATCTCATGCTCCAAGTCTTGGCACCGGTCTTTCCCAAGGACTCCATGTGTCCTGCAACCAGCCCCCCCCCCCGGGCCTCCATGTATCCTGCAGCCAGGGCCCCTCCAAGGACTCCATGTGTCCTGCAGCCAGGCCCCATGGAGGCCCTGGAGGGGGCTGGCTGCAGGACACGGAGTCCTTGGGGGGAGTCTGGCTGCATGACTCATGGAGGCCTGGGAAGGGGCTGGCTGCATGAAACATGGAGACCCTGGGGGTTTGCTGCATGACACATAGAGGCCCTGGGGGGGCTGGCTGCATGATGCATGGAGGCCCTGGGGGGCTGGCTGCATGAAACATGGAGGTCTATGGGGCTGCATAATAAACATGAAGGACACCTTATACATGGACTTTATGGGTGCAATATACATGGAGGCATATGGGGCTGCATAATACATTATGAATGTTTATGGTCCTGCATTGTAATACATATAGGACTATGGGGGCTACATTATAATATATGGAGGACTATGGAGGCTACTTTATACATGGAGGACTATGGGGGTGCGTTATAAAACATGGAGGACTGTGGTGCAGTATAATATATGGAGAACTATGGGTGAATTATAATACATGGAGGACTATGGGAAATGCATTATAATACATGGAGGACTATGGAGGTGCATTCTAATATATGAAGGGTTATGTGGGACCCTTTATACTATATGGAAGGCTATGTGGGGGCCATTATTGTATTTGGAGAACTATATACGAGAGGGGACAAAGATACAAGCATGGTATGGGAATGTTTTGTGCTGATAGAAAAAGGCTCTTTCCCTCAGCACCCAGCTTTCCCATGCTCTGCTGTACATCTCTCAGCGCCCAGCTTTCCCATGCTCTGATATGGGAAAGCTGGGTGCCGAGGGAATGATGTATAGCAGAGCATGGGAAATCTGGGTGCCGAGGACAAGATGGATATCAGAACATGGGAAAGCTGTGTTCTGATAGAGGGATTTCAGATCATGGGAAACCTGGGTGCTGAGGGTAAGAGCCAAGTGTCAGCATCATTATCCTGTACCCCGAGTGTCAGTGTAATTATCCCGTACCCTAAGTGGCGGTGTACGTGGAGGGGGGGCCCCGGTCCAAATTTTGCATCAGGGCCCATCAAGCTCTAGTTACGCCACTGACTAAACATATCATTTAACTCTTATGGTTTACTTTTTTGTGTCCCCCCTGGATCTAGAGATCTCTCTCTCTTCCCCTGCCCCCGGGCACTTTCCGTTTTTGCGTTTTTCTTTTTTGCTCCTTTTCTTCCGAGAGTCGTAACTTTTTTATTTTTCTGTCAATCTTGCCATATGAGGGTTTGATTTTTGAGGAACGACTTGTACTTTTAAATGAAACCATAAGTTTTACCATATAGTGTACTGGAAAACAGCAAAAAAATTCCAAGTGTGGAAAAACTGCAAAAAAAGTGTGATCGCACAATAGTTTTTGGGATGTTTTATTCACCGTGTTCACTATATGGTAAAACTGATGTACCTATGTGATGCCTCAGGTCAGTGCGAGATTGTAGACACCAAACATGTATAGGTTTACTTGTATCTAGGGGTTAAAAAAATTCACAAGTTTGTCCAATAAAAGTGGCGCACGTTTTGCGCCATTTTCCGAAACATGTAGCGTTCTTATTTTTCGGGATCTAAGGCTCAGTGACGGCTTATTTTTTGCGTCTCGAGCTAACATTTTTAATGGTACCATTTTTGCGCAGATATTACATTTTGATTGTCTGTTATTGCATTTTGCGTAAAACATGCGGCGACCAAAAAACGTAATTTTGGCGTTTGGAATTTTTTTGCCACTACGCCGTTTACCAATCAGATTAATTGATTTTATATATTGAAAGATCGGGCATTTCTGAACGCGATGATACCAAATATGTGTATATTTATTTATTTTTTAACCCTTTAATTTTCAATGGGGTGAAAGGGGGGTGATTTGAACTTTAAGGTTTTTGGTTTTTTTTATTTTTTAAAACTTTTTTTTTTTTTATTTTACTAGTCCCCCTAGGGGGCTATAGCAATCAGCAATCCGATCGCTCTTATCTATCTGCTGATCACACCTATACAGCTGTAAACAGCAGATACAGTCACTTCCTGTTTCATTCGGCTCCGGACCGGTTGAAAACGAAAGTGAAACTTCATAGCTGCAGGCGTCATCACATGACCCTGTGCTACCATGGCAACCACCGAAAGTAACATGATCACGCACGTGACTTCCGGTGGGGGCGGCAGTAAGTAAAAATCATGGCCGCGCGCATATAGATCTCGCTGCCAGACTTTGGCAGCGAGATTTAAGAGGTTAAATTTTGCGAGTGGAAGCGATTGCACTCGC
Organism: Anomaloglossus baeobatrachus; assembly: GCF_048569485.1. NCBI lineage: Eukaryota > Metazoa > Chordata > Amphibia > Anura > Aromobatidae > Anomaloglossus > Anomaloglossus baeobatrachus. The sequence continues at coordinate 237,630,443 of NC_134355.1, forward strand.
AACATGCAGGCACACATGTCAGCTGTTGAAAACAGCTGATATGTGTGCCGACCGCCGCCGCCTGCCCGCGGCAGGGGGCAGAGCTTAACCTGACATGCTCCATGACGGATAGATCCATCCAAGGTCGTGAAGGGGTTAATACCCCCTATTTTTCACAAGTTATTGTATGAAGTCTACATTTGGTAGCTTCTCCCATTTAGACAAGTCTTTAAGATCTAGCTTGTAAAGAGATTTGAATATAGAACTCTGGTATACACCTCAAATTTGAAACTGCAACTCCAAGAAGGAAAAGTTGAGGAATTCTGAAAATCACAAGTTCAGTCGCCATGATGATGATAATGATATTAATATAATCCAAAATCTGGAAGCGAAATGTTACAAAGATCTTAATTCAGTAACTAGTATGATCATCAAACACAGAAATACATGCTCTTGCATTCCTTGATTACTATTCGTAACGTTATTAAATATTGAAGAATGTTCTACCACGCTGAATGGACATTGGCACACAAAGTCCACTGATGGCAACTTCCTTTACAATTATCAAACAACTAGATAGTAGCCCGATTCTAGCGCATCCAGTATTCTAGAATATGTATGTAGTTTATTTATGAAGATTTAACAATAATGCAATGAATATACAGAGTAAAATATATACATTACCATTAAATGTTATTGTTGATAGAACTTAATACAACTGCACGAAATTAACACAGGTTCTGTGACAGTCTGTGTCACGTTGCTAAGGCCGCAGTCGGGTATCTAAGGGGCCTGCCCACACCACTTCCTTAGCAACACCCACATCCAATCTGGAGGCAGCTGAGCAGAGAGGTGGGCGGGACATGCCAAGGAGGAAATGGGAAGCAGCCGCATCTCCCAGACTTTGAGCTTTTTGGCCGTAAACTTAAATGGAAGCTTTTCTTTGAACAACACAATCGTGAACAGTGCAGGTCTCTGGGTATCTCTGAGGAGGACTATGATTGTATAGTGCTCTAACAGACCTACTTGGGGAGAACACAAAAAATAAGAGTCATGGACAATTTACAAACTTAAAAAGACCAAGCAAAAAATCCCCCCCACAGTCAAAATTGCACAAGTGTTGACATATTTTTAAAACTAGTTCAGGATGATCTAACAAAGATCCCGCAATTTGGCCCTCTCCACTCATCTAATTTATCGGGAAGAGAAGAAAAGCTCTAAATGGTCTGATGAATGATGACAGTCTTATTTTTAAAGCATCCTATAAAGGAGGAAATTTGGTTGTCTTGAGTCATCCCGTTTATTTGAAAATGTGTAACGATATCCTTAAAGATCAAAGTACGTATGGACCCTTGTCAGCTGACCCCACAAAGCCATATATAGATGCCCTCCTCTCCATTTTGGATAAAGCGAAATCTGATAGTCTCATCTCACAAAATGAATATGATTTTCTGACACCCCACTCACCTATGGTTCCAGTGTTTTATGCTCAACCGAAGGTCCATAAGGGCCTTCTCCCACTTAAGGGGAGGCCCATTGTGGCAGGCATTGATTCTCTGTCACAAAATGTGGGTATCTACATAGATAGGGTTTTACGACCCTTTGTAACCTCTTTACCTTTATGTCCGTGATACACCCCATCTTCTTCAACTACTTGAAGATATGAGTGTAGGACCCAAGATCATCTTGGCCTCTATAGACGTAGAGGCACTATACAGTTCTATTCCCCATCATTTGGACATTGTGGCAGTTAATCATTTCCTCAGATCTAGAGCTGTTGAATGTGGCAGGCATAGTGATAGAGGAGTTATCTTTCACACTATTCCACAATTATTTTCTTTTCAACACCAAGTACTTCCACCAGCTTAGGGGTACAGCAAAGGGGAGCCCTTGTGCCCCCAGGTATGCTAATCTATTCCTATGCTGGTGGGAAGAAACTGTGGTTTTTGGGGGGGGGGGATGTGGACTCTCATCAATGTATCGGACTTTGGGTCCGATACATTGATGACATCCACATCCTCTGGACGGGTTCTGTTTTTGCTTTTCAGTTATTTGTTGATTCCCTGAACAAAAATGATCTTGGTTTACGTTTTACATCAGTCTGTGATCCCCACATTATTAATTTTTTGGATTTGATCATTTGTAAGAATGACAATGGCAAATTACACACTACAACGTATCGCAAACACACGGCCACAAATTCCCTCCTAAGGTGGGATAGCCATCATCCGTATCCACTTAGGAGAGGAATCCCCAAGGGACAGTTCCTGCGGATACGCAGGAACTGTTCCAGAGATAGTGACTTCAGGGCCCAATCAATTGATCTTTTTGGTAGATTTTTGGATCGGGGTTACCCCAAGCAGATCTTAGATCAATCATAAGGATTTGTTAAAAATGTCATCAGGCATTCCCTTATGGCCCCAAGATCTTCACAGACAAACTCTGAACTAGTGCGTATGATAGGTACCTTTGATGTACAGTCAGCGCGAGTCTATGGGATAGTAAAAAAATATTGGAATATCCTAAAAGCAGACCCCGATTTGACCAAATTTATTCCGGAAAATCCCGGAACCACCTATAGGTGTGGACGCACTATAGGTGACAGTCTGGTTCATAGTATGTATCAGGGCCCACGTCCGGAAGGTACGTAGCTTGATAGGCGCATTTGCATTTTTTTCAGATGTGGCAATTGTAGTATTTGTAAATCTATTGACCAATGTAAATCCTTCTTCAGTTCAGCCAACGGTAGGAGATTTTTTCTGAGAGATTTTGGGAACTGCAGTATGTCAGGGGTTATTTATAGAGCCAAATGTTCTTGTCCTCTGGGTTATGTGGGGAAGACATTCCAGGAAATTAAAAAGTGAATAGGGGAGCATTTATCTGATATCCGCAATGGGAGAGACACCCCCATTACGAGACATATGAATACGATGCATGGGGGTAATTTGGGACATATTAGTTTTGCAATGATGGAACTGGTCAAACCAAATGTAAGAGGAGGAAATTTTGATAGGGTACTTTTACAAAAGGAGGCAGCTTGGATTTTCAGGATGGGCTCAATGACCCCAAAGGGACTAAATGAATAACTGTCATTTACGTGCTTTCTCCCCTCATAGCTACTTGATTATCTTTATTTTATTTTGTGATCCTGTAATTCCATACTCAAGTGAGCAATAAATTCCCTATATGGGAATTGTCTGTATTGTGTATCTGTCATGTTCGTTGGTACTTAAGTGTATATACTATAATTGTATCTGTAATGATAATCCCGTGTGATATGTACACTTATGTATTTGCCATGTTCGTTGGTACTTAAATGTATATACCCACCCATGCATCTGTTTACCCAGTCTCCACTGTTTTGCGCTCCATTACAGTGGAATACGGATATAGTAGCTATGTCATCTTAGAATAAGCAGTGACGTGTCCGTTACTTACTGGACGCTTCTTCCGATCATGTCATGTGAGAAGCAGGCGCTGGGCGGTGTTATTGTCTCGGCGCTGGCTTGTTCAGGCCATGTGACCTGCAATATCAATGGTACCTGCTGTGCGCATGCTCGGGACCTGGTATTGAACGGCTCACTATTTGATCATTGTGGCGTTCCGTAGCTGGTTCGCGCATGCGCGCGGCATGTATTAAACATCACTGTGCGGTCGATCATGACGCATGCGCACGGCATGTATAAACATCACTATGCGATCATGACGCTTTTTGTTGCTAGGCGGCCCATGCATGCGCGTTTGTATTGCTGTGACTAAATAAATCAAATGGAATGAAACCGGTTTAAATACCGCGCTAGAAACCACAGATGCTGTAGATAAAAAGATTTTCTTTATTTCATAATTCTACGCGTTTCAAAGGCATCTCCGCCTCCTTCTTCAGGAACAAAAATCAATCCCAATTGTTCCTGGTTCCCTATAATGATATTCCGACTACTGCTAAATAATATTTTTATGCATATATTTATTGATATATTTTTATATTCCCCCTCCCTTCTTTTCATTCTATTTATGTGTTGTTATATTAGCATTATTATTAATATTTATTATTATTTATAATATAATATCTCTTATGGTAGCCCTATATATATTTATGTTATGTTAAAAGTTTTTAATATTTTTAATATTTTTAACATATGCTTCTACAGCGTTTTTATTGATCCCTTGAATTCCTCCAGCCCCCGTTTCTTACACACATTTTTACACATTTTTATACATTCTTACATACTTCTATATATTTTTCACATTTATTTCTCATGTTTTAGCACCAAAATAAAGCAGTTCCCTTTTTGACTGCTTAACGTAGGCGCACTGAGCTTAGTTTCCACGGGTATGAACTTTTGCTACCTTTCAGTATCTAGTATTCATATATTTTCATCACGCACGCGCCTTAGCAGTCTCTTTCTCTTTCCAGGGAACCGCTCCTTTTTCTCTGCCTGCTTAGCGCAGGCGTATGGAGATATTTCCCCACGGTTGTGAACTTTCATTACCTTCGGGTCTATTAAACTCTCGTCACCTTTTCCACGCATGCGCTTTGGCAGCTTTTTCCTCTTCTTGTGGAACCGCTCTATAGCGAAGTGTGTTTCTTGCACTAGTATTTTTTCTATCAATAGTCCAGCGACCCCTTATTATTGAAGACACCATCTAGGGAAATATATATATATCTATATATATAATTGCCTTATTCTGTCTGTCTGTCTGTTTGTCTGTCTTGCTCCAAAATTGTGTCCTTACGGTGACAAACAGCGTATTGGCCGCTGGGCTCGCCATGCCCCCCCACCCGCACGGATTGGCCACTCGGCCTGGACCCGCCCCCTCATGCATTGGACACTCGCCCCAAACAGCGGATTGGCCGCTGGGCTCGGCATGGCCCCGCCCCCACACACGGATTAGCCGCTCGGCCTGGACCCGCCACTCGGCCTGGATTAGCACCCTCGCGCATTGGACGGTCGCCCCAAACAGCGGATTGGCCGCTGAGCTCGGCATGGCCCCGTCCCCCCACACGGATTTGCCGCTCAGCATGGACCCGCCCCCTCACTTGCCCCAAACAGCGGATTGGCCGCTGGGCTCGCCATGGCCCCGCCCCCCCACACGGATTTGACGCTCGTCCCCAACAGCGGATTGGACGCTGGGCTCGGCATGGCCCCGCCCCCACACATGGATTAGCCGCTCGGCCTGGACCCGCCACTCGGCCTGGACCAGCCCCCTCACGCATTGGACGCTCGCCCCAAACAGCGGATTGGCCGCTGGGCTCGCCATGGCCCTGCCCCCCCCACGGATTGGACGCTCGTCCCCAACAGCAGATTGGCCGCTGGGCTCGGCATGGCCCCGTCCCCCCACACGGATTTGCCGCTCGGCATGGACCCACCACCTCACGCATTGGACGCTCGCCTCCCAGGTGAGCGCATCAAGGTCCTGCAGCGGCGGAACACACACACACGCACACACATAACAACAGACACACACACACACATCAGATCACACTCACTCTCACACACACCTGGATGGATGGAGCACAATGGGGAGTGTGCAGCATGGGGGATGGAGCACGATGGGGAGTGTGCAGCATGGGGGATGGAGCACGATGGGGGGTGCAGCATGGGGGATGGAGCACGATGAGGGGTGCGCAGCATGGGGGATGGAGCACGATGGGGGGTGCGCAGCATGGGGGATGGAGCACGATGGGGGGTGCACACCTCCCCCCAAAACACACACACACACACCCCGCCACACACGCACTGCACAACACACCACACACACACCGCTCTCACCCCCGCCACACCCAGACAACACCCAGAACATGTACAGCGCCCTACACAAACACTTGGTAACTACACACAACATCTCTACATATATATATATATATATATATATATATATAAAACAAAAATCATACATGAACTACACAATACGTAAATTCTAGAATACCCGATGCGTAGAATCGGGCCACCTTCTAGTATATATATATATATATATATATATCTACAATAATTTTTATGTCCCAAAGAAATAAACTTTTCTGATCCTTTGACATTTAGACATGTCTTTTTATACGTGCAAAAACACTAAAGAGACATTCATTCCCCTTTAATAAAGTAGTCAGTCGTTTTTGCTTTTCTTCTTTTACATTAATTGCATATCCTTTTTGTTCACTTGTCTCTGAGTAGAAATTCATGGTAAATTGAACTTCCATATACAGTGCCTACAAGTAGTATTCAACCCCCTGCAGATTTAGCAGGTTTGATAAGATGCAAATAAGTTAGAGCCTGCAAACTTCAAACAAGAGCAGGATTTATTAACAGATGCATAAATCTTACAAACCAACAAGTTATGTTGCTCAGTTAAATTTTAATACATTTTCAACATAAAAGTGTGGGTCAATTATTATTCAACCCCTAGGTTTAATATTTTGTGGAATAACCCTTGTTTGCAATTACAGCTAATAATCGTCTTTTATAAGACCTGATCAGGCCGGCACAGGTCTCTGGAGTTATCTTGGCCCACTCCTCCATGCAGATCTTCTCCAAGTTACCTAGGTTCTTTGGGTGTCTCATGTGGACTTTAATCTTGAGCTCCTTCCACAAGTTTTCAATTGGGTTAAGGTCAGGAGACTGACTAGGCCACTGCAACACCTTGATTTTTTTCCCTCTTGAACCAGGCCTTGGTTTTCTTGGCTGTGTGCTTTGGGTCGTTGTCTTGTTGGAAGATGAAATGACGACCCATCTTAAGATCCTTGATGGAGGAGCGGAGGTTCTTGGCCAAAATCTCCAGGTAGGCCGTGCTATCCATCTTCCCATGGATGTGGACCAGATGGCCAGGCCCCTTGGCTGAGAAACAGCCCCACAGCATGATGCTGCCACCACCATGCTTGACTGTAGGGATTGTATTCTTGGGGTCGTATGCAGTGCCATCCAGTCTCCAAACGTCACGTGTGTGGTTGGCACCAAAGATCTCGATCTTGGTCTCATCAGACCAGAGAACCTTGAACCAGTCTGTCTCAGAGTCCTCCAAGTGATCATAAGAAAACTGTAGACGAGCCTTGACATGACACTTTGAAAGTAAAGGTACCTTACGGGCTCGTCTGGAACGGAGACCATTGCGGTGGAGTACGTTACTTATGGTATTGACTGAAACCAATGTCCCCACTGCCATGAGATCTTCCCGGAGCTCCTTCCTTGTTGTCCTTGGGTTAGCCTTGACTCTTCGGACAAGCCTGGCCTCGGTACGGGTGGAAACTTTCAAAGGCTGTCCAGGCTGTGGAAGGCTAACAGTAGTTCCATAAGCCTTCCACTTCCGGATGATGCTCCCAACAGTGGAGACAGATAGGCCCAACTCCTTGGAAAGGGTTTTGTACCCCTTGCCAGCCTTGTGACCCTCCACGATCTTGTCTCTGATGGCCTTGGAATGCTCCTTTGTCTTTCCCATGTTGACCAAGTATGAGTGCTGTTCACAAGTTTGGGGAGGGTCTTAATTAGTCAGAAAAGGCTGGAAAAAGAGATAATTAATCCAAACATGTGAAGCTCATTGTTCTTTGTGCCTGAAATACTTCTTAATACTTTAGGGGAACCAAACAGAATTCTTGTGGTTTGAGGGGTTGAATAATAAATGACCCTCTGAATAAACGTTTCACAATTTAAAAAAAAAAAAAAAAAAAATAACATTCTTTTTTGCTGCAGTGCATTTCACTCTTCCAGGCTGATCTACAGTCCAAATGTCACAATGCCAAGTTAATTCCGAATGTGTAAACCTGCTAAATCTGCAGGGGGTTGAATACTACTTGTAGGCACTGTAGCACAGGGGTTCTGGCAGCAGTGCCATCATTTACACTTTCTGGGTTCGCACACCATCTGTACTGTGTTTTTCATTCATTTTTTCTCGCCCCCCCCCCCCCCCATCATTTTTCTATACAATTTCTCTTTACTAAATAATAGTGATGAGCGAGTATGCTTGTTACTACTCGGTACTCGCACGAGTATCACTGTACTCGGGCTACTCGGTGGGGACCGAGTAATCTCGCGATACTCGTGCTGTACTCGTGGTCTTCATCCCTGCATGTTGGCGCTCTTTTGAGAGCCAGCCCTCATGGAGGGATTGGCTGGCACACCACTGCAATGCCACAGCCCTGTTAGTTGTGGAATTGCAGTGATTGGCCGGCCTGCACAGTGTGACCGAGCCTTTATACCGGCGGGCGCGCTGTGCTCTGTACACAGCCATCTCATATTCCCTGCTTTCCACGCCCACAGGCGCTTATGATTGGTTGCAGTGAGACACGCCCCCACGCTGAGTGACAGGTGTCTCACTGCACCCAATCACAGCAGCCGGTGGGCGTGTCTATACTCTGCAGTAAAATAAATAAATAAATAAAAAAAACGGCGTGCGGTCCCCCCCTATTTTAATACCAGCCAGATAAAGCCATACGGCTGAAGGCTGGTATTCTCAGGATGGGGAGTTCCACGTTATGGGGAGCCCCCCAGCCTAACAATATCAGTCAGCAGCAGCCGCCCAGAATTGCCGCATACATTAGATGCGACAGTTCTGGGACTCTACCCGGCTCTTCCCGATTTACCCTAGTGCGTTGGCAAATCGGGGTAATAAGGAGTTAATGGCAGCCCATAGCTGCCACTAAATCCTAGATTAATCATGTCAGGCGTCTATGAGATTCCTTTCATGATTAATCTGTAAATTACAGTTAAAAAACACACACACCTGAAAAAATCCTTTATTAGAAATAAAAAACAATAACAAAGTCCCTCATCACCAATTTATTAACCCCGACAAACCCTCCATGTCCGGCGTAATCCACATTCCTCCAGCGTCGCAGCCAGCTCTGCTACATTCAGGTGACAGGAGCTGCAGAATACACCGCCGCTTCTGTCAGCTTCACACAGCAACTGAGGTGAGTAGCGCGATCAGCTGCTGTCAGTCAGGTAACTCATGGCCACCGCTGGATCCAGCGGTGGCCGCGGGTAACCTCAGTGACAGCTGATGATGGGTGCGGTAGTGTCGGGATGTGTGCAGGAATGATGAGGGCTGTAGTGTCGGGCTGTGTGCGGGGCTGTGTGCGGGGATGTCGGGCTGTGTGCGATGTGTGCGGGGGTGTCGGGCTGTGTGCGGGGATGTCGGGCTGTGTGCGGGGATGTCGGGCTGTGTGCGGGGATGTCGGGCTGTGTGCGGCGATGTCGGGCTGTGTGCGGCGATGTCGGGCTGTGTGCGGGGATGTCGGGCTGTGTGCGGGGATGTCGGGCTGTGTGCGGGGATGTCGGGCTGTGTGCGGGGATGTCGGGCTGTGTGCGGGGATGTCGGGCTGTGTGCGGGGATGTCGGGCTGTGTGCGGGGATGTGTGCGTGGATGTGTGCGGGGATGTCGGGCTGTGTGCGGGGATGTGTGCGGGGATGTCGGGCTGTGTGCGGGGATGTCGGGCTGTGTGCGGGGATGTGTGTGGGGATGTCGGGCTGTGTGCGGGGATGTCGGGCTGTGTGCGGGGATGTGTGCAGGGGTGTCGGGCTGTGTGCGGTGATGTCGGGCTGTGTGCGGTGATGTCGGGCTGTGTGCGGGGATGTCGGGCTGTGTGCGGGGATGTCGGGCTGTGTGCGGGGATGTCGGGCTGTGTGCGGGGATGTGTGCGGGGATGTCGGGCTGTGTGCGGGGATGTCGGGCTGTGTGTGGGGATGTCGGGCTGTGTGCAGGGGTGTCGGGCTGTGTGCAGGAGTGTCGGGCTGTGTGCGGGGATGTCGGGCTATGTGCGGGGATGTCGGGCTGTGTGCGGGGATGTGTGCGGGGATGTCGGGCTGTGTGCGGGGATGTCGGGCTGTGTGTGGGGATGTCGGGCTGTGTGCGGGGATGTGTGCGGGGATGTCGGGCTGTGTGCGTGGATGTCGGGCTGTGTGCGGGGATGTCGGGCTGTGTGCGGGGATGTGTGCAGGGGTGTCGGGCTGTGTGCGGGGATGTCGGACTATGTGCGGGGATGTCGGGCTGTGTGCGGGGATGTGTGCGGGGATGTCGGGCTGTGTGCGGGGATGTGTGCGGGGATGTCGGGCTGTGTGCGGCGATGTCGGGCTGTGCGCGGGGATGTCGGGCTGTGCGCGGGGATGTCGGGCTGTGCGCGGGGATGTCGGGCTGTGTGCGGGGATGTCGGGCTGTGTGCGGGGATGTCGGGCTGTTTGCGGGGATGTGTGCAGGGGTGTCGGGCTGTGTGCGGTGATGTCGGGCTGTGTGCGGGGATGTCGGGCTGTGTGCGGGGATGTCGGGCTGTGTGCGGGGATGTCTGGCTGTGTGCGGGGATGTCTGGCTGTGTGCGGGGATGTCGGGCTGTGTGCGGGGATGTCGGGCTGTGTGCGGGGATGTGTGCAGGGGTGTCGGGCTGTGTGCGGGGATGTCGGGCTGTGTGCGGGGATGTCGGGCTGTGTGCGGGGATGTGTGCGGGGATGTCGGGCTGTGTGCGGGGATGTGTGCGGGGATGTCGGGCTGTGTGCGGGGATGTCGGGCTGTGTGCGGGGATGTCGGGCTGTGTGCGGGGATGTCGGGCTGTGTGCGGGGATGTGTGCGGGGATGTCGGGCTGTGTGCGGGGATGTGTGCGGGGATGTCGGGCTGTGTGCGATGTGTGCGGGGATGTCGGGCTGTGTGCGGGGATGTCGGGCTGTGTGCGGGGATGTGTGTGGGGATGTCGGGCTGTGTGCGGGGATGTCGGGCTGTGTGCGGGGATGATGGGTGCTCTCTCTCTCGGCCCAAAGAAAACTTAACGCAATGCGTTATTTCACTGGAATCCGTGGCCTTTATTATCACACTTTTTGCAAGGCATCCGTCACATGCGTTACACAACGCAATGTGACGGATGCCGTTCAACACAAGTGTGAAACTAGCCTTACCCGTGGCCACCGCTGCATCCAGGTAACCTCAGTGACAGCTCAGCTGATCGCTATACTCACCTCAGTTGCTGTGTGGAGGTGACCGGAGCGGCGGTGTCTTCTGCTGCTCCTGTCACCTCCATGCAGCAGAGCTGGATGCGACGCTGGAGGTCCGTGGATTACGCCGGACATGGAGGGTTTGTCGGGGTTAATAAATTGGTGATGAGGGACTTTGTTATTGTTTTTTATTTCTAATAAAGGATTTTTCGGGTGTGTGTGTTTTTTTTACTGTCACTTACAGATTAATCATGGAAGGAATCTCGGGGAGACGCCTGACATGATTAATCTAGGACTTATTGGCAGCTATGGGCTGCCATTAACTCCTTATTACCCCGATTTGCCAACGCACCAGGGTAAATCAGGAAGAGCCGGGTACAGTCCCAGAACTGTCGCATCTAATGTATGCGGCAATTCTGGGCGGCTGCTGACTGATATTGTTAGGCTGGGGGGCTCCCCATAACGTGGAGCTCCCCATCCTGAGAATACCAGTCTTCAGCCGTATGGCTTTATCTGGCTGGTATTAAAATTGGGGGGGACCGCACGCCGTTTTTTTTAATTATTTAATTATTTATTTCACTGCACAGTATACACACACACACCGGCTGCTGTGTTTGGGTGCAGTGAGACACCTGTCACTCAGCGTGGGGGCGTGTCTCACTGCAACCAATCATAGGCGCCGAAAAGCAGGAAAGTAGGGAATACGAGATTGTTTAATGAGCGGCCGGCTTTTTCAAAAGAGGAAAAGCCGCCGGAGTTTAGTGAACAGTCGTGCAGCGCCGCGGCAAGTAAGAGAGAGGGGGGAGACTGACCGACAGACTATGAGAGGGGGACAGACAAGACAGAGACCGACAGAGCGAGACCGACCGACGGGAGATAGAATGAAAAAAAAAATGACCGACATCGCTAGTAAAAAGCACAAAACGTGCGTTTTGGACATCGGAGTGCCACACAATGTTTTACGTAAAATCTTTCATGTATTAATCTCAAAAAGTAACATACACCAGCTCTATCTCACTATTGGGTATGTGCCCTTAACATTTCCGCCATGAAAATTCATTTTGGTGTCATTTTAGAAGGTTTTCTGGTGAGTCCGTAAAAATGGCGTAAAACGCGGACAAAATTGTTCACAGCTGTGACTTTTGAGTGATAAATGCTTCAAGCGGTCTTCCCCATGCTGGTGCCATGTCATTTGAGCACTCTTCTGAGACTTTTGTGACATTTTTAGGGTTTCTACATGCTGCCGGGGGTCATTTCATAAAAATACTCGGGTCTCCCATAGGATAACATTGGGCTCGGTGCTCGGGCCGAGTACACGAGTATCTTGGGATGCTCGGCCCGAGCCTCGAGCACCCGAGCTTTTTAGTACTCGCTCATCACTACTAAATAACACACAAAAATTGTTTTCATGTTTTTTCATCTTTTAATTCACTGGTTTATTTATTGTTCTCCTTGGAAATATTTATGTTTTCTCACAGAGTATTTCTTTCTGTTCATTCTTCATTCAGAGAAAAAAAAAGATTATGATTTTTGTTCCTGAAGAAGGAGGCGGAGATGCCTTTGAAACGCGTAGAATTATGAAATAAAGAAAATCTTTTTATCTACAGCATCTGTGGTTTCTAGCGCGGCATTTAAACCAGTTTCATTCCATTTGATTTATTTATTAACTGCTCCCCGGGGCCACTGCTAAACCACTATAATCACTCACATGCGACCATAGGGTGTTGTGACTGGCACAACCCTACCAGGTGAGTGTGTCTCTTTTTGTCTCTCTACCCTCATACCGGGTAAGACCCTATTGCGCTTTTTTCCCCTACAGCTTTACAATGTATTGCTGTGACGTCAGACGTCACTGCTTGATTGTTTATTGATGCTTAACGTGATACAGGTGTAATTGGGTGTAGGTATTTAAACTCCACTCGGACATGCACTTCCATGGAGCCTCCCTGACTGCTGAAGGTGGACTCTTTACAGCATTGACTGTGCCTAAGGCAGGACTATCTAGGATCGGCTTACCATGGAACTGCATCTCTGATTTGGATTAATCATCTCTCATCTTTTACCTAGGGCAAGTATATACAAATTGTGTATCTTTTGTGTTCTATGTATTTTACCCTACAATGGAGGGATCTCTGATGGACTATATTTATATTCATAGCCTCTTGAAGAACCATTGTTTATGAGGAAACGCGTCGAGGCAAAATCACCAGGCTTACCATCCATATATAATGGTGTATGCAACATACTGAGGACTGCTATATTATTGCCAACAGCAATTTCATCTATCCACGAAAATGGAATGGTTCTCTGATAAGGACCCTGATTGTCTAAATACTGCTGAGTATTTGCTTATTATTGAGTTCGATGTATATAATTGTTTGTATCAAACCGTTACCTGTGTGATTTATATATATGTTATGGATCGTATCTAGGATCCTCCAGACTGCCCCTGGTATCCAGGAGCAGATGGAGAGACTACCCTGTATTTAGACGATCTAAAGAGATCACCTTAGGTTGTCTATTGCTGTGTTCAGCACCCTTTTGATATTTAATAAAATTTTGCACTTTGGGAAAAATTTTCTGAATTTTACCTAAGGGGCCTGCCCACAACACTTCCTCAGCAACACCCACATGCAGTCTGGAGGCAGCTGAGCAGAGAGGTGGGTGGGACATGCCGAGGAGGAAATGGGAAGCAGCCGCATCTCCCAGCCTGCTGGGTCAGCGAGGGGAGGGAGAATGTACTACAGAGTATGAAAAAAGAAGAAAGTGCAAGGTGAGTATAATCGTGCTGGAGGCTGCTGCTGGGGTGTATATAGAGGCTTTGGCTTGTGGGGTATATATGAATGCTACTGGGGTGTATATGCTGGGCTGTATATAAAGGCTGCTGGGGTGTATATAGAGGCTTCGGTGTGCGGCGGTGTCTGTGTATGACGAATCAGCAAAGTGTGGTTCAAATCCCGCGCCAATTCGCGGCCGGACTGTGCCTGTCACTGATTGGTCGAGGGCGGCTGGCGTGACCAATCAGCGATGTGGGATTTCTGTTACAGACAGAATTAGGCCCTGTGCGCACTGGAAAATGGAATTTTCTTAAGAAAATTCTGCAGGGTCTGAAAGATTACCGCACCCGCGGTAAAAAAAACGCGGCAAACCACACCCGAAAACCGCATGCAGTTTGCAGCAGTTTTACCGCGGTATTGCCGCGGTATTTTTACTGCGGTTTTGCCATGGGTTGGTACATGTGTTTTAATGCATTCAATGCAATAAAGCACATTGAAAAAAAAAAAAAAGAAAAAAAAAAGTCATTTCCTTCTGAGATAGATATAGAGATAGATAAATAAATAGATAAATAGACAGATAGAAGAATAGATAGAGGGATAGATAGAGAGATATATAGAGGACAGATCAATAAACAATTGACACTCTGCATTTCTCCCAAGCGGTAATGTGTTGTTCACATTACCGGCCGTGAGAAATTACCTGTAATTACCTCTGCAGGCTCGTTACGAGGCTGCATTCTGTACAGGGTCAGTCGCGGCTGGATGCCAGCGAAGTGGGACCTCGGTGGATTATGCCGGAGCTGTGTGTTTGGGGAGGGGTTAATAAAATGGTGAAAGAGGGGGCTTTTTTGAGTTTTATTTAAAATAAAGGATTTTTCGGTATTTGTGTTTATTCACTTTACTTACAGGTTAATCATGAAAGCTGTCTCATAGACGCTGCTATGATTAAAGCCTGGACTTAGTGGCTGCGATGCGCTGCCATTAACTCATTATTACCCTGATTGCCACCGCATCACGACAACAGGAAGAGCCGGGGACACTCCGAGACTATCGCATAATGGATGCGACAGTCCCGGGGCAGCGGCGGGCTGATATTCTCGGCTGCGGGAGGGGGGGGGCATTAACCCTGTCCCTCGCCTTCCCCAGCCTGAGAATACCGGGCCGCCGCAGTGTGCTTACCTCGGCTGGATGGTAAAAATACGGCGGAGCCCACGTGTTTTTCTTTTTTATATGTCCGTTTGATTTCTATGTGTATTCTATATGTCTGTGTCTATGTGTGAGTGCGATATGTGTGTGTTTACTCTCTGCTCCGCTTCCTCTTCCAGTCATAATGACATCACTTCCCTGCAAACCGCAGGCAGTGATGAACATTATGTCCCGAAACCGCGAAATACCACAGGGAATAATACAGGAACACGCAATGAACCGCACAGAATTTGCTACCTGCGTTATTCCCTGTGGGATTTCACGATTACATTGCAGTCAATGGACTCAAATCCCGCAGCGACGTGCGGAAAAGAAGTGACATGCAATTGTTTTTGCTGCGGGAATCCCGCAGCAAAACATGCAGCTGTCAAAATCCGCATAGTGCGCAAAGCATTTTTTTTTTCCCATAGGATTTGCTGGTGATTCACTGCAGAGATGTTATGAACATACAGCAAAACGGCAGGAAATCCGCGGCAAAAAATGGTAAGTGCGCACAGGGCCTTAGACAATTATATATATATATATATATATAATAGATGATGCCCCAGTTGTGCTTGTGTGCTTGATTAGAGCCAAAGGTGGAGACACTTATAACCACAGTTGTATTGGAAAATGGCTCCTGGAACACTTTCGTGAAATGGCCATACCACTAGTTCCATGACCAACTCACTTTAATGTCCAGGAAGGAAGGGGAGGCAGGATCATGGACAAATCTACCAGGAAGGAGAACATATCTACTAGGAAACAGCTCATGATGGGGGAAATATATACCAAAAAAGGACCCAGGGAGGAGGACATATAAACCAACATGTGAGGCATGTATGCCAGGACATTTAAACCTGGAAGGGGCTCAGGATGGGGGTCATTGGTAGAGGATGGAAGACATAACTACACACATGGTCAAAATTGTTGGTACCCCTCACTTAATGAAAGACAAACCTACAATGGTCACAGAAATAACTTGAATCTGACAAAATAATAATAAAAAAAATCTATGAAAATTAACAAATGAAAGTCAGACATTACTGCTTTTCTGCTTCCACAGATTTAAAAAAAAAAAAAAAAACCTCATAAAATAGGCCTGGTCAGAAATTATGGTACCCTTAACTTAATATTTAGTTGTACAACCTTTTGAGACAATTGCTGCAATGAAATGATTCCTGTAGGGCCTCTTTCACACATTAGTTTTTAGCCATCAGTTGCAATCCATCGTATTGTGAAAAAAAACGGATCCAGGGACTGATGCCGCTGGATCCGTTTTTTTTCTCATTGATTTGTATTAGCGAAAGGATTGTGACGGATGGCGTCACGTTTTATCCATCGTGCGACGGATCCGTCGAAAAATGTTTGTCCAGCCGATGGAAACAACAGCCAAAGTAATGTTTTTTGTTGTCAACGTCGGGCAAACGGACGTCGCCGTCCATCGTTTGGTGGTGTGGGAGCCTATGGGTGCAGGATCCATCGTAACCTGTCAAATGACGGAATCCAGCGACGGATTCCGTTTTTTTAACTGAACATGCTCCAATTTATTACCAGCCAGCCCCCAATTAGGAAAGGTATATAAACCTGCCAGGTAGGACTTCACTCATCAGTGTCCTAGCTAGACAGCCATCCACAGCGTGCAGAGAGTCCAGCCTGCCTCCCACAGCATGCAGAGAGTCCAGCCTGCCTCCCACAGGGTGCAGAGAGTCCAGCCTGCCTCCCACAGCGTGCAGAGTCCAGCCTGCCTCCCACAGCGTGCAGAGTCCATCCTGCCTCCCACAGCGTGCAGAGTCCATCCTGCCTCCCACAGCGTGCAGAGTCCATCCTGCCTCCCACAGCGTGCAGAGTCCAGCCTGCCTCCCACAGCGTGCAGAGTCCAGCCTGCCTCCCACAGCGTGCAGAGTCCAGCCTGCCTCCCACAGCGTGCAGAGTCCAGCCTGCCTCCCACAGCGTGCAGAGTCCAGCCTGCCTCCCACAGCGTGCAGAGTCCAGCCTGCCTCCCACAGCGTGCAGAGTCCAGCCTGCCTCCCACAGCGTGCAGAGTCCAGCCTGCCTCCCACAGCGTGCAGAGTCCAGCCTGCCTCCCACAGCGTGCAGAGTCCAGCCTGCCTCCCACAGCGTGCAGAGTCCAGCCTACCTGCCACAGCATGAGGATTCCAGCCAGCGTCCAGAAAAGTTTTTTTTTGTTTTTAATTTTTATTACTGTCCTTGCATTTCAATAAAGAGCTGTGTAGCTCCTACTCTGTTGAAAAAAAATTAAAAAAGTGAGTTAAAAAGATATTAACCCCTTCACCCCCGGCCACTGAAACACCCTAATGACCGGGCCATTTTTTGCAATTCTGACCACTGTCACTTTAACAGGTTACAGTCATATGAAAAAGTTTGGGCACCCCTATTAATGTTAACCTTTTTTCTTTATAACAATTTGGGGTTTTGCAACGAGTGTTTGGAAATAAGCCGTGAGCCTACGGAGTGCGCTAGCCTCCGTAGCTCACTGCTTTCAGCTTGCGTGTGACGTCACCCAGTCAGCTTGATCGCGCGCTAGGCTAGTATCCGGGATTACATCCGGCTGGTGTGCCCGGGCACAGCCAGCGCACTTCCATTCCCAGCAGCCTAGCTCCCAAATCAGTGTGGGGTCTCCACCGAAACGGAGCAACTGCCCGCCCGTCCATTACAGCGGATATTCAGACTCCTGCTCTTTCAGCCACAAGTAACGGTGAGTTGTGTACTCACAGACATTTACTCTTAACTACATCAGGTTGTTTGCAGCAGGCTTATTGTCTCTAGTTCTTCTTGCATCCTGGAAATTGCTTCTAGGATGCACTTTTAATTTTAATTTTAATCAGAAGAGGTTAATGCAGTGTGATTAACACTTTGTGATTTTATTAAGGTATATAGCAAGCGGTTTTTACGTGAACTTTCACTTTCACTTTGTTCATAAATTCTCAGTATTAATTTGTCTGTGCCTTAACCCTTCGGGTCCCTTTTAATCCTCACTCAATATTTCTCTCAGGTATACAGCAGCCTATATTGAGACCAACCAATTTGGTTGCACAACCTACCATCATTAATTTATCAAACAAGTCACCATCAGCAGTATTTATTTTGATTATAACTACCAGTCAACATTCCATTGGTTCATGAATCAGACACCCGCATTTGTGTATCCTTTCAATTAGACAACTATTGTCATCTACGGTCATTTATCCTCCATTTTGTTTAGTTATATTTCTGAAAATTACTAACAGCTTCTGAACCGGTATACTGACCAGACCACCATAGCCTACTATTCATCTAATTATTTCCGGTAATCAATATATTTTGCCGAATGTGAATATTATTGCTCAGATATATTTTCTATTCAGTCTTCATTCATCTGTATATATTTTTATACATATATATCAACATTTTTCGGCAAGTGTTGCCAGGAGCCTCACGACTTATTCCCAAACATTTATATATCATTTGCACGTGTGGGTAGCGCAGTGGTCTAATCCCCCCATTTGCCTAGATTGTTCCCAGAAGGTGTTTTGCATGTGACCTTCAATTGACCAATTGCAGCTCTGCATATTTCCTCCAATCAGTGCCTGAGCGCTGCCGTTTTTAACATACATGGTTTTTGCAACAGCTATTTCAGTTTCATATATCTAATAACTGATGGACTCAGCAATATTTCTGGATTGAAATGAGGTTTATTGTACTAACAGAAAATGTGCAATCCGCATTTAAACAAAATTTGACCGGTGCAAAAGTATGGGCACCTCAACATAAAAGTGACATTAATATTTTGTAGATCCTCCTTTTGCAAAAATAACAGCCTCTAGTCGCTTCCTGTAGCTTTTAATGAGTTCCTGGATCCTGGATGAAGGTATATTTGACCATTCCTGTTTACAAAACAATTCCAGTTTAGTTAAGTTTCATGGTCGCCGAGCATGGACAGCACGCTTCAAATCATCCCACAGATGTTCAATGATATTCAGGTCTGGGGACTGGGATGGCCATTCCAGAACATTGTTATTGTTCCTCTGCATGAATGCCTGAGTAGATTTGGAGCGGTGTTTTGGATCATTGTCTTGCTGAAATATCCATCCCTTGTGTAACTTCAACTTCGTCACTGATTCTTGCACATTATTGTCAAGAATCTACTGATACTGAGTTGAATCCATGCGACCCTCAACTTTAACAAGATTCCCGGTGCCGGCATTGGCCACACAGCCCCAAAGCATGATGGAACCTCCACCAAATTTTACTGTGGGTAGCAAGTGCTTTTCTTGGAATGCCGTGTTTTTTTGTCTCCATTCATAACGCCTTTTTGTATGACCAAACAACTCAATCTTTGTTTCATCAGTCCACAGGACCTTCTTCCAAATTGTAACTGGCTTGTCCAAATGTGCTTTTGCATACCTCAGGCGACTGTTTGTGGCGTGCTTGCAGAAACTGCTTCTTTCGCATCACTCTCCCATACAGCTTGTCCTTGTGCAAAGTGCGCTGTATTGTTGACGGATGCACATTGGCACCATCTGCAGAAAGATGATGCTGCAAGTCCTTGGAGGTGGTCTGTGGATTGTCCTTAACTGTTCTCACCATTCTTCTCTGCCTTTCTGATATTTTTCTTGGCCTGCCACTTCTGGGCTTAACAAGAACTGTACCTGTGTTCTTCCATTTCCTTACTATGTTCCTCACAGTGGAAACTGACAGTTTAAATCTCTGAGACAACTTTTTGTATCCTTCCCCTGAACAACTATGTTGAATAATCTTTTTTTTCAGATCATTTGAGAGTTGTTTTGAGGATCCCATGATGCCACTCTTCATAGGAGATTCAAATAGGAGAACAACTTGCAAGTGGCCACCTTAAATACCTTTTCTCATGATTGGATACACCTGCCTATGAAGTTCAAAGCTCAATGAGGTTACAAAACCAATTTAGTGCTTTAGTAAGTCAGTAAAAAGTAGTTAGGAGTGTTCAAATCAAGAAATTGATAAGGGTGCCCATACTTTTGCACCGGTCAAATTTTGTTTAAATGCGAATTGCACATTTTCTGTTTGTACAATAAACCTCATTTCAATCCAGAAATATTACTCAGTCCATCAGTTATTAGATATATGAAACTGAAATAGCTGTTGCAAAAACCTAAATTGTTATAAAGAAAAAAGGTTAACATTAAAAGGGGTGCCCAAACGTTTTCATATGACTGTATAACTCTGGAATGCTACAACGGATCCCGGCGATTCTGAGAATGTTTTTCATTACATATTGTACTTTATGATAGTGGTAAATTTAGGCCGATATTTTTTGCGTTTATTTGTGAAAATTTAAGAAATTTGGCGAAAATTTTGAAAATTTTGCAATTTTCAAACTTTGAAATGTTATGGCCATAAATCCGAGAGATATGTCACACATAATAGTTGCTAAATAATATTTCTCACTTGTCTACATTACACCAGTGCAATTTTTGAAAAAAAAAAAAATAAATTCATTAGGAAATTAGAAGGGGTCAAAGTTTATTAGCAATTTCTCATTTTTTCCAACTAAATTTACAAAGCCGTTTTTTTAGGGACCACATCACATTTGAAGTGACTTTGCCAAGGTGACAGAAAATACCCAAAAGTGACACTATTCTAAAATCTGCACCCCTCGCACTTCTCAAAACCACATCCAAGAAGTTTATTAACCCTTTAGGTGCTTCACAGGAACTAAAGCAATGTGGAAGGAAAAAATGAAAATGTTACTTTTTTACACAAAAATGTTACTTTAGCCATAAGATTTTGCATTTTCACAAGAAAGAAAAGAGAAAGTGCACCACACAATTTATTGTGCAATTTCTCCTGAGTACGCTGACACCTCATATGTAGTAAAAATTCAATTGTTTGGGTGCACGGCAGAGCTCAGAAGGTAAGGAGCGCCATTTGAATTTTAGAACGCATATATTAGCTGGAGTCATTAGTGGACGCCATGTTGGGTTTGAAGACCCCCTGAGGTGCCTAAACAATGGAACTCCCCCCACAAGTAACCCATTTTGGAAACTAGAGCCCTCAAATAATTTTTTAGATGTTTGATGAGCACTTTGATCGTCTGGGAGCTTCACAGAAGTTTATAACGTTGAGCCGTGAAAAGAAAAAAAAAGAAAATTACAATAAAACTATTGCTTCAACCAGTTAGCTTTTCTTTTACAAGAGTATCAGGAAAAAATGCACCAAACAATTTATTGTGCAATTTCTCCTGAGTACGCTGACACCTCATATGTAGTAAAAATTCAATTGTTTGGGTGCACGGCAGAGCTCAGAAGGTAAGGAGCACCATTTGAATTTTAGAACGCATATATTAGCTGGAGTCATTAGTGGACGCCATGTTGGGTTTGAAGACCCCCTGAGGTGCCTAAACAATGGAACTCCCCCCACAAGTAACCCATTTTGGAAACTAGAGCCCTCAAATAATTTTTTAGATGTTTGATGAGCACTTTGATCGTCTGGGAGCTTCACAGAAGTTTATAACGTTGAGCCGCGAAAAGAAAAAAAAAGAAAATTACAATAAAACTATTGCTTCAACCAGTTAGCTTTTCTTTTACAAGAGTATCAGGAAAAAATGCACCAAACAATTTATTGTGCAATTTCTCCTGAGTACGCTGACACCTCATATGTAATAAAAAATCAATTGTTTGGGCGCACGGCAGAGCTCAGAAGGTAAGGAGCACCATTTGAATTTTTGAACGCAAAATTAGCTGGACTCATTAGCAGATGCCATTTCTGGTTTGCAGACCCCTTGAGGTCCCTAAACAATGGAGCACCCCGACAAGTGACGCCATTTTGGAAACTAGACCCTTCAAGAAATTTATCTAGATGTTTGGTGAACCTTTTGAACCCCCGGGGGCTTGATAACGTTGAGCCATGAAAATATATATATATATATATATATATATATATAAATATTTTTTTTTTTACCACAAAACTGTTACTTGTGCCAGGTAGCTTTTTTTTCCACAATAGTATCAGGAAAAAATGCAGCAGAAAAAGTACGCCGTGTGCAGAATTATTAGGCAAGTTGTATTTTAGAGGATTTTTTTTATTATTGATCAACAACCATGTTCTCAATCAACCCAAAAAACTCATAAATATCAAAGCTTAATATTTTTGGAAGTTGGAGTGTTTTGTTTTTTTTTTTTCTTAAGGGATATCTGTTTTTGCTGCAGGTAACTATTACTGTGTAGAATTATTAGGCAACTTAATAAAAACCAAATATATTTCCATCTCACTTGTTTATTTTCACCAGGTAAACCAATATAACTGCACGAAATTTAGAAATAAACATTTCTGACATGCAAAAACAAAACCCAAAAAAATTAGTGACCAATATAGCCACCTTTCTTTATGACACTCAACAGCCTACCATCCATAGATTCTGTCAGTTGCTTGATCTGTTTACAATCAACATTGCGTGCAGCAGCCACCACAGCCTACCAGACACTGTTCCGAGAGGTGTGCTGTTTTCCCTCCCTGTAGATCACACATTTTATGAGGGACCACAGGTTTTCTATGGGGTTCAGATCAGGTGAACAAGGTGGCCATGTCATTATTTTTTCATCTTTTAGACCTTTACTGGCCAACCACGCTGTGGAGTAGTTGGATGCATGTGATGGGGCATTGTACTGCATGAAAATTATGTTTTTCTTGAACGATACCGACTTCTTCCTGTACCACTGCTTGAAGAAGTTGTGTTCCAAAAACTGGCAGTAGGTCTGGGAGTTGAGCTTCACTCCATACTCAACCTGAAAAGGTCCCACAAGTTCATCTTTGATGATACCAGCCCATACCAGTACCCCACCTCTACCTTGCTGGAGTCTGAGTCGGAGTGGAGCCCTCTGCCCTTTACTAATCCAGCCTCTTGCCCATTTATCTGGCCCATCAAGAGTCATTCTCATTTCATCAGTCCTCCTCATTACAGAGATGCACATCACCTTATTTTCTTTATTGGTAGTTGGCTCTCAAGCCTATACAGCTTGGAGTAGGACAACATGTATGAAAAGTATTGTGATCAAAATACTCATTTGCCTAATAATTCAGCACACAGTGTATTGTGCAATTTCTACTGAGTATGCCAATACCTCATATGTGGTGGAAAGCAATTCTTTGGGCGCATAACAGGGCTCAGAAGGGAAGGAGCGCCATTTGACAGCAAAATTGGTTGGAATCATTAGCAGACGTCATGTTGCATTTGGAGACCCAGAAACCTCACATAAATGCATAAAGAGGTATTAATACCGAAAACCAAGAAGAAGTCCCCCCCTCATATAAAATATCAAACTTTATTATAAACTGAAATTTCAAAAAGGTGCAAGTAAAATCAGGTTGTATATAGCTTACACTTCAGGAGACAGGGCCCCGGGCAAAATTCCCTAGGTATCACCCTTCCTGACCGCGGAAGTTGGCACCCTATAAATAACGAAAATGGCGCCCCCGCTCAACGTTGACTGGCCCTTATGACCCCATACTGATATCTATAGGTGCTGTTAGTCTAAAGGTCCAGTCACACTAAGCAACTTACCAGCGATCCCAACAACGATAGGGATCGCTGGTAAGTTGCTAGGAGGTTGCTGGTGAGCTGTCACACTGCGACGCTCCAGCGATCCCACCAGCAACCTGACCTGGCAGGGATCGCTGGAGCGTGGCTACACGAGTTGCTGGTGAGCTCACCAGCAACCAGTGTCCAGCCACACGTGCAGAGAGCAGGGAGCAGCGCACACTGAGCGCTGGCTCCTTGCTCTCCTAGTTACAGCACACATCGGGTTAATTACCTGATGTGTGCTGCAGCTAAATGTGCACAGAGCAGGGAGCAGCGCACACTGCTTAGCGCTGGCTCCTTGCTCTCCTAGCTACAGCACACATCGGGTTAATTAACCCGATGTGTCCTGCAGCTACATGTTTACAGAGCAGGAGCCGGCACTGACAGTGAGAGCGGCGGAGGCTGGTATCAAAGGTAAATATCGGGTAACCAAGGACAGGGCTTCTTGGTTACCCGATGTTTACATTGGTTACCAGCCTCTGCAGAAGCCGGCTCCTGCTGCCTGCACATTTAGTTGTTGCTGTCTCGCTGTCACACACAGCGATCTGTGCTTCACAGCGGGACAGCAACAACTAAAAAATGGCCCAGGACATTCAGCAACAACCAACGACCTCACAGCAGGGGCCAGGTTGTTCCTGGATGTCACACACAGCAACATCGCTAGCAACGTCACAAAAGTTGTTCGTTAGCAGCGATGTTGCTAGCGATGTTGCTTAGTGTGACGGGGCCTTAATTGAGGGCCTTACAAAATCCACAGTGATACCATCACATCCATCCAGATTAGTAATCTTTACTCCTGATATAAAAAATATCAGTATGTTCAATTTTCAGATAGTTATTACAGACCATAATGGTCAAGACAGAAATGATGAATACACAATGTGGGATGTTATGACTCAATAGTCATTTTTCAGGGTCATAACAGCATCACCATCCTCCCTATGTGTATGCAGCAATAAGATATAGATGTTCATCGCAATAGATGATAACAAAACGGCCAAATGGCCAGTACTTAGCCACACTCAGCAGCTCATTGCCCGACGCATTTCTCCCCCATAGCAATCATTTGGAGGTTCATCAGGTGCTGTCCAAAATCAGACCACATCAAGATGACACAATTCTGACAATGTCATCCACAAAAAAAAAAACTTTCTCCAGTGAGGTAGTTTTACCGGTCAGGGACCATGCTGCTCTCAGATAAGGACGCACGCCAGCAATGGCTAATGATCATCAGCCATTGTATTGCTGGCATTTCAGTTTATAATAAAGTTTGATATTTTATATGGGGTTTTTTTTCTTCTTGTTTTGCAATTGGAGACCCCCTGAGGCGCCTAAACAATGGAGCTCCCCCACAAGTGACCGCATTTTGGAAACTAGACCCCTCAAGAAATTTATCTAGATGTTTGGTGAACCTTTTGAACCCCCGGAGGCTTCACAGAAGTTGATAACGTTGAGCCATGAAAATATATATATATATATATTATTATTTTTTTTTTACCACAAAACTGTTACTTGAGCCAGGTAGCTTTTTTTTCCACAAGAGTATCAGGAAAAAATGCAGAATAAAACATATTGTGCAATTTCTCCTGAGTACGCCGATACATCATATATGGTGGAAAGTAATTGTTTGACCGCATAGCAGGGCTCAGAAGAGAAGGAGCGCCATTTGACAGCAATATGGGTTGGAATCATTAGCGGACGTCATGTCACATTTGGAGACTTCCTATGGTGTCTAAACAGTGGAGCTACCCCACAAGTGGCCCCATTTTGGAATTAGACAACTCAAGGAATGTATCTAGATGTTTGGTGTGTCCCTTGTACCTCAGAGGTTCCACAGAAGTTGATAACATTGAGCCGTGAAAATGATTATTTTTTTTTACCACAAAATGTTTGCTTCAACCAGGTAGATTCTATTTTTACAAGGGTATCAGGAAAAAATGCACCATAAAATTTATTGTGCAATATCTCCTGAGTACGCAGATACCTCATATGTGGTGGAATTCTACTGTTTGGGCGCACGTCAGAGCTTTGAAGAGAAGGAGCGCCATTTGACTTTTCAAACGCACGAACGCCGAGCAGTGATGTGCATCACTGATCAGCCGCTGCAGGATGCACAGACGGGTGAGATGCAAAAAGCGACACGGATACGGAAAAAAATAAAAACTTCACACCGAAAATTGAGCACAGATGCCGATCTGTTATGCGCATAACTGATCAGCGCTTTGCTGCTGCAGGACGTACACACAGATGAGGTGCAAAAAAACAATGCAAGATATGGACAAAAAAAAAAGTCCCGCCGAAAATTGAGCATGGATGCAGATACGTTATGTGCATCACTGATCAGCGCTCGGCGGGATGCACAGACGGATGAGGTGTAAAAATGGACAGGGGATACAGGAGAAAAAAACGTTATACTCACAATACCTGGAGGATTAGCAGGAGGATCACTGACCAGAGGAACTGCAGGAGGAATATAAGGCAGCAAGATTGACAGCTTATTACAGGAGCAGCAGGCAGGAAGTTGGACAGCTTATGTTTGAGGACCAGGAAGGACCCAGCGATGGAGGCAGATGTGATCGGACCAATGAAGACCTCGGACCACCCGGTGACAGCAGGTAGGGGACATCGGAGGAACAGCAGATGGAGAGGAGGGAGATCTCAGAAGCAGAAGAATGGGAGCAGAATGGAGATCGCGAGGGGGAGGGATGGCAGATCGGTGGGGGGACACATCGGCAAGGAACAGGGGCATCACGGGAGCGCGCAGGTGTTTCATGGGAGCGCACAGGGGCACCACAGGAGAGCGCAATACTCACAGAGGGAGCAAGAGCCGGGTTCAGAAAATAGCAGTGGTGGCAGCAGCGGTTGCGGTGTGGTACTAGAAGTACCAGCCGTTGTACGCCGTAGACATGCTGGGGGAGGGCTCCCCAGACCAACACAAGCCTTGGGATGGCGGTCACCCCCAGGTCAGACCCCCCCCACTGCACGCTGATTGGAGAGATTGCGTACCATAGCATGATCGCTCCAATCAGTGCTGCAGGGGCTGGAGGGCGCCATGTTTGATCTACAGCTATGATCTGCTGCAGCACCTCATAGCAGGATCTTACAGGATCGCATTGATTGAGGCATTGCTTTAGCCGACACCAGTTTGATCGATGTGGTTGGCAGTTCGGATTTGAACAGCCAATCGCAACAATCGTCAATTGGGGGTGGCAATGCCACTGCCCCTGGGGTCAAGCAAAGGTCTCTTGCTATAAGAAACAACAGGGGTCATCATTTGAAAGTCGTTGCTATGTCTACGGCAATCAAATGAATTTTAGGCAGTAAAGTTACGTCCCTGGTCGTTAAGTCACGTAAAAATAGGACATAGCTTTACTGCTCGTGGTCGTGAAGGGGTTAAAATTGTTCCAAAACCTTGACATCCGTTGTGTCATTTCACCAAGGTAACTTTAAATTTTTAGGTTATGTCTCACAGGAAAGGACCTGTAGTGGTTATTTTGGTTTATGTGCAATACAGAGGTGTTTGAGGTTGTATTTTAAAAAAACATGGTGTATACAAATGGGGAATGCAGAAATTGGGTCTTTTAAATTTTACCAGGGTTTTTCAAGCATTACATCTGTGGTCAATACATACTCAAGTGGGGTTTTAGGCATATCTCCCAACTTTTACAGATGAGAAAGAGGGACAAAGTCTGTGGCGCGCTGTGCGTGCCGCGGCAATTTTAGGCCACGCCCTAACCACACCCATTTTGCAATCTGTCACACCCACATGCAATCCTTTTCAGCACTGCTGATCACATTGTTTAAGGCTGCTTAGAATTTTTGGGAGGGCACCACCTGCAGGATTTGGATAATCCAACAATAGAGAGGGCCAGGGATCACCTCAACACACCAGTTATAGAATTTTTGGGAGGGCACCACCTGCAGGATTTGGATAATCCAACAATAGAGAGGGCCAGGGATCACCTCAACACACCAGTTATAGAATTTTTGGGAGGGCACCACCTGCAGGATTTGGATAATCCAACAATAGAGAGGGCCAGGGATCACCTCAACACACCAGTTATGCTTTATCCCTTACAGGGGATAAACAAAGTTTATAGAGGCCTCTGTGTATGCCTTTTTAAGTGTTTTTAACATGTATGTGTCTACTTGATTGTCAGTTTATAATAAAGATCCTTTTATACACATTTACAGGTGTATCCCTTGTTTCTGCACACCACCTTTTTCCTTATAGTAATTGTTTAAGGCTGCGTGCCCACGACCAGTGTTTGCAGCATTTTGGATGTGGCGTGTTTTTGCTGTGTCCAAAATGCTGCATTGTACAGTACAAGCACAGTGGATGGGATTTCTAAAAATCCTGTGCCCACTGTGCTTGTTTTTTCTGCAGCAAACACTGACCTACAGTGCGTCTTTCCAGACCGCAGCATGTCAATTGTTTGCTGCAGTCGCATGCGTCCTCCGTAGGGAGAAAACAAGCAGGAGACTGCAGCGCACTGAACCCTGATCGTGGGCACGGGTAGCTGTGGTCTCCTGCATTCTCCTGCAGAGGAGACTTACAGCCCCACAGGTCAGGACCCGATGCATCTAGGACACAGTGAGTCCTGATTGTGGGCACATACCCTTATAAACAATAACTGTAAATGGAAAAAATATCTACAGTACTGAATTATATTCTTAATGCAAACTTTGTAGTATTTCTTTTAAATTTGAATTATTATTATTATTATTATTATTATTTATTTATAAAGCACCATTAGTTCCATGGTGCTGTACATGAGAAGGGGGTTACATACAAAATACATATACAAGTTACAGTAGACAGACTAGTACAGAGGGAAGAGGGCCCTGCCCTTGCGGGCTTACATTCTATAGGATTATGGGGAGGAGACAGTAGGTGGGATGTAGATGGGGCGGCAGCTCCGCACGGTGGTGGGGCGGCAGCTCCGCACGGTGGTGGGGCGGCAGCTCCGCACGGTGGTGGGGCGGCAGCTCCGCACGGTGGTGAAGCAGTGATGTCATTGAAGGTTATAGGCATTTCTGAACAGATGAGTCTTTAGATTCCGTTTGAAGTTTGCAAGTGTAGTAGATAGTCTGACGTGTTGAGGCAGAGAGTTCCAGAAGACTGGGGATGTTCGGGAAAAGTCTTGGAGGCGATTGCATGAGGAGCGAATGAGAGAGGAGGAGAGAAGGAGATCTTGGGAGGACCGGAGATTACGTTTTGGAGTGTAGCGAGATATTAGTTCAGAGATATATGGAGGAGACAATTTGTGGACGGCTTTGTAAGTCAGTATTAGTAGTTTGAATTGGATATGATGGAAGATTGGGAGCCAGTGAAGGGACATGCAGAGAGGAGAAGCGGGGTGGTAGTGAGGCGAGAGGTGGATCAGTCGGGCAGCAGCATTAAGGATGGACTGAAGAGGGGCGAGCGTGTTAGCAGGGAGACCACATAGGAGGATGTTGCAGTAGTCGAGGCGGGAGATTATGAGAGCATGCACTAGCATTTTTGTAGATTGAGAATTGATGAAGGGACGGATTCTGGAAATATTTTTGAGTTGGAGACGACAGGAGGTGGTGAGGTATTGAATGTGAGGTATGAAGGACAAGGCAGAGTCAAAGGTCACTCCGAGGCACCGAACTTTGGGTGCTGGAGAGAGCGTGATGTTATTTATTGTAATAGATAGATCAGGTAGAGCGTGTAGGTGAGATGGAGGAAAGATGATCAGCTCAGTTTTGGCCACATTGAGCTTTTGGAAGCGAGAGGAGAAGAAGGAAGATATAGCAGATAGGCACTCTGGGATTCTGGACAGCAGAGATATGACATCTGGACCAGAGAGGTAGATCTGAGTGTCATCGGCATATAGGTGGTACTGGAAGCCATGGGACTTTATGAGTTGTCCCAGGCCAAATGTATAGATAGAAAAAAGTAATGGTCCCAGGACAGAGCCTTGAGGGACACCAACAGAGAGAGGACGGGATGAAGAGGTTGTGTGGGAGTGGGAGACACTAAAAGTGCGGTTGGAGAGGTATGAAGAGATCCAAGAGAGGGCGAGGTCTCTGACACCAAGGGAAGAGAGGATCTGTAGTAGCAAGGAGTGGTCAACAGTGTCGAAGGCTGAGGATAGGTCTAGAAGTAGGAGTACAGAGAAGTGGTTGTTAGCTTTGGCAGTAAGTAAGTCATTTGTGATTTTTGTCAGGGCAGTTTCAGTGGAATGATGTGGACGGAAGCCGGACTGTAGGTTGTCAAAGAGAGAGTTAGAGGAGAGGTGGGAGGAGAGTTCAGCATGGACGTGCTGTTCCAGGAGTTTTGAGGTGAATGGGAGTAGCGATATGGGGCGATAGCTGGCAGCAGAGGTTGGGTCGAGGGAAGGTTTCTTTAGGATGGGTGTGACTGTTGCATGTTTAAAGGCAGAAGGGAAGGTACCAGTCGTTAAAGATAGGTTGAAGAGATGGGTTAAGGCTGGAATTAGGATAGTGGCGAGGTTGGGGAGGAGGTGGGTTGGGATGGGATCACGTGCGCAGGTGGTGAGGTGCGCTTTTGAGAGAAGATGTGCAAGCTCTTCTTCGGTGATAGTAGAGAGGACGTTTATGGGGGAGGAGCAGTGGTCTGTTATATGAAGGGGTTGCGGTGGTTGAGCAGAAAAGACTTGTCTGGTTTGGTCGATCTTTTCTTTGAAATATGTGGCAAATTCTTCTGCGGAAATGAGGGAGGTTGGAGGGGGCAGCGGTGGGCGAAGGAGGGAGTTGAAAGTATTGAATAACTGTTTGGGGTTGTGTGTTAAAGAGGATATGAGGTTTCTGAAGTATTCCTGTTTAGCCGAGGTAAGGGCCAAGCGAAATGTGTGAATTGCATTTTTGAATGTGGTGAAGTCTTCCTGGGAGTGCGTTTTCTTCCAGCGCCGCTCTGCGGCCCTAGACACTTGCCGAAGCTTTTTAGTGAGGCTGTTGTGCCAGGGCTGTCTATTGATTTGTCTCACTCTGCCATGCACAAGAGGAGCAACTGAATCGATAGCTGATGTGAGAGTGGCGTTGTAGAAAGTGGTGGCACTGTTTGTGTCGTGGACTGAAGATATGGAAGACAGTGGTAGGATAGAGTCAGAAAGGGTGTGTATGTTGACGTGTGCGAGGTTTCTGCGAGGGTGTGATACGTGCTGGGCAGGAGGGGCAGGTGAGGAGGACAGAGCAGAGAAAGTCAATAGATGGTGGTCAGATAAAGGGAGAGGGGAGGTAGTGAGGTTATATAGGGAGCAGAGACGGGTGAAGATAAGGTCTAATGTGTGTCCATCTTTATGGGTGGCAGAGGTGGACCACTGAGATAGACCAAAAGATGAAGCAAGGGAGAGGAGTTTGGAGGCTGCTGACTGGCGGGTGTCAGTGGGGATGTTGAAGTCACCCATGATGATAGTGGGAATGTCAGCAGAGAGAAAGTGTAGAAGCCAGGCAGAGAACTGGTCGATAAAGGAAGTGGTAGGGCCTGGGGGTCTGTATATGACAGCCACTTGGAGGTTGGAAGGAGAATAGATGCGGACAGAGTGCACTTCAAAGGAAGGCAGGACAAGAGAGGGTAGAGGTGGGATTGGATTAAAGCTGCAGTTGTTAGAAAGAAGGAGGCCCACTCCTCCACCTTGTTTATTGCCAGGGCGAGGAGTGTGGGTGAAGTGGAGGCCACCGTAGCATAGCGCAGCAGGGGAGGCAGTGTTGGATGGTGTCAGCCATGTTTCAGTGATGCCCAGAAAGGATAGGTTGCTAGAGGTAAAGAGGTCGTGAATGAAGTGCAGTTTGTTACAGACTGAACGGGCATTCCACAGCGCTCCAGAGAGAGTGGGCGGCGGAGTGGGTGAGAGGGGGATGGGTTTTATATTGGAGAGGTTGCGGTAGTTACTAGTAAGGGTGGAGCGATAGGGGGGTGGTAGAGAGCAGTGTCCCATCTGGGGGGGTCCAGGATTGGGAGATATGTCACCAGCAGTGAGGAGAAGTAGAGAAAGGGAGAGCAGGTGAGAGAAGGAGAGTGGACGGAATGGTCTGCATGTTATTAAGAGAGACCTGAGATTTAGGAGCAGGTCAGCAGATGAGGACAGGTGGGGAGGTAAAAGGGAAGGGGAGATGAATATTTGTTTGGCGAGTGCTGGCGTTGGGGGATAGCGAAGGAGAGTGAGGAGGAGAGGGGCAAGGACCGTGAGGGCATAGGTGAACATGGTGAGTTTAAGGTTTCCAAATGGGAATATGAAAAAGTGTAGGGGACAAAATGCAAGTGCCAAACAGTTAAGGAGGTAACGCTCACCTTCTGGTCACTTCTGGGACATTTCTGGAATATTTCTGATTGCCCACTTAGAAAATCCCACTTAACAGACCATGGTCATAACAGACCTGTGCCAACAAATTTATACAACTCTAGAGGCCTAGAAAATGACTCAGGTGTGAGCAGAAGGGAGGGGGATAGAGGAAGAGAGCTCTGAGAAACACACCAGGGGTGAATTAGTAAGTACAAACTAAGAGAAACATTTGGACTACTTCACAGCTGGAAAACGAACTACTTAAGATGCAGAAGAAATAGACAGGTGTGAACCAAGAACAAAGAGTTAGAAGAATATGAAATTCAGATGGGAATGGTAGTGGTTGGAACAAGTATCACATACCAATAGAAATAACATACAGGAAAGGATAGACTTCAATGGGAATGGCAGTGGTTGGAACAAGTATTTTAAACTACAAAATTCTATTTTAAATCAGATCTGACCCCTAAATCTGCACTGTGTAAAAGCTGTGCATTACCTATCTGGTCTACTCTGTTAGATAAAATATCTTTAATAATATTGTGCTTCTGGTTAATAGAAGCAATTAGAGAATACTGTAGACGTATTGTTCTGCTTGGCTGCTGAAATCATGATGTGACGCCCTGGACTAGCCAGGTAGTCACAGGTAGACCCCCTGCACAAACACCAGCCCCTAAAAAGGTGTCAGCAGCCAACCTACAAAACCCTGAGTCACCTCCCTCTGAGCTTGATGAACATACCAGGGGGTGGGGCCAGGCGGTTGGCCACGCCCACCGAGTTCAGAGGGCCTGAGGCATGAAACATGGAGATCTGTTAGGAGGGAGAGGAGAGTGGAGGAGATTAGTGACAGGAGTGAAGGAGAGTGGTAGTAAAGAGTAAACATCTGCAAGGGGTCTGGGTCGGAGCCCGGACACCCCGAGACCAGGAGGCAGATGGTGCTGGCTGCCTGCAGGAGCCGGGAAGACAGCTGGTGGAACCGTAAGGGACCGGGACAGGGTAGTGGCCCGCCGGTACCGAATCGGGAAACCAACTGGAAACCGGAGCACCAGGAGGGGTACTCAGACCCAGAACGAGGTCCAGAAGCCACTGGACCACGTCGAATTTACTGATTGAGGTCTGGACCTTAGGTCCTTTCCCGTCCCAAGACCTGAAAGATGGCAACAGTCCACCGAGGGGGATAGAAAGCCACCGCACAGGCAGAGAGATCCCACGGGCCAGCGCCTGAGGACAAACAGGTTCCCCGACACACATAAAGCCAGGGAGCGGACTACCGTTGCTAAAGCATAGGCAGTCAAGATCTACAAACAAAGCTGCAGGAGAAACCACCAACCCGAGTAAGGGTCAAAGCGCAGCCGGCTGCGGGCACCGACCACCATCCTTTTTGGTTTACCAGAGACTCCGGTGTATCTGTCATAGTGAGTACAACAGTGCCCTCGGGCCGCGCACCGCACCACACCGCACCAACACGCCTGCACCTATCCCAACCACCGGGCCCTGGGACCATCATCGCCCATGCCCACGGAGGGGTTAACACCAGGCTGCATAACACCGTCCCCGGGAGCCTAGTTAACAGCAGTGGTGGTGTCCACATTGACCACAACCCGTGGGTGGCGTCACGAACTTAAATCCCTAAAAACCGCTACGGCCCCAGCCGTGGACCTCCCCACCAAAATCCCTACACGTAGCGCCAGCTTCCCTTCAGAGCGACGTGACCCCCGGTTCCGGAGGTGCTCGAGCCACCCACCAGAAACGAGCCCAGACCCGAGCGGCTCGGCAGGCAGCCGAGCCCGGGGCGGTACAATGAGATGCCGGTTTTGAACATATGCACTGACAGGGCCATTTACTATAAGGCTATGTGCCCACGGGACTATGTACCTGTGGATATATCCGCAGGTTCACCAAAGCTGCTCCCCGGAATCCGCAGCTATCCATTGCTGCGGGATTCCAGCAAAATATCTGCAGTAAACCTGCGGACATTCGTGCCACTTACCTGCGGAAGTCCTGGCCTCTATCTCCATAGTGGAGGGCCGGGACATCCGCAGGTATTTCCGCAGGAATAATTGACATGCAGTTATGTGCGGCTGCGGGACATCCGCAGCATATTCCACAGCCGCACATACCACAGCATGGACACAGCACTCCTCATATCCCATAGGATAACATGGGGAGTGTCTGTACTTGCTAAAACCTGTGGATTTAACTAGAAAATCCAGATAAATCCGCAGGTTTTCCGCAGAAAATTTCACGGGTACATAGTCCCGTGGGCACATGGCCTAATGGTGCAGATGAAGTCACCGTGTTGTCTGTTGTGCACCATTTTCGGGAGAAAACACTTTCTGGAGAAACACACCAAGACGAAAAAGACTCTGGCCCCCATGCACACACAGAAACGCACAGAAACAGATACGTACACAAACAGGTATATGTACATATACGGTACATATTTGAAGACAAATTCCCTAAAATACATATAAACAGACAAATCTATACACACACAGTCATATACTCTGACATACATAGATATATGCATCATACATATACACACATTAGAGGTAATATGTGGAAGCCGGCAGCAGCCTCACTCACCTCCCCCGCTTGTCTCCTGTCCACTCCTCCTCGGCATGTGATTGGCATCACTTTGACAGACCTAGCCGCGCACACTCAGATTGCTGTATATTTATCACAAGGGAGGCTGGGGGCTATATATATATATATATATATATATATATATATATATCTCACAGGAGGAGCTGGGGGCTACAGTATATGCATCACAGGAGGGGCTGGGGGCTACAGTATATACATCACAGGAGGGGCTGGGGGCTACAGTATATATATATATCACAGAGGGTCTTGGGGCATAGACAGTACTTGAGGGGGCATAAATATTGGGCCTGTTTCAGACGTCAGTGATTTTGGTACGTATGTGCTAGTTTTTATACGTACCAGAATCACTGACCTATGCAGACCCAGTATAATCAATGGGTCTGCACACACATCAGTGATTTTTCACTGACTGTGTCACTGTGCAGCGTACATGCATATCCGTGATTGCCGCACAGAGACATGTCCGTTTTTTTCTGGCATCACTGATGTCCCACGGACCACACTATGGTGTGATCCGTGAAACACGTACCAGAAAAACACGGACATTGAAAATAAAAAGCTTTTTCAACTCACCAGTCTCCAGTGATGCAGTGTTCGGCAGCTGCCCTCTGCCTCTTCCTGGCCGGCTCATTGTGGCATGCATATTCATTTATGCAGCCAGAGCCGACTCGGAAGTAGCTGCAGAGGTGAGAGAGAGCGGTGGCTGGATGCTGAATCGCAGGACTGTTCACCACCACGGACAGCAGGAGCGGGGACAGGTGAGTATATGTCCATGTGCAATCATGGAGTACGGATCACGGATTGCACATGGACAACCACCGTGTGCCGTGATTCACGGAGTATGAAGGGACATATGCATGTTTAACACGTCAGTGTTATCACATCTATGTTTTTCACTGAGGGGCATGCACGTTACTAAGGGGTATACATATTACATGGGGGAAATACACTTTACTGTGGGGCATACAAATTACTGGTAGCATAGATGTTACTAGGGGGCATATAGCTCTGCTGTTGGGGCTCATACAGCTCTGGGGGCACGTACAGCTCTGATGGGGGGGTGCCCATACAGCTCTGGTGGCGGGGGTGCTCATACAGCTCTGGTGAGGGGGCTGGGGGCATACAGATCTGGTGGGGGGCTGGGGGACTTACAAATCTGGTGGAGGGGCTGGGGGCATACAGATCTGTTGGGGGGGCTGGGGGGCATACAGATCTAGTGGGGGGACTGGGGGCATACAGATCTGGAGGGGACGCTGGGGGGCATACAGATCTGGTGAGGAGACTGGGGGGCATACAGATCTGGTGAGGGGGGTGGCTGGAGGCATATAGCTCTGGTGAGGAGGGGGTTGGGGCATACAGCTCTGGGTAGGTGGGGGGTCACATATAGCGTTCCTTGGTGCTGCGGCTCCTTTCCCTCCAGTCCCTTCATCTGTGAACAGAGCTCAGCATGTCGGCGGTAGCTCCGCCCACAGATGAACTTCCGTACAAAAGCAGCCCAGCTGAGAGCAGTGCACACTGGGCTGCAGGTGCCAGGTTTAAAGCGCCGGCAGTCAGGGAAGTGCTGCTGCCGCTGATCCATACCATATAGCAGCAGCATAGGGCCAGAGCAGTGAAGTAGCGCTCTTCTCTGCTCATGTGGATAGGAGGGGGAGAAAGCGAGTCGGGGAGAAAGCGAGACGGGGAGTGAGTGGGTGGGCGGAGCCACGGGACACATGGCTTACGGCCGTGACACCGGGACACCCGCTCAAAACCGGTACAGTCTTGCTGTATCCAGGACAGTTGGGAACTATGTTTTAGGGATTTAAAATGGGAAGGAGCAGCGTATTTACTGTGCAATGGTGTTTGCAAGGTACTACTTGGGTGGGTGTGTTATGTTTGTTTGTTTTTTTGCGAAATACTGGAGGGGGAGGGTTATGTTTGCTTCTGCATCGGGCATATCTAAAACATTGTAGTTGCAGAGGGGGGTGGTTAGTTAGCATTTTTTTGTTTGGGGGGGAATAGGGGTATTTTTTTGGGGGGAGGGTTAAAATCCTAATCGCTACGGAGCTATCTTTTTATTTTATACATCTATAAAAAAAAAAAAAATCTTTATTTTTATATAGCACTAACATATTCCGCAGCACTTTACATTCATCAGGAACACTGTCCCCATTGGGGCTCAAAATCTAAATTCCCTAGTGTGGGAGGAAAGCGGAGAACCCAGAGAAAAACCCACGCAAACACGGGGAGAACATGGTGTCCTTGGTGGGGTATGAACCCAGGACCCCAGCGCTGCAAGACTGCAGTGCTAACCACTGAGCCACCGTGACACCCTCTCTGTACAACAGAGAAAAAATCTTAGTATCATAGCTAACAATCGTGTTTATTTCTTGCAGAAAGTTGCATAGGCCACGACAGCCAGACAGTCTCAATCAAATATGTCTTCTTCTGGGAACCCTCCCTCATGTCGTCAGCAAACTGAGGTTTTTTCTTTTTTCTTTTTTTGTGACAACATTTTTTGTACACCTAACCTTATATGGATTAATTTTTTTTTAACAGGAAGCTGAAGCATCAGAGGTGCTTTCAGAAGGAGACGGACGGGTTGGAGAAAGACCCGGATCGGGTGCGCAGAGTGTAAGTGACGAGCCCACGGGGTCTTTCAGGGGAGGGCCACCCGTCACCGGGCCGGTTTGGGATGTCACAGCGGCCAGGCCTGGCTCCGTGCTCCCGCGGTGTCAACCAAATGAAGTTGAGATGGGGAACATGATGGGAGTAGTAGTTATTCGTGACACCATCTGTAGTATGCGGCCAGGTATTAGCCGCCGCTGCGGGAGGCCTTCTTCGGGGCGGGTGATAACGCAGTTCAGATGGTACAGCTCTCCACGGGCAGAGCTTAGGCCGCAATGAGGATGTGGGCGCGGGGTGCAGGCAGGATCAGGCGACACAGCGGTTGCAGTTGCAGGCCATGGCCACACGGGGCACTAGTAATAATAATAATAAAAAAGTTTATTTATATAGTGCCAACATATTCCAAATGCACTTTACAATCAGGTGGGGGCTTGTACAAACAAAAACAAAGCAAAATAGCACATAATTCAGCGGCTACAGTAGGAATGAGGGCCCTGCTCGAAAGCTTACAATCTATGGAAAAAGAGTTGGACACAAAAGGTGAAGCACACTTGAAGTATCTGGTCCAGCCATCGTTATGCTAGTTTTTTGGTTACATATAAACATGAATGATATAATCATTAGATGGTAACCTTTTGGGCGCCCTTACGTACTATTAGTTGTATGTAGGATGTGAGGACAGAAATAATAGAAAAAAGGTTATGAATAGCATTTGGAAGGTGAGACAGGTGAGAGTTAGATTAGTAAGTTATGATGATAAGCTTGTCTGAAGAGATGTGTTTTTAACCCCTTCAGCCCCGGGGCACTTTCCGTTTTTGCGTTTTTGTTTTTTGCTCCCCTTCTTCCGAGAGCCGTAACTTTTTTATTTTTCCGTCAATCTTGCCATATGAGGGCTTGTTTTTTGCGGGACAAGTTATACTTTTAAATGAAACCATAAGTTTTACCATATGGTGTACTGGAAAGCAGCAAAAAAATTCCAAGTGTGGAAAAATTGCAAAAAAAGTGTGATGGCACAATAGTTTTTGGGATGTTTTATTCACGGTGTTCACTATATGGTAAAACTGATGTGTGGGTATGATACCTGAGGTCGGTGCGAGTTTGTAGACACCAAACATGTATAGGTTTACTTGTATCTAAGGGGTTAAAAAAAATTCACAAGTTTGTCCAATAAAAGTGGCGCACGTTTTGCGCCATTTTCCGAAACACGTAGCGTTTTTATTTTTTGGGATCTGTGGCTCAGTGACGGCTTATTTTTTGCGTCTCGAGCTGATGTTTCTAATGGTAGCATTTTTGCGCAGATGCTACGTTTTGATCGCCTGTTATTGCATTTTGCGTAAAACTTGCGGCGACCAAAAAACGTAATTTTGGCGTTTGGAATTTTATTGCCACTACGCCGTTTACCAATCCGATTAATTGATTTTATATTTTGATAGATCGGGCATTTCTGAACGCGGCGATACCAAATATGTGTATATTTATTTATTTTTTAACCCTTTAATTTTCAATGGGGGGAAAGGGGGGTGATTTGAACTTTTAGGTTTTTTTATTTTTTTTTAATTTTTTTAAAACTTTTTTTATTTTATTTTACTAGTCCCCCTAGGGGGCTATAGCGATCAGCAATCCGATTGCTGATCGCTATCTGCTGATCACAGCTATTCCGCTGTAAACAGCAGAAATAGTCACTTTCTTTCTTCCTCTGCTCCGTGCCGAGGAAGAATGAAAGTGAAACTTCTTAGCACCAGGCGTCATCACATGACCCTGTGCTACGATGGCAACCACCGAACGTCACGTG
This sequence comes from Anomaloglossus baeobatrachus, assembly GCF_048569485.1. NCBI lineage: Eukaryota > Metazoa > Chordata > Amphibia > Anura > Aromobatidae > Anomaloglossus > Anomaloglossus baeobatrachus. The sequence continues at coordinate 237,669,122 of NC_134355.1, forward strand.
ATCACTCACGTGACGTCCGGAGGGGGCGGAGGTAAGAAAAAAAGATGGCCGCGCGCATATAGATCTCGCTGCCAGACTTTGGCAGCGAGATCTAAGGGGTTAATGTTCCGGGTGGAATGCGATTCCACTCGGAACATGTAGGCACACATGTCAGCTGTTCAAAACAGCTGATATGTGTGCCGATCCACGCCGCCTGCCCGCGGCAGGGGGCGGGGATTACCGGGACACGATCCATGACGGAAAGATCCGTCCATGGTCGTGAAGGGGTTAATGTACGCTTAAAAACATTAGGGCTGGATATTAGTCGCATTCTTTGGGATAGTGCTTTCCAGAAAACTGGCGCGGCACGAGAAAAGTCTTGGAGACGGAGGTGTGAGGGTCGTATTATGGAGGATGTTAGTCTAAGATAATTTGCGGAACGGAGGGGGCGGGTAGGATGATAGAGAGAGATGAGAGATGAGATATATGGTGGTGCAGAGCTGTGGAGAGCTTTGTGGGTGAGGGATATGAGTTTGTATTATATTCTGTAGCTGATGGGTAGCCAGTGTAGTGACTGGCACAAGGTGGAGGCATCAGTGAAGCGGCTGGACAGGAATATGACCCTGGCTGCTGCATTCAAAATGGATTGGAGAGGAGAAAGTTTGGTCTGAGGGAGACCAATCAGTAAAGCGTTGCAGTAATCCAGGCGGGAATGAATAAGAGCGACAGTAAGGGTTTTTGCAGTTTCGTAAGTGAGAAATGGTCGGATTCTGGAGATGTTTTTAAGATGCAGGTGACACTAGTGCGATCCTCGCATGACACTCGGCTCATGCTGGCAGCACAGCTGGAGCCGAGTGTCATTGCGACTGAGGTCCGATCATGCGATCGGACTTCAGCTGCGGGGGGTGGGCCGGCACTCAGGAGAGGCGGGCCGGCGCTGCGTAGGTGAAGGAGGGATTTATCTTCCTCTCCCCTCTGTAGCCAGCTATTGCCATTCTCGCCCTGCACTCATGGTACACCAGTGTACCGCGAGTGCAGTGCGATTTTTCCCTTGCCCCATAGACTTGAATGGGTGCGAGAGAAAAAAGGAACGGATTACAGTCGCAGCATGCTGCAATTGTTTTCTCGGTCGGATTAGGGCTGAGAAAAAAAATTGCTCATGGGTGCTGACACATAGGCTAATGTTGGTCCGAGTGGAATGCGTTGTTTAATTGCATTCCACTCGCACTGATTTTCATGCCGTGTGTTTTAGGCCTAAGTTCTTTACTCACTGAGATGTCACCGCCTTTGGACTGTCGAACTCCGCTGTCATGGGCTCCAGCCGATCCCAGATAGTTTGGAGGTCAGAACTGGTGTTTCTTTCAGTGAGTCCTTCCTCCCTGTGCCGAGTTGTGTGAGTCCCTGCAGCTAGAAGCTACGCTAGGACCCGAGTCCTGGGGGTTGTTCTGTGCCCCATCCCGTATAGCAGGCAGCGCGATTCCGTAGTTGGAGCCACCCTATGGTCACGACTCCTGGCTCTATATGCTGCTTTGCCCCGGGCATTTTGTGTGGGTCAGAAGACATGAAATCCTCTGCCTGGCGGATTCTGCTGGTGGGACTTGTAGTGGCCACCAGCTTGGGGCTCCGCACCCAGAAGTTGGCGCCGGTCCTGAGGGAGGTATCAGCTCTCCCCTCAGCGACTGTGTCCTCCTGCGTCTCTCTTGTTTCCTGTCCTGGACTAAACTCTTTGTAAGTGTGTGTGTGTCGCCTTGCTCCTCTGTGTCTAGCTCCTCCCTCCTGGGTTCCTGAACTAGTGAGCAGAGGGTCCACTACATTAGTGGCCACCCTCCAATGTCTCTACCCTAGCTCAGTTCCAGTGAGAGGGCATCTGTGTGTTTCGGCGGATTGTGGTGGTTTTACCAGCGATGACCTCCTCCGTACCTGAGATGAATACTGCACCTCTGGTGAGTTGCAGTACCCTGTGGCGACTGAAGCCTCAGGAGCGCCACATAAGTTATTTACATGCATCACAGAAACAGATTATCACAGATATCACAGTACACCCAACACATAAGCCTACATCCAAGCACATATTGTTTTTGTTTTGTTTTTTTGTTTTTTTTTTATAGTCTTCCGATTCTAGGGCTGAAGGTAGAGGTCCTCAAAGCTCCTCCCAGGGTCGTCGGCATGAGCGTCAGGGCAGTCAGCAGAGAGTAAGTTTTTTGGGTTTTTTTTGTATTTTTCAACTTCATGTGGATGATTTTAGTGTAATGTTTTTGGTTTTTGTCTTTTTTAACAGGCTTAAGAGCACGCATCTGATTCTGATGGTGAGAAGGCAGGATGTGTGGACATCGACCTCCTCATCCATAAAGTATGAGAGTGGGAGCCGCTGTGGAACATGGGGGACTACTGCCAAGCTGATGTAATGGTGACCCATCGGCTCTGGGAGGAAGTGTGCCATGAAGTGGTAGAAGATTGGGAGGATCTTGATGCTCGAGCCCAGAATCAAGCGCGTAAGTATTCAAAGTTCAGTAAGTTATGTTGCAGGATGTAATGTGTTGTATACTAAACAATTTGTGCTTTCACTTTACAGTGGACAAAGTTATGAAGCGGTGGCGGTCACTTAGGGATCGCTTCAAAAGGGAATTTAACAAAGATATGCAGGCCCCGAGTGGATCCGGAGGACGCAGATCCAAGTACAAGTATGTGAAAGCCCTTTCAGTCCTCAGGTCAACTATGGTGAGCAGAAGGTAAATATTCCCAACATCATTTATTAAGTAAAAATGTTTACATGCAAAACCTTTTTTTTCTGTTTCAGCCAGCAATAGCAGTATACAAAAGACAGAAAAAGATCACACATAATGATGGCGCACATCAATTGATTATATTTAAATAATTTATACAAATTTTATTGGGTCCAAAGAACTTGACACACACAATTATAAAACCATTTAAAATTACAAAAAGAACGACCTCTATGATGGTAATCAAATGCTCCAAAATACAATAATCAATATATAGGTTGGTACAAATCCCTCCTAGCAATGTTTGTAGCAATGTCTATCCTCACAATATGTCATGTTAAATAGTTCAATTCAATACAATAGTCAATGAACCATACCCAGTAATATGGACAATACCATAGCAAATCAAGAGTCAATACCACATATAAACCCTTGAGGACACTGCGGGGTAGTGACCAATACCATGATAAGTGAAATTGATACACAATTGCAACACAGCAGTAATAATTAGTAATAAGCACCAAATATAGTGTGCAATACCATAGTAGATGCCATATATAAAGCCTTGAGTAGCTAGTGCCATAGTGAATGGAGTTAATTCACCATTCAAGGAGTATTCAGGCACTGTGTAAGCAGAGTTGTATCCTGTCCAAAAGGGTTAAAAAAGGTGTAGAAAAAATGTCAACACCATATTTACCAACCGGGCCCGAAATTACTGCTATAGAGGATGGCCTTGCATGGTATAGACGGGGGTAAACAAGTACCAATGGGGAGCAAGGAAGCAAAGTTTTCTGAAGAGGAGAGGCCGTGGGAAGTCCCACGCATTACGCTGTCTAGCAGCTTCAGGATTCAGTAAAATAGTAGAGGTGGTTCATTACATGGTCCTATTATGTGCAGAATCCAGATGGATATTCCATCTTAAATCCTTTACTCCGGGTGGGCTAAATGAGGAATCATTATATACGTGATTCCTGGGCTAAATTCGAAAATAGTGTTGAAGTACCCCCTTATAATTGTGTATTTTATATTCTACAATTTTCTTATTTTCTGTTGCTTTAGGTTATAGGAATACCCTACATGCAAAAATCAACGATTTGAAAACTATCTTCCAGAATTCTTTCACCATCATACTGCTAATCTTGGAACAAAGCACTGAGATTAGAGGGAAAGAGATGTTTTGAAACCAGGCCTTGCTCAAAGAGTCTCCGCCTCACAGTGCGTACAGAAGCACTCACACCAGCCTGCTGCAATTGCTGAGCTAGCTCGGCACTGCTGGTAGTCCGATCCCGCAGCTGAAACAGTTTTAAGATACGGTCCTGGCGTTTTCTGGTCCTTCTTGGGCACCCAGGAGCCTTTTTGGCAACAATGGAAGCTCTCTCCTTGAAGTTCTTGATGGTGCGATAGATTGTTGACTGAGGTGCAATCTTTGTAGCTGCGATACTCTTCCCTGTGAGGCCATTTTTGTGCAGAGCAATGATGGCTGCACGTGTTTCTTTAGAGATAACCATGGTTAACTGAAGAGAAACAATGATACCAAGCACCAGCCTCCTTTTAAGGTGTCCAGTGGTGTCATTCTTACTTAATCATGACTGATTGATTGCCCTGTCCTCATCAACACCCACACCTGTGTTAATGGAACAATCACTAAAACAATGTTAGCTGCTCCTTTTAAGGCAGGAATGCAATGATGTTGAAATGTGTTTTGGGGGTTAAACTTCATTTTCTTAGCCAATATTTACTTTGCAAGTAATTGCTGTAAAGCTGATCACTCTTTCTGACATTCTGGAGTATATGCAAATTGCCATTAGAAAAACTTAAGCAGTAGACTTTGTAAAAATTAATATTTGTAGCATTCTCAAAACTTTTGGCCATGACTGTAGGTACTCGCCTACTTTGTAACCACGTGATTTAAAGCATATGTTATCCATTCTTGTTTTTACATATGGGTACTTGCCCACTTTCTTACATGTGATTACAAACGTCATCCATTGCAGGAACGTATGTCTGCATAGACAGACTGGTAATGCGTCTCCATTATGGTTTCTTCAATGATGTTCTGTGATGGGTATGCGCATGGGTTATTTACTTAGATTCTTGCCTTATGTCTGGGGACAAGTATCCACAAATTTCCCCACACGTGGTTGCTAATGCACGCTAGCCAACTGGTTATAGAGTGCGTTCTGAATGAACTGTGTTTGTATCTCCATGGCAATGATAGACTCACGCATGCGTTGTACGTTTTGATTCCTGCTCCTAATCCCTTGTAAATAGGTACCTGCCCACTTCCTTACATGTGACTTCAAACGTACTTCATAAATTCTGCTCTTTTGCATTAAGGTACCTGCCCACTTCCTTACACATGACTACAAACGTCATCCACTGCTGGAATGTATGTCTGCATAGACAGACTGGTAATGCATCTCCATTATTGAGACTGGCATTCCACTATCTCCTTATATGGGTATTGCTTCCGGCCTCCAGGCATTCATGTATGTTCCGACCACTGATAGGTTAAATAAATAATTGATTGACTAAATGTTTAATTGGTTGTGGTTATAAACACACTCACTGGGTTCCATGGTTCACTTCCCCTGACGAAGCTGCTAGACAGCGTAACGCATGGGGCTTCCCACGACCTCTCCTCTTCAGCAAACCTTGCTTCCTTGCTCTCCATTGGTATTTGTTTAACCCCGTCTATACCATGCATGGTCATCCTCTATACCAGTAATTTCGGGCCCGGTTGGTAAATATGGTGTTTTTTACATTTTTTAGACACTTTTTTTTAACCTTTTTGGACAGGATACAACTCTGCTTACACAGTGCCTCAATACTTCTTGAATGGTGAATTAAGTCCATTCACTATGGCACTAGCTACATTTTTGTAGGGTCCTCAAGGCATTATATATGGCATCTACTATGGTATTGCACACTATATTGGGCGCTTATTACTAATTATTACTGCTGTGTTGCAATTGTGTATCAATTTCACTTATCATGGTATTGGTCACTACCCCGCAGTTTGGATTATGTGGTTTCCACACATAAGCTGCACTCATAAACTATGCTCAGAGAGGTTGTACAGCCCTAAATTCCTATATACAGCGATAGCAATATAATAATTACAACGCGCCCCCTCTCCTCCGTTATGTGCTGCCCGCCGCTCCCCCTCATGATCGGCTGGCGCCCCCTCCCCTCCGTGATGTGCTGCCCACTCCCCCACCTCTCACCCCCGTGATCGGCTACCCGCCCCCTCCCCTGTCACCCCCGTGATGTGTACTCCCTCCCCTGTCACCCCCGTGATGTGTGCTCCCTCCGCTGTCACCCCCATGATCTGTGCTCCCTCCCCTGTCACCCCCGTGATGTGTGCTCCCTCCCCTGTCACCCCCGTGATGTGTGCTCCCTTCCCTGTCACCCCCGTGATGTGTGCTCCCTCCCCTGTCACCCCCGTGATGTGTACTCCCTCCCCTGTCACCCTCGTGATGTGTGCTCCCTTACCTGTCACCCCCGTGATCTGTGCTCCCTCCCCTGTCACCCCCGTGATCTGTGCTCCCTCTTTTACTAGGCATTGCCCCCACTAGCCAGATTCCTACTCCACACTGATGAGGGGCAAATACCCCGAAACGGCTGTCTGTGGATGGATACCATGTTTGGTATAGGTGGTCTCCTTGACTGGAGACTGCCCTTCCCGTGGTTGTTCCTTCCCGGTGAAAGACCTGGCTAGTTTCCTGCCAGCGTTGAGAAACATGTGATGGTGTCTCCGCGGCTTTCTCATTTGCATACTTCCCAGGGGGCTTTGTTCTAGAATCACTGCGTTGAGAAACACGTGATGGTGTCTCCGCAGTGGATATGTTGATCTCCCTAAGGTCAGCAATGCTTGCTTAAGTAGTCTTTTACTAGGCATTGCCCCCACTAGCCAGATTCCTACTCCACACTGATGAGGGGCAAATACCCCGAAACGGCTGTCTGTGGATGGATACCATGTTTGGTATAGGTGGTCTCCTTGACTGGAGACTGCCCTTCCCGTGGTTGTTCCTTCCCGGTGAAAGACCTGGCTAGTTTCCTGCCAGCGTTGAGAGACATGTGATGGTGTCTCCGCGGCTTTCTCATTTGCATACTTCCCAGGGGGCTTTGCTCTAGAATCACTGCGTTGAGAAACACGTGATGGTGTCTCCGCAGTGGATATGTTGATCTCCCTAAGGTCAACAATGCTTGCTTAAGTAGTCTTTTACTAGGCATTGCCCCCACTAGCCATATTCCTACTCCACACTGATGAGGGGCAAATACCCCGAAACGGCTGTCTGTGGATGGATACCATGTTTGGTATAGGTGGTCTCCTAGACTGGAGACTGCCCTTCCCGTGGTTGTTCCTTCCCGGTGAAAGACCTGGCTAGTTTCCTGCCAGCGTTGAGAAACATGTGATGGTGTCTCCGCGGCTTTCTCATTTGCATACTTCCCAGGGGGCTTTGCTCTAGAATCACTGCGTTGAGAAACACATGATGGTGTCTCCGCAGTGGATATGTTGATCTCCCTAAGGTCAGCAATGCTTGCTTAAGTAGTCTTTTACTAGGCATTGCCCCCACTAGCCAGATTCCTACTCCACACTGATGAGGGGCAAATACCCCGAAACGGCTGTCTGTGGATGGATACCATGTTTGGTATAGGTGGTCTCCTTGACTGGAGACTGCCCTTCCCGTGGTTGTTCCTTCCCGGTGAAAGACCTGGCTAGTTTCCTGCCAGCGTTGAGAAACATGTGATGGTGTCTCCGCGGCTTTCTCATTTGCATACTTCCCAGGGGGCTTTGCTCTAGAATCACTGCGTTGAGAAACACGTGATGGTGTCTCCGCAGTGGATATGTTGATCTCCCTAAGATCAACAATGCTTGCTTAAGTACCCCCGTGATGTGTGCTCCCTCCCCTGTCACCCCCGTGATCTGTGCTCCCTCCCCTGTCACCCCCGTGATCTGTGCTCCCTCACCTGTCACCCCGTGATCTGCTGTCCGCTCTCCCGCCACCTCTCACCCCCGTGATCTGTGCTCCCTCACCTCTCACCCCCGTGATCTGTGCTCTCTCACCCCCATGATCTGTGCTCTGCTCACCTGTCTCCCCCGTGATCTGCGCTGCGCACCCTCTCCCACCTCTCACCCTCCCTGATCTGCTGCCTCCTTCATCTCCTGTGATCCTGCTGCCTAGATCCATCCTGTAAGGTAACTATCCCCAATCTCACCTCCCACTCCCCATCCCCCCTATCCACCCTTCACCCCATCCTCTGCCGCTCCTGCATCCACTGCGCCCTCTCCCATCCGCCTTCACCCTATCCCAGCCGCCTCCAACCTATCCCAGCCGCCTCCGTCTCACAATCACAGATGCTCCCTTTATATGCCGCTGCCCCCCCATCTGCCGCCCCCCATCTGCCGCTGTTCTGATCCATCCTGTAAGTATTGTTCGTGGCTCTTTTCTAACTATCCCCAATCGCATCTCCCACTCCCTCTCCCCCCCCTCCTCCCCCACCTGCCTGCCGCCAAGTGCTGATCAGCTACGTGATTGGCTGATCAGGTACGTAATTGTTGCTCTAGTTTTTGCTTTTTTGTGCACCCCAAATAAAAGAAAAACAAAAAAAAAACTTGAACAATTAGGTACCTGATCAGCAATCGTCCTGCAGTCATACTCGACTTTGGACAGGACTTCTTTTTTCCATCCCACCTAGTCCCCCCCCTTTTTTGCAGAACATTCGTGCATGCGCCCTGTTTTTTTTTCTATGCCATGGGGGGTCTAGTTTCCAAAATGGGGTCACATGTTGGGGAGCTCCACTGTTTCGGCACCTCAGGGGGTCTCCAAGCACAACATGGAATACGCTAATTATCCCAGACAATTTTGCGTTTAAAAAGTCAAATGACGCTCCTTGCATTCCGAGCCCTGCTGTGCACCCAAACATTTCATTTCCACCACATATGAGGTAACTGTGTACTCAGGAGAAATTGCACCATACATTTTATGGTGCAATTTTTCCTGATACCCTTGTGAAAAAAAGCTACCTGGTTGAAGTAACAATTTTGTGGTAAAAAATTTTTTTTTATTTTCACGGCTCAACTCTATTAACTTTTGTGAAGCCCCCAGAGGATCAAAGTGCTCAATAAACATCAAGATAAATTCCATGAGGGGTCTAGTTTCCAAAATGGGGTCACATGTGGGGGAGCTCCACTGTTTCGGCACCTCAGGGGCTCTCCAAACGCAACATGGTGCGGCTAACGATTTCAGCTAATTTTCTGTTCAAAAAGTCAAATGACGCTCCTTCCCTTCCGAGTCCTGCCGTGCGCCCAAACAGTGTTTTTTCGCCACATATGAGGTATCTGCGTGCTCAGAAGAAATTGCCCAACAAATTTTGGGGGTTCATTTAATCCTGCTACCCTTGTGAAATGCAATATTTGAGGCTAAATTACCATTTTTGTTGCAAAAAGTAAAATGTTCATTTTTTACTTCCACATTGCTTTAGTTACTGTGAAGCACCAGAAGGGTTAATAACCTTCTTGAATGTGGTTTTGAGTAGCCTGAGGGGTGCCATTTTTGGAATGGTGTCACTTTTGGGTGTTTTGTGTCATGTAGACCTTTCAAAATTGCTTCAAATGTGATGTGGTCCCTTAAAAAAAGTGGCTTTGTAAACTTTGTTGTAAAAATGAGAAATTGCTCATAAACTTTGAACCCCTATAACTTCCTTAATTTTTTTTTTTTTCCCAAAATTGTTCTGAGGTAAAGTAGACATGTGGGAAATGTTATTTATTCATTATTTTGTGTCATATGTCTTGTTGGTTTTAGAGCATAAAAATTCAAAGTTTGAAAATTACAAAATTTTCAAAATTTTCGCGAAATTTCCGTTTTTTCACAAAGAAACGCAAAAAATATTGGCCTAAATTTACCACTAACATGAATCCCAATATGTCACGAAAAAACAATCTCAGAATCACCGGGATCCGTTGAAGCGTTCCAGAGTTATAACCTCATAAAGTGACACTGGTCAAAATTGCAAAAAATGGCCTGGTCTTTAGGGTCAAAACAGGCTTGGGGCTGAAGGGGTTAAACGTCTATTACATAGACGAACGAAAGTCTGGTGGAACAAAGCGTTCCTCGAGGGATACATACAGAAGCAGATGGTCCCTCGGGGACTGAGGATACAAGTCTTCCATATTTTCCTATAGAAGATACCAACTTTATTAAGAGATGGGAAGAAATCTATTCCACCAGCTCCTTGAAATTTATGGAATTATTAGTGGGTCTTAATACAAAGATGTTGGAGGAAATTGAGATGGAATTGGATGCAGCTTATCTTCAAGTGAGGGCGTTATTCTCTGACGAGGAAACTGCATCTTTTGATTTGTTGATGGTGAATAATTCTGAGGAGTGGGAAAAACAAATCAGGGAAACACATTCCAAGAAAATTAGACGTGATATGACGGACGATCAGCAAATAAAGGTGTATAGATGGCGTAGACGTCTCATCTTCAGGTGAAATCTCTTGACCAATCTCTCTCCCCCATGACTACGAGACTGGGAGCTAAAAGAAAGGGTGAACTTAAACTGGCTGGGAATAACAGTAAGAAGCCTCCAGCAGTAGGCAAATAAGTTGGAACGCCTAAGGTAATTAATAGAACAAAAAGAGAGACAGGGCAGCACTCACCGATAAACTAGGACTATTTTATTTTTTAATGCTGACAGGTGAGACGGACATGAGGGAATGCAGGGAGGGGAGCACGAGGGATGAGCGAATCTTTTCGCCACTATTCGGTATCCAACGGACAATGGGGTATTCAAGGTATTCGCTATCCAACGGCTAATATGGTATTCGCTCCGGTACTTTAATTTTCATTTCTGGACTTCCTGGCACTTTTTTTCCAGCCAATGAACACATCTGACGTTGCTTGCCCTCACAATAACGCTGCAGCCATCTTTGTTGTGGTGTTACTGTGATTGGCTTGGCCGCACGGCTATATAAGCCAGCGGCCATTTTGGTCAGTCGGTCTCTCCCTCTCTCTTTCTTACTCACCGATCACGGGCGTGGTATGGCTGTCACACTGTGGCGGGTTCTCCAACTTTTGAAAATGCCGGCCGCACATTATTCAACCTCGTATTCCCTGCTTCCCCCGGTGCCTATGATTGGTTGCAGTCAGACATGCCCCCATGCTGAGTGACAGTTGTCTTACTGCAACCAATCACAGACGCCGGTGGGCGGGTCTATATCATGTAGTAAAATAAATAAATAATGTAAAACAACGACGTGCAGTCCCCTCCCAAATGATACCCAGCTGAGGTAAGCACACAGCAGCGGGCCAATGTTCCCAGGCAGGGGAGGGCGGGGGCCATGGTTACGGCTCCTCCTCTCGCAGCCAAGAATATCAGCCAGCTGCTGCCCCGAGAATGTTGCATCCATTAGATGCGACAGTCCCGGCCTGTCGCCAGGCCTTCCTGATTGCCGGGATGCAGTGGCAATCAGGGTAATAAAAGGAGTTAGAAGTCCAAGATTAGTAATGACAACATCTATGACACGCCATCACTAATCTGTAAGTAAAGTAAATAAACACATACATCGAAAAATCCTTTATTTGAAACAAAACACCAAAAAGCCCCTCTGTCACCACTTTATTAACCCCCCAAATATCCAAGTCCAGCATAATCCACACTGACTCAGCGACGTCTGAGCGAGTGCTCAATGCAGACTCATTCCCTGAACTTCCCCGATTTTAAAGGTGTGTCCCGCGGCTCCTCCCCTCAGTGCATAATTAAATTAAATTATAATTATAAATAAATAATAATTATAAATAAATTAAATTCTTTACCGGGACAGCCAGGACTCAAACTCATGAACTAATTGTTTACAGGCAGTAGCTCTACCCATTGAGCCAATGCCTGTAATGGAAAACATAGGCAGATTGGTAATCTTGACCTCTGTATTGCAGTAGAGAAACCAGAAACAGATTATTCAGCTACAAAGATGATAGATGGATGGATTAGATAGATTGGATAGATAGATAGATTGCATGGATGGATGGAGGGATAGGGGGATGGATAGAGGGATGGATGGATTAGAGGGATGGATGGCTAAATAGAGGGATGGATGGATAGATAGATAAATAGAGGGATGGATAGATAGAGGGATGGTAGATAGATAGTGAGATAGATGGATGGATAGATAGAGGGATGGATGGCAGAATGGATAGATAGAAAGATAGATAGATAGATAGATAGATAGAGATGGATAGATGGAGAGATAGAGGGATAGATAGAGGGATAAATAGAGGGATGGATAGAGGGATAAATAGAGGGATGGAGGGATAGATGGAGAGATAGATAGTGGATAGATAGAGGGATAGATAGATAATGGATATATAGAGGGATAGAGAGATAGATAGAGGGATTGATAGACAGATAATGGATAAATAGATAAAAAAGGATAGATGGATAGATAGACAGGCAGACAGATGTCAAATACATATATAATGTCCCACCTCCCTCCATATTCTAAGCTGGCACTCTTTAGTGACTTTCATGTGGCAATAAAGGGTGCCTAGCCTAGTATTTAGCCAAAAAAAGAAATAATTAAAAAAAAAAAGCGACGTGGGGTCCCCCCCATTTTTGATAGCCAGCTAGGCTAAAGCAGATGGCTCCAGCCTGTAGACCACAGCTGGCAGCTTTAGCTTGGTTGGGGATCCAATTTGGAGGGCCCCAAGGCTCTTTTTTTTATAATTATTTATAAATAAATAATAAAAAAAAATAATGAGGTTCCCCCAAATTGGTTTACCAGCCAAGGTAAAGCGGACAGCTGTGGTCTGGTATTTTCAGGGTGGAAAGTTCCATAGTTATTGGCCCTTCCCAGCCTAAAAATAGCAGGCCGCAGCCACCCCAGAAGTGGTGCATCCATTAGATGCGCCAATCCTGGCGCTTCGCCCCAGCTCATCCTGTGCCCTGGTGCGGTGGCAAACGGGGTAATAAATGGGGTTGATACCAGATGTGTAATGTCACCTGACATCAAGCCCAGCAGTTGGTGATGTCATGGCGTCTATCAGATACCCGACATCACCAACTGTCAGTAATAAAAGTAGAAAAAAAAATAGACAAAAAAAATTATTTGAAAAAACACTCCCCAAAACATTCCCTCTTTCACCAATTTATTGTAAAGAAAAAAAAATCCCTTGTAATCCATTTTGGAAGTCCCACGATGGACCTTCTAGAATATGGGGGGCACGCTCAGAGAACATGTCCCCCATTTTCTAGGAGTGCAGACCCTCCATGTGAGGAGTGTGGGTGCAAAGAATCTGCACCTACTCACCCCGGATAACAGCAGCAGAGTCTGTGCAGCCACCGCAGCTCCACAGCTCACACTGAACACAGGAAGCTGAGCTGAGCTGACAGCCGCGCTCTGCGCATGCACATAGCGTTCATTGTGAAGGAGCAGGGATGCGGGGGATCAACGCTGCAAAAAAGTAAAAACAGCAGGGGAACAGGGGAAAACACCGGGGAGGTTATGGGGGGTGACTTAGGTGGACCCGGGTAGTAGTTTTCTGTCGCATGTGTCATGGCACATGCGACAGAAATCAGAGGAAGAGGGTGAATGCGGGCGGCGTGTTAGTGTGCGTCCTGTCATCTTGGATGAATCGGGAGGGGGCAGAGATGCAGTCAGGCACCTTCTATAGGCTGTGCCCATATTGTTTCTGCCTTTTCTCATCCATTTCAGCCTCTTCCCCAGTCACCACAGCTCACCGACGGGTCCAACATGAAATTATTCTGATTTCCCGTAGACTTACATTGGACGTCGGATATTCGCGAATACTCGAATAGCTGTGAGGTATTCGTCGGATATCCGTCGAAGCGAATAATATGGTATTCGATCATCCCTAGTAATTAACTTGTCCAAGCATAACTTTTCTGGTATGGATGTTAATGTCTTATTCAGAGGGCTCACCTTTCTCCCAGCTCACGTTTCGATCCTTTCATAGCAGTGAAGGACATACAGTACAGACCAAAGGTTTGGACACACCTTCTCATCTCTAGAACAACTGTTAAGAGGAGACTCTGTGCAGCAGGCCTTCATGGTAAAATAGCTGCTAGGAAACCACTGCTAAGGACAGGCAACAAGCAGAAGATACTTGTTTGGGATAAAGAACACAAGGAATGGACATTAGACCAGTGAAAATCTGTGCTTTGGTCTGAGGAGTCCAAATTTGAGATCTTTGGATCCAACCACCGTGTCTTTATAGAAAAGGTGAACGGATGGACTCTACATGGCTGGTTCCCACCGTGAAGCATGGAGGAGGAGGTGTGATGGTGTGGGAGTGCTTTGCTGCTGACACTGTTGGGGATTTATTCAAAATTGAAGGCATACAGAACCAGCATAGCTACCACAGCATTTTGCAGCGATTTGCTATTCCATCCGGTTTGCGTTTAGTTGGACCATCATTTATTTTTCAACAGGACAATGACCCCAAATACACCTCCAGGGTGTGTAAGGGCTATTTGACTAAGACGGAGAGTGATAGGGTGCTACGCCAGATGACCTGGTCTCCACTATCACCAGACCTGAACCCAATTGAGATGGTTTGGGGTGAGCTGGACTAGAGAGTGAAGACAAAAGGGCCAACAAGTGCTAAGCATCTCTGGGAACTCCTTCAGGACTGTTGGAAAACCATTTCCGGTGACTACCTCTTGAAGCTCATCAAGAGAATACCAAGAGTGTGCAAAGCCGTAATCAAAGCAAAAGGTGGCTACTTTGAAGAGCCTAGAATATAAGACATATTTTCAGTTGTTTCACACTTTTTTAAGTATTTCATTCCACATGTTTTAATTCATAGTTTTGATGTCTTCAATGTGAATCTACAATTTTTAGCATCATGAAAATAAAGAAAACTCTTTGAATGAGAAGGTGTGTCCAAACTTTTGGTCTGTACTGTACATATTTTTGCCCGTACACTTATCATTAAGAAGTGGTTCCATGATGAGGAATTACAGAAGGCATTCCAACAGGGGCCGAACAGACAGCTTTACAAATGCTAGAGGAACTATCTGTGAAACAGGCTTCAAGTGCACTGGGTAAGGTACCTCCACAATTACATATTAAATCTAAGAAATGTCCCCCCTTGTTGGCCTATCCAAATGTTGACCTGTTTGTGCAGTTGGTATCTGAGGAATTTTCCAAGTTCCCAAGTAACATCTATAGAGATAATTTAAATAATGAGAGAAACTGCATAAACAGGATCAAGAAATTGGATGACATCATAATAAAGCCGGCTGACAAGGGTGGAAACATTGTGGTGTGACCCTGTACACTCTATGAGAAGAAGGGGAATAGACAATTGAGGGAGAGAGATTATTATCAGCAACCTATATTTAATCCCCTAAATAAATTTACTAAATAACTGCACAATCTTTTGAAAGGTGCCCTGTATAATGGGATAATTGAGAAAAGTTTGTTTGACTCACTGTTGGTGCCAGAGCCGACGATACTGACACTATATTTACTACCCAATGTGCACAAAGATAGTAATACACACCCTGGGAGACCCATCATATCAGGCGTAGGGAATTTCTTGGAGCGGGTTTGCATATACATTGACTCCCTATTGAAACCTCTGGTAGAAACCCTTCCATTGTATATGAGGGATACCAGAAATTCCTTTCAGAAAGTTGATTCTTTGCACGTCTGTGACGACTCCCTGTTGGTCTCTTGCGATGACTAATTGCTATACACTAGCATTCGACATTGTGACGGACTATGGGCCACTTCATATTTTCTTTCCATGTCCAACATGTCTGGGAAGGAAAGGGGCTTCATCATGGATTTCTTAGAGTTTGCTCTGTCTCATAATTTTTTCTTTTTTGGGGAGTGTCTCTACCTTCAGCTGCAGGGCACTGCAATGGGCGGCATTTGTGCCCTCATATGGTAATTTATTACTGGGCCTGTGGGAGAGGGACCTCCTGTCAGATTCTGTGTCATCAATGGACTGTGTCCCGTTTTGGACACGGTACATCGATGACCTATTTCTTATCTGGCAGGGGAGCGTTAGGGAATTAGATTTATTTAATCAGAGTTTGAACAAAAATGATATTCATCTACGTCTGACTTACAAGTTCCATGAGGAGTCCCTGGAATTCCTTGACGTGTTGGTAACACGTGACGGTAATTGATTACTACAATCAGATTTATACCGAAATCCACCTCGGTAAATTCTGTACTCCATGCCACATCCGCTCATCCTGCTCATATTGTGCGTGCTATTACGATAGGACAATTTTTACGCATTCGGCGTATATGTTAATCGAAGTCAGATTTTGAATTGAGGGCCTGTGAATTGAAAAAAAGATTCCAAGATCGCAGTTATAGCACCTGTTCAATTAAGAGAGCCTACAATAGGGCGTGTCCTGGACATGGCAGCGTGAGGAAGCTTGTTCTCAGAGCTCCCGCGCCCACAACAGCAAATACACACATCCCGCGGACCCCGCTCACCCAGGATGGCCCCAAAGAAGAGACCGGGCAGTGCTGCCACTCCTGCCTCCCCCGTGGCATGCCAGAGTTCCCAGGGGAGCATGACCAGGTTCCTGGTGACATCTGGGCCTGAGCCTCCGCTGGCGGCCCGAGGCAAGATGGCGCCGGTGGGCTCGTGGCTCCCTCCGGCCAGGAATTCTCCAGGCGCAGCCCGGCGCCCTCCCACAGCCAGCAACATTGTGCCAGAGCCCAGCGGTGGGGAAAAACAGTGGAAGGAAGCGGCACCGAGACAAAAGGGAGAGAGCCCAGGTATGGAGGGCTGGAGGAGGGGGGGAACCGCACAGACTACCTCACAGCCTGCCTCCAAACACACTGCGGCGGGGGAGGCAGAGACCTCGGCCCCTGGGAGATCATGCGACCCAGGTATCCCTGCCATCCTTTGCACTAATGGGACCCCTCCCCCACTGGGGCACACCGGGCCCCTGCCCTTAACAGGCACCCTGCCCTCCGGCCCTCCGCAGGAAGATATAAACGCTCTCAGAGAGCTTATCCTGGCCCTCCCCAGCAAGAAAGACCTGGAGGATGTAGTGGCCAGAATTGAATCCTCCCAGCAGATGGCGCTCCACCCTGAGAGAGGAAATGGGGGTGCTGGAGGACAGAATTGAGGCAACGGAGCAAGTGCAGGAGTCCCTGGAGGGTAGGATGGAGCAAATTGAAAGGGACTGTGAATCTTCTAATGCCCGCATCAGAGATCTAGCCCTGCTCCTGGATGATCAAGAAAACAGGAGCAGGAGAAATAACATCAGGCTGAAGGGTATACCGGAGGACTGGCCTCAGGATCTCATGCGCACTAAAGTTCTGTCCATTTTCAACAGGGTCACCGACTGTCCGCTTGAGGCTACTTACCTTTTTGACAGAATCCACAGGGTTGCCAGGCCCGGCCTCAGACCCACGTCCTCCTCCAGAGATGTGTTATGCCGCTTACATTACTATGGAGACAGAGAAAGGATCCTACAGGGGGCCTGGGCACACGGCTCTGTTGTGAATGTTAGTTATGTTTTGGCTGCTGGGAGGCTCCCCCTGGTGGCCAGGAATGGTTTGGACTTGGACCAGGTGTGTTGTGCAGTGGGTGTTTCCTTTGCTAACTCTCTGCTTATTTAAATCCTGGTCTGATAGCAGGCTGTTGCCGGATGTCAGTTGTTCTTTGTATCTCCAGCCTGCTTAATCCTGCTCTACACCACATCTTCCCCAGATAAGTGCTTGCTCTTTATTTATTGTCTGGTTCTTTTGTTTATCTGGGTTTGTCATTTGCTGTGGTTGGTTTCAGTTTATTTGCTTGCAGGGATTTTCCCCCTTAGTGGATTGTTGAGGAACTCCCTGCAGTTCTGTGTGGAGTATAGCTCCTTTGGGTCCATGTATTTGTGGCTTGTTGACTTTGTTACGATTCTTGTTTTCTGTTCATTGGTATGACAAGGGCACCTGGTATAGGATGGAGCTATTAGATTTTTACTTATTTATATATATCTGTTTTACATATATATTTCACATGCATGTATTTATTATATTTCACACATAATTATTAATGGTTTATGTCAGTCCTACTGATTTTATTATCATAGGAATGTTTGAACCTGGATTGAGAGGCTCCCTAACTTTGGCCGGTTGTGGGAGACCTTCCTTTTCTTTCCTCTCACCTAGTTCTTACTTAGATTACCCTGTTTTCACATAACGTGAGGGGATTTGTTTACTAGAACATGCGCACTGGAGATTTTCTCACGCTCCTGAACTTAATTGACCTAGCATTCACTTCAAAGTTCTTGATGGAGCACTGGCTTCGTATCTTCCTAGTAAGCATGCGCATTCAATACTTTCCCACGGTCTTGAACTCCATTCACCCCTGCTCACTTGGCTGACAGCCGGAACCTCAGTGAACCTGTAACTCCAAAGGCTTGTGAGCCGTAACTGTATCTATACAGGTTCTGAACTGATTCCTTTCACTATGTTTTTCGGTCCTTTACTTTTTATAGTAATTATACTCGCATACACTTTTTATAATTTATCTTTTTGCCGCACCTACTTATAGTAACCCTTGCTACTACTATATATTTATGATTTTGGATTGTAATCCTTTTATGGGTACACACACAGCTATACTAATGGTAGTAATTCTTTGCCTTTATAATTTGTTACACGAACACTGTCCCTGCTACATTTTGATGACACAATGATGAGATTTTAGCGGGGATTATGTCACCGCTAACAGCATTTTTTCTTCCCACACATATTACACTCGTGGTCTTTTTTTCTTTCTTTCTTTTTTCTTTTCCCTCCCTCGTTTTTTCCTCTCCCCCTCCTTTTTTTTCCTCTCTCAGGAGGGATAGATATCCCCAATAAGCTCTTGCATGAGACTGATCCGTATATCACAAGTGGCACCTTCAGCTGCACGTTCTCCACACACTGCTCCCGGTTCCTGGTTCAATGTAAGCCTGACGCTAGCCTTAGCGTTCTAGGCAATGTACAATACACTAACTTGATTATACAGTTAGGTCCAGAAATATTTGGACAGTGACACAAGTTTTGTTATTTTAGCTGTTTACAAAAACATGTTCAGAAATACAATTATATATATAATATGGGCTGAAAGTGCACACTCCCAGCTGCAATATGAGAGTTTTCACATCCAAATCGGAGAAAGGGTTTAGGAATCATAGCTCTGTAATGCATAGCCTCCTCTTTTTCAAGGGACCAAAAGTAATTGGACAAGGGACTCTAAGGGCTGCAATTAACTCTGAAGGCATCTCCCTCGTTAACCTGTAATCAATGAAGTAGTTAAAAGGTCTGGGGTTGATTACAGGTGTGTGGTTTTGCATTTGGAAGCTGTTGCTGTGACCAGACAACATGCGGTCTAAGGAACTCTCAATTGAGGTGAAGCAGAACATCCTGAGGCTGAAAAAAAAAGAAAAAATCCATCAGAGAGATAGCAGACATGCTTGGAGTAGCAAAATCAACAGTCGGGTATATTCTGAGAAAAAAGGAATTGACTGGTGAGCTTGGGAACTCAAAAATGCCTGGGCGTCCACGGATGACAACAGTGGTGGATGATCGCCGCATACTTTCTTTGGTGAAGAAGAACCCGTTCACAACATCAACTGAAGTCCAGAACACTCTCAGTGAAGTAGGTGTATCTGTCTCTAAGTCAACAGTAAAGAGAAGACTCCATGAAAGTAAATACAAAGGGTTCACATCTAGATGCAAACCATTCATCAATTCCAAAAATAGACAGGCCAGAGTTAAATTTGCTGAAAAACACCTCATGAAGCCAGCTCAGTTCTGGAAAAGTATTCTATGGACAGATGAGACAAAGATCAACCTGTACCAGAATGATGGGAAGAAAAAAGTTTGGAGAAGAAAGGGAATGGCACATGATCCAAGGCACACCACATCCTCTGTAAAACATGGTGGAGGCAATGTGATGGCATGGGCATGCATGGCTTTCAATGGCACTGGGTCACTTGTGTTTATTGATGACATAACAGCAGACAAGAGTAGCCGTATGAATTCTGAAGTGTACCGGGATATACTTTCAGCCCAGATTCAGCCAAATGCCGCAAAGTTGATCGGACAGCGCTTCATAGTACAGATGGACAATGACCCCAAGCATACAGCCAAAGCTACCCAGGAGTTCAGGAGTGCAAAAAAGTGGAACATTCTGCAAAGGCCAAGTCAATCACCAGATCTTAACCCAATTGAGCATGCATTTCACTTGCTCAAATCCAGACTTAAGACGGAAAGACCCACAAACAAGCAAGACCTGAAGGCTGCGGCTGTAAAGGCCTGGCAAAGCATTAAGAAGGAGGAAACCCAGCGTTTGGTGATGTCCATGGGTTCCAGACTTAAGGCAGTGATTGCCTCCAAAGGATTCGCAACAAAATATTGAAAATAAAAATATTTTGTTTGGGTTTGGTTTATTTGTCCAATTACTTTTGACCTCCTAAAATGTGGAGTGTTTGTAAAGAAATGTGTACAATTCCTACAATTTCTATCAGATATTTTTGTTCAAACCTTCAAATTAAACGTTACAATCTGCACTTGAATTCTGTTGTAGAGATTTCATTTCAAATCCAATGTGGTGGCATGCAGAGCCCAACTCGCGAAAATTGTGTCACTGTCCAAATATTTCTGGACCTAACTGTATATACGTACATGGTCACATTCACAATTATATATGTATTGATATATATATATACAGTTAGGTCCAGAAATATTTGGACAGTGACTCAATTTTCGCGAGTTGGGCTCTGCATGCCACTACATTGGATTTGAAATGAAACCTCTACAACAAAATTCAAGTGCAGATTGTAACGTTTAATTTGAAGGTATGAACAAAAATATCTGATAGAAATTGTAGGAATTGTACACATTTCTTTACAAACACTCCACATTTTAGGAGGTCAAAAGTAATTGGACAAATAAACCAAACCCAAACAAAATATTTTTATTTTCAATATTTTGTTGCAAATCCTTTGGAGGCAATCACTGCCTTAAGTCTGGAACCCATGGAAATCACCAAACGCTGGGTTTCCTCCTTCTTAATGCTTTGCCAGGCCTTTACAGCTGCAGCCTTCAGGTCTTGCTTGTGTGTGTTTTTTCTTTCCGTCTTAAGTCTGGATTTGAGCAAGTGAAATGCATGCTCAATTGGGTTAAGATCTGGTGATTGACTTGGCCATTGCAGAATGTTCCACTTTTTTGCACTCATGAACTCCTGGGTAGCTTTGGCTGTATGCTTGGGGTCATTGTCCATCTGTACTATGAAGCGCCGTCCTATCAACTTTGCGGCATTTGGCTGAATCTGGGCTGAAAGTATATCCCGGTACACTTCAGAATTCATCCGGCTATTCTTGTCTGCTGTTATGTCATCAATAAACACAAGTGACCCAGTGCCATTGAAAGCCATGCATGCCCATGCCATCACGTTGCCTCCACCATGTTTTACAGAGGATGTGGTGTGCCTTGGATCATGTGCCGTTCCCTTTCTTCTCCAAACTTTTTTCTTCCCATCGTTCTGGTACAGGTTGATCTTTGTCTCATCTGTCCATAGAATACTTTTCCAGAACTGAGCTGGCTTCATGAGGTGTTTTTCAGCAAATTTAACTCTGGCCTGTCTATTTTTGGAATTGATGAATGGTTTGCATCTAGATGTGAACCCTTTGTATTTACTTTCATGGAGTCTTCTCTTTACTGTTGACTTAGGGAAAGATACACCTACTTCACTGAGAGTGTTCTGGACTTCAGTTGATGTTGTGAACGGGTTCTTCTTCACCAAAGAAAGTATGCGGCGATCATCCACCACTGTTGTCATCCGTGGACGCCCAGGCCTTTTTGAGTTCCCAAGCTCACCAGTCAATTCCTTTTTTCTCAGAATGTACCCGACTGTTGATTTTGCTACTCCAAGCATGTCTGCTATCTCTCTGATGGATTTTTACTTTTTTTTCAGCCTCAGGATGTTCTCCTTCACCTCAATTGAGAGTTCCTTAGACCGCATGTTGTCTTGTCACAGCAACAGCTTCCAAATGCAAAACCACACACCTGTAATCAACCCCAGACCTTTTAACTACTTCATTGATTACAGGTTAACGAGGGAGACGCCTTCAGAGTTAATTGCAGCCCTTAGAGTCCCTTGTCCAATTACTTTTGGTCCCTTGAAAAAGAGGAGGCTATGCATTACAGAGCTATGATTCCTAAACCCTTTCTCCGATTTGGATGTGTAAACTCTCATATTGCAGCTGGGAGTGTGAACTTTCAGCCCATATTATATATATAATTGTATTTCTGAACATGTTTTTGTAAACAGCTAAAATAACAAAACTTGTGTCACTGTCCAAATATTTCTGGACCTAACTGTATATATATATATATATATATATATATATATATATATATATATATATATATATATATATAATTTTAGTACGCAATAAACCACTCCTTTTTTGTATTTTTTTATTTTTTAATATAATTCTTTATTTTAAAAGCTTGGGATACAATAGAGAGCGTATGACAGAATAATTTGCATTATGATTTTATTACAATATACTACGTCATCTGTGATCTTGTAAGGTGCAGATTCCCGCCGATTTTTTTCTCTGGAGGTGTGCCTTGACGTCATCTCCAAGGTATATAATGCTGTATAGGCTCTCTATACAGCAGATTTGATGATTCTTTGCTGGTTTGTCCTGAGGAAGGGATCTGTGTCTCCTGAAACGCGTTGACCTGACCTGTGCATGAAATAAAGAAACATTAATCTAAAGCTCATATGAACCTGTGGTCCTTGGCGCGGCTTTGAAACCCATCTCTACTACTCTCTGTTATCGGCCCTATTGGGACCGCTGCCGGGACTTGGAGTTACATGCTGTTATAGGAGTTGTGACTTTCACAACCCCTTTTGGTGAGTAGGATTGCTCTTTGCTTCACCCTATATATATTGGGGTAAGACCCTATTGTGCTTCCTTTTTCCACAGTTTTTCTTCTGACCTGATTGGGACCTGGCGTGACCAGATCTTCTTTTCCTGTGGATATAGCAGCAGAGGGTCATTGACTAAAGAATGGATTACTTCAATAATCGTCTATCTTCTAGAGAGAAACTGATCCTACAAACAGTAGGTGCACCTGAACTGCATAACAATGATTGGGATTTGAATGTACCTAATGTGTACTCAGAGGAGGATACAATTATGATGAAAAAACTGTTCCTACGGTTGGAGGATCTTCTTAAGGAGGAATTGAGGTTTGGCCTTGATGCCAGATTCCTCTCCATATATATGGAAGAAAAATTATGTCCGAGAGGACTAAGGATTAGACATGATTCTCCATTCCCTTTGGATCCGATATTCACTACTGAATGGGATGGTATACTACAGAACTGCATGCAGAGTATGCTGCAATGTTTATTTAAGAAAAGAACCAGTATTGCCAATGAAACAACGGTGAAAATTAACGAACTTTATAAGGAACTTAATCACTATGACTTACATCCTGAATATAAGATTGTAAATTCTGACATTAATACTAAACTGACTCAATTGGAACAGGACACCATCTTTAGAAAGTTTAAAAAACTTCAGAGGGACAGACAGGACATGATTCCCAACAGAACACAGGATCCCATTCACAGGGACAATACTAGAGAACCCTTAAATCGTGGACATAGAATTAATAGCCATAGTAAAAGTTTTTTCAATAGCAAGTTCCACAAAAAGAGGACTGACTCCTTTACTAGAAACGCATCTATTGATAATAACCCTAAAACAAAGTCTATCCACCATCTCAACGGTCGGGCCCCTAACATTGAGCCCATAATGACTACCACATTTGATGAAGTTTTCCCCACTGAACCAGTGATAACTGAACCAGTGATAACAATCCCAAATGATACTACTAAAGCCAATGACAATCCCAGGGACTTTGTGGAAACTAGAAAACAACTAGAGGACATTAGAGTCCAGATCGAGAGGATCCGTAGGGGAAGAGATCTGGATCTGATGCAGGGAGGAGACAATCTCTCCTCTATGGAAACGGATACACCTGATAAGGATTCCATAGACCTGTTAGAAATATCTACACATGAGGAGTATGTTCCACTACCGGAGATACAGGATACTATTGTAGCGTCCCCAGTAGTTGACCACACAATTACTATTGACAATAGCCAAAGAGGGAACACTTGCGTTCCTTTTTTATCTATGGCCAGAAACACACAGAGCCACATTACAAACTTCCTGACACCCAGAACAGGAAAAAGAAAAAGCAATACAGAGGAACAAGGGCTGGAACTAGGATCCAGCAAAAAAGAGAGGAGAGGTCTATAGCAATAAATAAAAATAAAAATAATAAAAATAAAAATATGGGTATTTTCAATTTATCGAACCACACTTTATCCGAAGGGGAAATAAAAATTCTTAATAAAGGATTATCTTTTTGTCCGGCTACCAATGCCAATGACTTTGATTTATATCTGGATTTCCAGAGATTTGTCAGAAAACTCACATTAACGAGACATTTCCAAATTCATAAAAATAACCCTAACACTGCTGAAGAAGGTATGGATGATTACCACCATACAGACCTTAAAGTAAAATCCAGTTTTTACCCCTTACAGAGCAAAGGTCACCACTTAAAAACCTTCAGTGACCTAGTACTGGAGGACCTTAAAAAACTTAAAGACTACAGGAGTACCACTAAAACGAACCTCACTACAGAGGAAAGAAAAGCTCTCCTCTCACTTAAAAATAATCCCGACCTGGTTATCAGGAGTGCCGATAAGGGTGGGGGTATAGTAATACAGGATAAAGAGATCTATATCCAGGAAGCCTTAAGGAACCTGTCAAACCCCACACATTATGAGGTGGTAGACATGGTCCACTATGATCGGTCCATTATGGAATACCATTCCTTGATACAAAGAAGGGAATTTTGTTTACTTACCGTAAATTCCTTTTCTTCTAGCTCCTATTGGGAGACCCAGACAATTGGGTGTATAGCTTCTGCCTCCGGAGGCCACACAAAGTATTACACTTTAAAAAGTGTAACCCCTCCCCTCTGCCTATACACCCTCCCGTGCATCACGGGCTCCTCAGTTTTGGTGCAAAAGCAGGAAGGAGGAAAGTTATAAATTGGTCTAAGGTAAATTCAATCCGAAGGATGTTCGGAGAACTGAAACCATGAACCCAAAGAACAATTCAACATGAACAACATGTGTACACAAAGAACAACAGCCCGAAGGGAACAGGGGCGGGTGCTGGGTCTCCCAATAGGAGCTAGAAGAAAAGGAATTTACGGTAAGTAAACAAAATTCCCTTCTTCTTTGTCGCTCCATTGGGAGACCCAGACAATTGGGACGTCCAAAAGCAGTCCCTGGGTGGGTAAAAGAATACCCCAATAAAAAGAGCCGACAAGGGCTCCCTCTTACAAGTGGGCAACCGCCGCCTGAAGGACTCGCCTACCTAGGCTGGCATCTGCCGAAGCATAGGTATGCACCTGATAGTGTTTCGTGAAAGTGTGCAGACTCGACCAGGTAGCCGCCTGACACACCTGCTGAGCCGTAGCCTGGTGCCGCAATGCCCAGGATGCACCCACGGCTCTGGTAGAATGGGCTTTCAGCCCTGCAGGAATCGGAAGCCCAGAAGAATGGTAGGCTTCAAGAATCGGTTCCTTGATCCACCGAGCCAAGGTTGACTTGGAAGCCTGCGACCCCTTACGCTGGCCAGCGACAAGGACAAAGAGCGCATCAGAACGGCGCAGGGGCGCCGTGCGAGAAATGTAGAGCCGGAGTGCTCTCACTAGATCTAACAAATGCAACTCCTTTTCACATTGGTGAACTGGATGAGGACAAAAAGAAGGTAAGGAGATATCCTGATTGAGATGAAAAGGGGATACCACCTTAGGGAGAAATTCCGGGACCGGACGCAGAACCACCTTATCCTGGTGAAAAACCAGGAAGGGGGCTTTGCATGACAGCGCTGCCAACTCCGACACTCTACAGAGCGATGTGACTGCCACTAGAAAGACCACCTTCTGCGAAAGACGAGAAAGGGAGACATCCCGCAGTGGCTCGAAAGGCGGTTTCTGAAGAGCCTTTAGCACTCTGTTAAGATCCCATGGTTCCAACGGCCTCTTGTAAGGTGGGACTATGTGGCAAACTCCCTGCAGGAACGTGCGGACCTGCGGAAGCCTGGCTAGACGCTTTTGAAAAAATACGGATAGCGCCGATACTTGTCCCTTGAGAGAGCCGAGAGACAACCCCTTGTCCATTCCGGATTGAAGGAAAGAAAGAAAAGTGGGTAAGGCAAACGGCCAGGGGGTAAAACCCTGATCAGAGCACCAGGATAAGAAGATCCTCCAAGTCCTATGATAGATCTTGGCGGACGTTGGTTTCCTGGCCTGTCTCATAGTGGCAATGACATCTTGAGATAAGCCTGAGGACGCTAGGAGCCAGGACTCAATGGCCACACAGTCAGGTTGAGGGCCGCAGAATTCAGATGGAAAAATGGCCCTTGAGACAGCAAGTCTGGTCGGTCTGGGAGTGCCCACGGTTGACCCACCGTGAGGTGCCACAGATCCGGGTACCACGACCTCCTCGGCCAGTCTGGAGCGATGAGGATGGCGTGGCGGCAGTCGGACTTGATCTTGCGTAACACTCTGGGCAGCATTGCCAGAGGAGGAAATACATAAGGCAGTCGAAACTGCGACCAATCCTGAACTAATGCGTCCGCCGCCAGAGCTCTGTGATCTTGAGACCGTGCCATGAATGCCGGGACTTTGTTGTTGTGCCGAGACGCCATGAGGTCGACGTCCGGCGTCCCCCAGCGGCAACAGATCTCTTGAAACACATCCGGGTGAAGAGACCATTCCCCTGCGTCCATGCCCTGGCAACTGAGAAAGTCTGCTTCCCAGTTTTCTACGCCCGGGATGTGAACTGCGGAGATGGTGGAGGCTGTGGCCTCCGCCCACAGCAGAATCCGCCGAACTTCTTGGAAGGCTTGACGGCTGCGCGTGCCGCCCTGGTGGTTGATGTACGTGACCGCCGTGGCGTTGTCCGACTGTATGCGGATCTGCCTGCCCTCCAGCCACCGATGGAACGCCTTTAGGGCTAGGTACACTGCCCTTATCTCCAGAACATTGATCTGAAGGGAGGACTCTGTCGGAGTCCAGGTTCCCTGAGCCCTGTGGTGGAGAAAAACCGCTCCCCACCCTGACAGACTCGCGTCCGTCGTGACCACAGCCCAGCATGGGGGCAGGAAGGATTTTCCCTTCGACAGAGAAGTGGGAAGAAGCCACCACTGCAGAGAGGTTTTGGCTGCCAGAGAAAGGGAGACGTTCCTGTCTAGGGACGTCGACCTCCTGTCCCATTTGCGGAGAATGTCCCATTGGAGTGGACGCAGATGAAACTGCGCAAAAGGGACTGCCTCCATCGCTGCCACCATCTTCCCCAGGAAGTGCATGAGGCGCCTCAAGGGGTGTGACTGGGCCCGAAGGAGAGAGTGCACCTCAGCTTGCAGCGAACGCTGTTTGTCCAGCGGAAGCTTGACTATCGCTGAGAGAGTATGAAACTCCATCCCGAGGTAAGTCAGTGATTGGGCCGGAGTCAATTTTGACTTTGGGAAATTGATGATCCACCCGAACCTCTGGAGAGTCTCCAGAGCAACGGCCAGGCTGTGTTGACATGCCACCCGGGAGGGTGCCTTGACCAGGAGATCGTCTAAGTAAGGGATCACCGAGTGGCCCTGAGAGTGTAGGACTGCCACAACGGATGCCATGACCTTGGTGAAGACCCGTGGGGCTGTCGCCAGGCCGAAAGGCAGTGCCACAAACTGAAAGTGTTCGTCCCTGATGGCGAAACGCAGGAAGCGTTGATGCTCTGGTGCGATCGGCACATGGAGATAGGCATCCCTGATGTCGATTGATGCTAGGAAGTCTCCTTGCGACATCGAAGCGATGACAGAGCGGAGGGGTTCCATGCGAAACCGTCTGGTTCTCACATGTCTGTTGAGCAATTTGAGGTCCAAAATGGGACGGAATGATCCGTCCTTTTTTGGCACCACGAACAGGTTGGAGTAAAAACCGCGACCACGTTCCTGAGGGGGAACGGGGATCACAACTCCTTCTGTCTTCAGAGTGTCCACCGCCTGAGCAAGTGCATCGGCTCACTCGGGGGGCGGAGATGTTCAGAAGAAACGAGTCGGAGGACGAGAGCAGAACTCTATCCTGTAACCGTGAGACAGAATGTCTCTCACCCATCGGTCTTGGACATGTGGCCACCAGGCGTCGCCAAAGCGGGAGAGCCTGCTACCGACCAAGGATGCGGTTTGTGGAGGCTGAAAGTCATGAGGAGGCCGCCTTGGAGACGGTGCCTCCGGCGGTCTTTGGGGGACGTGACTTAGACCTCCATGCAGAAGAGTTCCTCTGGCTCTTCTGTGGCCTGTTGGACGAGGATGATTGTGATCTGGCTGAGGGCCGAAAGGACCGAAACCTCGCCTGAATCTTCCGTTGCTGAGGTCTGTTTGGCTTGGATTGGGGTAAGGACGAGTCCTTTCCCTTAGATTGCTTAATAATTTCATCCAATTGCTCGCCAAACAATCAGTCGCCAGAAAAAGGCAAACCGGTCAAGAACTTCTTGGAAGCAGAGTCTGCCTTCCATTCGCGTAGCCACATGGCCCTGCGGACTGCCACCGAATTGGCGGATGCTACCGCTGTACGGCTAGCAGAGTCCAGGACGGCGTTCATGGCGTAGGACGAAAAAGCCGACGCCTGAGAAGTCAAAGACGCCACTTGCGGAGCAGAGGTACGTGTGACCGTATTAATCTCAGACAGACAAGCTGAGATAGCTTGGAGTGCCCACACGGCTGCAAAGGCTGGGGCAAAAGACGCGCCTGTGGCTTCAAAGATGGATTTCATTAGGAGCTCTATCTGCCTGTCAGTGGCATCATTGAGCGATGAACCGTCAGCCACTGCTACTACGGATCTAGCCGCCAGTCTAGAGACTGGAGGATCCACCTTGGGACATTGAGCCCAACCCTTGACTACGTCAGAGGGGAAGGGGTAACGTGTGTCATTAAGGCGCTTAGAAAAGCGCTTGTCTGGAAAAGCTCTGTGCTTCTGGACAGCATCTCTGAAGTTAGAGTGATCGAAAAAAGCACTCCGTGTACGTTTGGGAAACCTAAACTGGTGTTTCTCCTGCTGTGAAGACGACTCCTCCACAGGTAGAGGCGGGGGAGATAGATCTAGCACCTGGTTGATTGACGCTATAAGGTCATTTACTATGGCGTCCCCTTCAGGTGTATCAAGATTGAGAGCAACGTCAGGGTCAGAGCCCTGGGCTGCGACCTCTGCCTCATCCTCCAGAGAGTCCTCAAGCTGAGACCCCGAACAGCGTGAGGAAGTCGGGGAAGATTCCCAGCGAGCCCGCTTAGCTGGTCTGGGACTGCGGTCCGTGCTGGAGTCCTCCACGTGATACCTAGGGGCCACCCCAGGAGCATCCTGCGGCGCAGACCGAGATGGGCCTGGGGGCGATGACCCCGCAGTGCCCGGGGCCTGTGTAAGGGCCGGTCTGGACTGTAAGGCTTCTAGTATCTTAGCAGACCATTTGTCCATAGACTGAGCCATGGATTGTGAAAGTGACTCAGAGAGTTTCTCAGCTAAAACTGCAAACTCTGTCCCTGCCGCCTGGACAGGGGAGGCCGGCGGTTCTACCTGGGCCGAGGGTCCCACCAGTGCCCGAGGCTCCGGCTGAGCGAGTGCCACAGGGCCCGAGCATTGCTCACAGTGAGGGTAGGTGGAACCTGCAGGTAGCATAGCCGCACAAGAGGTACAGGTTGCAAAATAACCCTGTGTCTTGGTACCCTTGCTCCTTGTGACCGACATGCTGTTCTCTCCTAGGAGAGTAATCACTGAGGGTATATAGCCAAGGGCCAAACACTGCGGCCGAACCTAGAAAATGTATACAATATAATATATATATGTACAGTTCGGCACCCTAGGGGGACCAGCACCGGGTGACCGGTGTGGCTTACCGACCGCCCAGAGCGGTGTGTGTCCACCAGATTCCCTGCCTTGGGTCTCCCAGAGCTGCAGCCAGAAGTCCTCCACCGGCAGAATGTGTTTAAAACATGGCTGCCGGCGTTCTAAGGGGAGGAGGGAGCCGTGGGCGTGATCAATAAAGTGTGGGAATCTGGTGCCCCAGAGTGATGAGTGAGGGGGGAGGAGGACACTAAAGTATGCTCCAGCCCTCACAGTCGACGTCAGGCCGACCGTCCCGCCCTTACCCCTGACTGGCAGGCCCGGGGGCGGGAGTTTAATGCACTAGGCCGCAAAAGCCGGGGACTAAATTTAATACCGCGGCCGGCAAGCAGGCGCAGTCAGCGCGGTAGTCCCGGTCGTCACACAAAAACAGCAGCCGCTGCAGCGTCTGAGACCAAGTGCTCCATGCACCGTCCCCAAGGGGACACAGAGTACCTTTATGATGCAGGGCCTGTCCCTGATGATACTCAGTCTCCTGTCCGTCAGAATCCCACAGGGGCTGCGGAGGGAGCCCGGTCCCAGTGCCTGGATGACCGGTTAGGATCCCACTTCTCCCAGAGCCTCTAAGGGATGGGGAAGGAAAACGGCATGTGGCTCCAGCCTTTGTACCCGCAATGGGTACCTCAACCTTAACAGCACCGCCGACATAGTGGGGTGAGAAGGGAGCATGCCGGGGGCCCTGTTAGGGGCCCTCTTTTCTTCCATCCGATACAATCAGCAGCTGCTGCTGACTAAAATGGGAGCTTGAGTGAATGTGTGCCTCCTTCAACACAAAGCATAAAAACTGAGGAGCCCGTGATGCACGGGAGGGTGTATAGGCAGAGGGGAGGGGTTACACTTTTTAAAGTGTAATACTTTGTGTGGCCTCCGGAGGCAGAAGCTATACACCCAATTGTCTGGGTCTCCCAATGGAGCGACAAAGAAAAGCAATAACAGCAGGTATATTGAATAAAGATGAGAGAAAATTTCTTGATATTAAGAACCCGAAAATGGCATTTTACTATCACTTGCCCAAAATACACAAAAGCCTTCTAAATCCCCCAGGGAGGCCGATTATCTCTGGGATAGACTCACTAACGGTTAATCTGGCAGCCTACATAGACCGGGTCATGAGGGTACACGTCACTAATTTGAGAAGTTATTTACGGGACTCTACACACCTCATCAATATCATTAAGGATGTGGAATGGAAAAACTCCTTTTTATTTGTATCTTCAGATATCTCAGCCTTATACACGAACATCTCCCATGATTTAGGTTTAGAGTGTTTTAAACAATTCCTTTTGGCGGATGACCGGCTACCTGGGGCTCAAAAAGAATTTCTCCTTGAGGGGATGAGATTCATATTGACTAATAATTACTTTACTTTTCAAGATTTATTATACCATCAGTGCTGCGGAACTGCGATGGGGTCAAAGGTCGCACCTACGTTTGCTAACCTCTTTATGGGTATGTTCGAATTATTATTTATATACAATTCGGAATTTTTTAAACTCGTAATTGTGTATAAAAGATATATTGATGATCCGTTCTTCATTTGGGACAATGCAGATGAAAATATTGATACCTTCCTGAGGCATATAGAGAATAATAATTGGGGTCTGACTTTCTCCCCTAATGTAAGAAAGGATGCAATTGATTTTTTGGATCTGACCATCATGCACATGAAGGGAACAATTGTTACTAAAACCTTCTTTAAAAAGGTGGATAGTAATGGTTATATCCATTTCTCTAGTAGCCATTACCACAAATGGCTCAGGAATGTCCCGAAAAATAAATTTCAGAGAATCCGCAGAAATTGTACATCTAACGGAGATTTTCTCATACAGGCAAATACCCTGAAGGAAAGATTCTTGGATAAAGACTATCCCCCTTCATTGATAAAAAAAGCATACAGGGAAAATAAAACCCTGACACAGACAGATCTTATTACACAGAATAGAATTGCAGAGAAGAATTTTGATTACACTTTTTCCTCCAACCTTTTAATTACCTATAGTAATGATGGGGACTTGATTAAGAACATCATTCACAAACACTGGAAAATCCTTCAGAATGATCCCTTTTTGAAGGATGCCATACCAGAGAGACCAGGG
The DNA here is from genome assembly GCF_048569485.1 of Anomaloglossus baeobatrachus. Taxonomy (NCBI): domain Eukaryota; kingdom Metazoa; phylum Chordata; class Amphibia; order Anura; family Aromobatidae; genus Anomaloglossus; species Anomaloglossus baeobatrachus. Next base: position 237,700,956 of record NC_134355.1, read on the forward strand.
ATTACCTACCGGAGGGGCCCTAGTCTAAAAAATCAACTTGCCCCTAGTAGAATGAGAAAGGATACCATCAGGGAAACCACTAACAATATGGTGGGGGCTTTTAAATGTCTAGTAAGAAACTGTTTGTGTTGAAAATCCATACAGCACAAAAGGGTTAATTTTAATTCCTCAATAGGAGGAGATGTTTTTTCTATCAGAACCCACCTTACTTGTCAGTCGGATTTTGTCATATATCTGATTGATTGTGAATGCAGCAAACAGTACATAGGGAGAACCACCCAGGCATTACACAACAGATTGAACTCTCATAGACATAATATAAAAATAGGGTTCATGCTACATGGCCTTTCTAGACATGTTACTTTATGCCATGATGGGAAATCAAAACTTAGGATTACTCCCATTGAACAAATACCCCCGTTTGCCCACAACCGCATTGATTTATTAAAGAGAAAGGAAACATACTGGATATACAAATTAAATACTCTTAAACCCTTTGGGCTCAATGAGGTTACAGACCTATTTTATTAGAGGCATGTTTTCTATACATATTATTAACTTGTCTATATTAGTATAAAGTGTTTTTATCTCCGGTATTTATATATATATATATATATCTTTACATATCCATTATATATATATATTTCTATTTTGTATTTTTTATGTGTAATTTATCTTTGGTAATAATTTATATGCCAGGCTTGAACAGTGCCTATTTTATTATATTGTTTTTATACTATTTTATGTTTTTTATATATATTTGCGTGTATATATATATATATACGTTTTTATCTTGAGTAATAATTCCTTTATATATTAGCTTTTTACTTATTTATATATATCTGTTTTACATATATATATATTTCACATGCATGTATTTATTATATTTCACACATAATTATTAATGGTTTATGTCAGTCCTACTGATTTTATTATCATAGGAATGTTTGAACCTGGATTGAGAGGCTCCCTAACTTTGGCCGGTTGTGGGAGACCTTCCTTTTCTTTCCTCTTACCTAGTTCTTACTTAGATTACCCTGTTTGCACATAACGTGAGGGGATTTGTTTACTAGAACATGCGCACTAGAGATTTTCTCACGCTCCTGAACTTAATTGACCTAGCATTCACTTCAAAGTTCTTGATGGAGCACTGGCTTCGTATCTTCCTAGTAAGCATGCGCATTCAATACTTTCCCATGGTCTTGAACTCCGTTCACCCCTGCTCACTTGGCTGACAGCCGGAACCTCAGTGAACCTGTAACTCCAAAGGCTTGTGAGCCGTAACTGTATCTATACAGGTTCTGAACTGATTCCTTTCACTATGTTTTTCGGTCCTTTACTTTTTATAGTAATTATACTCGCATACACTTTTTACAATTTATCTTTTTGCCGCACCTACTTATAGTAACCCTTGCTACTACTATATATTTATGATTTTGGATTGTAATCCTTTTATGGGTACACACACAGCTATACTAATGGTAGTAATTCTTTGCCTTTATAATTTGTTACACGAACACTGTCCCTGCTACATTTTGATGACACAATGATGAGATTTTAGCGGGGATTATGTCACTGCTAACAGCATTTTTTCTTCCCACACATATTACACTCGTGGTCTTTTTTTCTTTCTTTCTTTTTTCTTTTCCCTCCCTCGTTTTTTCCTTCCCCCCTCCTTTTTTTTTCCTCTCTCAGGAGGGATAGATATTCCCAATAAGCTCTTGCATGAGACTGGTCCGTATATCACAAGTGGCACCTTCAGCTGCACGTTCTCTACACACTGCTCCCGGTTCCTGGTTCAATGTAAGCCTGACGCTAGCCTTAGCGTTCTAGGCAATGTACAATACACTAACTTGATTATATATACGTACATGGTCACATTCACAATTATATATGTATTGATATATATATATAATTTTAGTACGCAATAAACCACTCCTTTTTTGTATTTTTTTATTTTTTAATATAATTCTTTATTTTAAAAGTTTGGGATACAATAGAGAGTGTATGACAGAATAATTTGCATTATGATTTTATTACAATATACTACGTCATCTGTGATCTTGTAAGGTGCAGATTCCCGCCGATTTTTTTCTCTGGAGGTGTGCCTTGACGTCATCTCCAAGGTATATAATGCTGTATAGGCTCTCTATACAGCAGATTTGATGATTCTTTGCTGGTTTGTCCTGAGGAAGGGAGCTGTGTCTCCTGAAACGCGTTGACCTGACCTGTGCATGAAATAAAGAAACATTAATCTAAAGCTCATATGAACCTGTGGTCCTTGGCGCGGCTTTGAAACCCATCTCTACTACTCTCTGTTAACTGAACTTTCTATGGAGAAACTGAATCCAGGTCGCCTTTCTTCAAGAGACACACTACTGCGAATCCAGACCATACAGACTCTCGGACAGAAGGTTCCCAATAGTACACCACTCACCCTCCCCGGATCCTAGATCAAGGGGCACAAGCATCTTGCTGTCTAGTACGCTCCCTTGGGAACAGTTGGACTCTCGATCGGATGCCGAGGGAAGGCTCCTAATGCTCAAGGGACGCATTGTTTCCCAGATTGTCACCATTGTGGCAGTTTAAATGCCTAATACGGGTCAGTGTGCTGCCTTGCTATGATACCTTGAACAGATGGAGGAATTCTCAGAGGGCACTCTGATTCTGGGGGGTGACTTTAATGTCGTGTTGGAGCCGTCGAGGGATAGTTCAAAGGGGGTGTCCAGTCTCCCACAGATGGCTCTGTGCCGGATGAGACGGGGACTACATGATCACCAACTGATAGACACTTGGCGGTTGATGCACCCATCAGACAAAGACTTTTCATTTTATTCAGCAGTTCATAACTGCTATTCATGGCTGGACCTCTTCTTCCTCAAACACGGGGACCTTCATTCTCTGGTGGACGCGTCAATTGAGTGCATATCTTTCTCTGATCATGCTCTGGTCACAGTCACTATATCCCTCGACTGTTCCATCAGAAGACCGGGACAGTGGATGCTGAACACTTCATTACTTACTGACCAGGTGACGATGAGGGAACTGGGGGAGGCCTTGACTGAATATTTTGACAGTCACAGAAAGGGGGAGGTGTCTCCCATATCATCTGGGAAGCGCACAAATGCGTTGCAAGGGGTATACTCATCAAACATGGCTCACGATTGAAGAAGGAACAGGCAGCAGAGGTCACAGCTCTCCTAGCTGATATAAGGGAGTTGGAAGTAACACACAAGGTTTCTCTGGGAGGGGAAATAGGTGTCAGGCTGGGCAGGAAGAAGGAGGAATTTCGTACTTTACTATACCACAAAGCCAAAGGAGCACTAGCCAAGTGTAGAAGACACTTTTACGAATTCGGCAATAAGAGTGGTAGGGCACTGGCTCATGCCCTGCGGACTCAAAGAGCAAGGGGATATGTCCCTAAAGTGCATACTTCTGGATGGGGGTGGGCCACACTGCTGAAGGACATTGCATCCGCCTTCAAAGATTTCTAATCCTCGCTTTATTCGATAGACGGGGGACGTTCTGAGAGGGCTGGGGCGGAGCTGCAGCAACGCATAAGGAAATATATCTTGGATTCCGGCTTGAAACACTTTAAACCTGAGGAAGCGGCGGCACTGGAGAGGCCCATCTCCGAGGATGAGTACTGGTTCGCAATCAAAAACTACCCCACAGGCAAGGCCCCGGGCCCAGATGGTTTCCCCTTACAATACTATAAAAAATGGGCGCTCTACTGCTCCCCCCATTCCTCTCAGTCTTTAACAATATCCCATCCTGCGCGGCGGCCTCACTGCCGAGGGATTCCTTAGCTGCTAACATAGTATTAATCTCTAAAGAGGGCAAAGACCCTTCTTCCTGCTCTAGTTACAGGCCGATATCCCTCCTCAACACGGATTTAAAGCTCTTTACTAGAATCATACCGGATAGACTGTCCCCGCTGATTGGGGAAATTGTTCACACGGACCAGGCAGGGTTTGTAAGGGGACGAGAAGCAAGAGATAACACTACTAAGGCGGTAAACTTAATCCATAAGACTAAAACGGAAGGGACGCCCCTTATGCTCTTGTCGACTGACGCAGAAAAAGCGTTCGACAGAGTTAATTGGATATTCATGGAGGAGGTTTTGCGAGTAGTAGGGCTGGGGAGGATGATGTTCAGGTGGATCTGCTCTCTGTACAGCACCCCATCGGCAACAGTCAGGGTGAATGGTCTCATTTCAGACAGATTCCCCATTCTTAATGGCACAAGACAGGGTTGCCCCCTCTCGCCCCTGATTTTCATCCTGACCCTGGAACCCCTACTCTGTCGAATCAGAGGAAACATCAACATATTGGGCCCTAGAGTTGATGGTACCACCTACAAAATAGCGGCGTATGCGGATGACCTACTCTTTTTCATAACTAATCCACAGGTTTCCCTCCCCAACCTATTGAGAGAGTTGGAAATGTACTCCTCTCTTTCTAACTTTAAAATCAACATGTCAAAGTCCGAAGCATTAAACGTATCTCTACCCCAAAAAACAGGTAGCCTCGCTTCAATCTGCGTTTAGGTTTAGGTGGTCTAGTCACTCCCTGAGGTACTTGGGGGTCCAGTTGGCAGCGGACATTAGTCAACTCTACATATTGAATTATCTCCCTCTTTTGCAGTCTATTAGAACAGATTGTGTAAGATGGGGGAAGGGCTACTTCACTTGGTTCGGGAGGTGTGCAATATTGAAGATGAATATACTCCCTCGGCTATTATACCTCTTTCAGTCCCTGCCGATTCGGATCCCGGGCTCCTTTTTCGGGGATGTGGCTTCACTACAAACTAAATTTATCTGGGCAAATAAACCGGCGAGAATCTCCCGTTTTCTCCTGTGCAGGCCTAAGAGCAGAGGAGGACTGGGAATCCCCGACTTGAAAAAATATTACTGGGCCACTCACATGGTCAGGGTACTGGACTGGTGCCGCCACTCTAAAACAAAGGCATGGGTAGCACTGGAACAGAGTTTCTCGGACATACACCTCCCGGCCACTCCTTGGCTTTTGCAATTTTCTCCGACAAATTTGAAATCTCACCCACTTATTGGTGCCACACTGGAATGCTGCTCGAAAAGCGAGATTCGGCGTCTTCTCCTTCCAGTGCCTTCCTGCATGTCGCCCATACTATGTGCCCATACTATATTACTGGGCCTCTCGGATCCTGTCTTTCGAGGCTGGGCCCAGGGGGGTAGATTTAGAGCTTGTCATCTGGGAGGACGGGGGGGACTGGTTACCTCTTGAGTTTATCTGTAGTCTCCTGACCCCGAACCCTATGGGGAGATGGAGGGCGATGCAACTGAGGCATTTCCTAGGCTCCCTCCCCTGCTTCACTCAGTATGCAGGGCCCCCCACGAGGTTTGAAAAACTGTGTCTAGAGGGGGGCGTACTTCGGCATTCACTCTCCCTAGTATACAACATGCTATCGGACCCAGGAGACTTGCCCCTTCCGGCCTACTTGAAGCAGTGGGAGAGGGATCTGGGGATTGACCTGACTGTCATGCAAAGAGATAAAATTCTACTGTTAGCACATAAAACATCGATCAGCTCCAGATTGCTGGAGGCCAACTATAAACTTCTGGCAATGTGGTACAGAGTCCCGACTAGGCTGCATAGGATATTCCCCTCAGTGGACCCCATATGTTGGCGATGCGGATTAGAGGAGGGTGACTGTGTACATGTTTTCTGGTCATGTCCCTCTCTGCAGAGGTTTTGGTCAGAGGTGAAGCAAGTAATCAGACAGGTGACCGGGACGAAAGAGACACTGGGTCCGGAGTTGTTTTTACTACAATTATCGGAACTCCCGATCTCTAAATACAAGGGCTTCTTGCTGAGATTCCTGGTCATGGCCGCCAGGTCCTGCATTCCTCTTGGCTGGAAGTCTACTGCCCCCCCACGACGGCTCAGTGGGTATCTGTCATGATTCGCCTCCCTATCCACATGGCTAGGGGGCGGAGCCTTCTATCGGGCCTCACTTCCGGCCCCTGGATGCCTTAAAAGCTGACACTTCCAGTGAACCAGCGCCGGCTATAAGCTTAGCTCTGCTTTGCCTGTGATTGCTGGTCCTGTGAGTGATATCCTGATCTGTCTGTTCCTGTGCCCCCGTGCCCTTGTCTGTGTTCTGTCCCCTGGTCGTCCCTCCTGTCCTGTGTCCCCCCTCCTATTCCCCACTCGGTTGCTTCCTCCGGTACTGACCTTAGCCTGACTTTGACTTCGCTTCTGCTTGCTCCTCCGGTCCTGCTTCTGCCCATACGGTGTTTGACCCAGCCTGTCTGACTATTCCTCACATACCCTGCAGTTCTGCCTCTCAGCTGTGCTGATTAGGCAGTGCATGAGAACGCTGTGCATTTCCTTCATGGTTCTCATTGCTCTGTGTAGTGTCGTCTGCTGCAGAGCTCTGGATCCCCCTGGTGGCAGCATTACAGTATAGCTGGCCCCAATATGCTTTATCTCCCATAGGGAAAAAAAAAAGAAAAAGCTGGTGCAGGATTTGACTGCAGAGCATCGCACCCTGGTAGCTTCACACAACATTCTCTAGAGTGAGGTTTCTGGTTCTGCGAGGGCCACCTCAGTGGCAGTTACCTCACAAACTGTAGGACAGCATAGTCCCACTGATGTCCAACTGCCCTCCCCCGAACCCACGGTGATGCTCCCCGATAAATTCTCGGGGGAGAAAAACCTATTTCTGACATTTAGGGAGAGTTGCAGGCTTCTTTTCACTCTCCGGCCTCGGTCCTCGGGGAATGAGACCCAGCGGGTGGGGATCATCATGTCGTTACTTAGAGGGGGTCCCCAGACCTGGGCGTTTTCCCTACCCCCTTTGGCCCCGGAATGGCATTCGGTTGACCTCTTCTTTGACTCCCTCGGGGTGATATATGACGAACCAGACCGTGTACGGGTGGCTGAGGACAGGATCATGTGTCTCACTCAGGGAAACCACACTGCTGAGCTATATTGTTCTGAGTTTCGGCAGTGGTCCACTGAGGTACGATGGAATGATTCTGCACTCAGGTGCCAATTCCGGAGAGGTCTTTCGGACTCCCTGAAAGACGCTTTAGCTCTGCACCCTCCTCCCAGCACCTTGGATGATGCGATGACGGAGGCAGTTCGTATGGACCGCAGATTACGGGAAAGAAGGGGAACCATGTGTGAGATTCTGCCCCCTCTACCTAGGGCACCTTCTTTGCCGGCTATGGAACAGATGGAATTTGGAGCCATCAGTCCAGATGAGAAGGAGAGGAGAAGACGCCGGGATCTCAAGCTGTGCTTCTATTGTGGACACCATGGACACTGGAGGAAAGACTGCCCGGCTTGCCCCTCCGCTAAACAGTCGTCGGGAAACTTCTAAGTCTGGGTAATGGTCGAGGAGGTTGCCCAGACTATCAGGTACCTTTCCTCTTCTCCAATAAGATACTTCTGAATGTCGACCTCCGGGTCAAGGAGTCGGTCTGGTCTGCTACTGCCTTTGTTGACTGTGGGTCCGCTATGAACTTCATTGACTCTAAGTTGGTCCAAAGATTAGAGTTAGGGACAGTGAGGTTAGAAGGACCCATTCAACTCCTGACTATTGATAAAACACCGTTGCCTCAAAACCTCATTCGGTTTGCTACAGAAAAATTTACTCTGGTGATCGGGTCTCTGCATTCTGAAACTATTTCTTGTTTTGTAATGGCCAATCTCCCTGCTGGATTAGTGTTGGGGTATCCATGGTTAAGGTTACATAATCCCGTTATTGATTGGGAGTGTCGTACCATAGTCAAATGGAGTCCTGCTTGTCATAAAAGGTGTTTACAATCTGTACCTGTGTTCTCCGTAAGTCCTGAGGGTCTTCCGGAATACCTGAGGGACTACGGAGACGTATTCTCGGAAACAGAGGCCGAGGTTTTGCCGCCTCATCGCCCATATGACTGTGCCATTGATTTACTTCCCAATACCAAATTGCCCAAGGCCTGTTTACCTCTCGGGTCCAGAAAGGGCTGCTATGAAATCATACATATCTGATAGTATACGTAAAGGGCATATCCGTCCTTCTTCTTCCCCTGTGGCTGCTGGGTTCTTTTTTGTAAAGAAGAAGGACGGAGGATTAAGGCCATGTCTCGATTTCCGAGAATTAAACAAAATTACTGTGAAAAACACGTATCCGCTTCCACTCATCCCTGATCTCTACAACCAACTCTCTGAAGCCCGGTGGTTTACCAAACTAGATCTCAGGGGGGCCTATAATCTTATCTGTATTAGAGAAAGGGATGAGTGGAAAACGGCCTTTCTGACGTCAGAGGGGTTATTCGAGAATTTGGTGATGCCTTTTGGTCTAACAAATGCCCCTGCGGTGTTTCAAAACTTCATCAGCGATATCTTCTCTGATTTTCTTGGTCATTTTGTGGTCATCTATCTCGATGACATTTTGATTTATTCTGCCGATAGAGATACGCATATTATGCATGTTCGCTCAGTATTACAGAGATTACGTGATAACCATCTGTTTTCCAAGTTTGAAAAATGTGTTTTCTCTGTTCAGGAAATAGCCTTTCTTGGGTTACTCCTTTCTCATGATGGGTTTAAAATGGACCCAGGAAAGGTGCAGGCTATCGTGGATTGGGTGCAACCCAGGGATATCAAGGCGCTACAATGCTTTTTGGGTTTCGCTAATTATTATCGAAGGTTCATTAAGGGGTTTTCTCAAATTGCCAAGCCATTGACTGACCTTACACGGAAAGGGGCGGATCTGCAGAACTGGTTGCAAATGGCTGTCCAGGCCATTCTTGAGTTAAAGGACCGGTTCATGTCCGCCCCAGTCCTGGTACAGCCTGACCTTGAGGCGCCGTTTGTTGTTGAGGTGGACCCCTCAGAGGTGGGGGTGGGAGCTGTTCTCTCTCAGGGCCCTGCTACTCTGACTAATCTGCGACCATGTGCGTTCTTCTCCAAGAAATACACTCCAGCTGAGAGGAACTATGATGTGGGTAACCGTGAATTATTGGCGGTAAAGTTGCCATTCGAAGAATGGAGGCATTTTTTTGAGGGTGCTGTTCACCGTATTACTGTCATCACTGATCATAAAAACCTCGTGTATATCGAGTCCGCCAAGAGATTGACGCCTCGACAAGCGAGGTGGGCTCTTTTCTTTTCTAGATTTAATTTTTGTATTACTTTTCGGCCGGGGTCTAAAAACGTGAGGGCAGATTCACTGTCTTGTAGTTTGGACCCGGTGTCAGCTCCAGAGCCTCCTTCCTCCATTCTTCCACGAGGGGTGGTGGTCGCTGCCTTGTCGTCCGAGTTAGAGGCTGAGGTCAGGGAGGCCCAGTCCTCAGCGCCATCTTCCGCTCCAGACACTAAACTGTTTGTCCCTTTGCACCTCCAGTTACGAGTACTTCAAGAGTTCCACGAGTCCGTACTTAGTGGCCATCCTGGAGTTACAGCCACTCGCAGGGCTGTTGCTCGACTGTTTTGGTGGCCGTCTCTTCACTCAGATGTTGCTCGGTTTGTGTCTGACTGTGCTACATGTGCCCGTGCTAAGGTATGTCGTAACCGGCCAGCCGGGGAACTGGTTCCATTACCTGTTCCTGAAAGACCATGGACCCACTTGTCCATGGATTTCATTACGGACCTCCCTGTCTCAAATGGTATGACTGTGATCTGGGTGGTGGTGGATCGTTTTAGTAAACAGGCACATTTTGTTCCCCTCTCCGGTCTACCTTCTGCTGCGACCCTTGCCAACCACTTTATTGACCAGGTGGTTCGGTTACATGGGTTGCCCCTGAATATTGTGTCCGACAGGGGGGTACAATTCATTTCTCGGTTTTGGAGGGCCTTGTGCAGGCGGTTGGGAATTGAGTTGTCCTCGTCCGCCTATCATCCCGAGTCTAATGGGCAGACGGAAAGGACGAATCAGACCCTTGAGCAAATCCTGCGGTGCTTGGTTTCTGCTCAGCAGGGGGATTGGTGTACGTTTTGTGGAGTTTGCATTCAATAGCAGAGTCCATCAATCTACGGGAACTTCTCCCTTCGTCTCTAATTATGGGTTTCACCCTCACTTCGGGACCTTCTCTAGAGTGGATTCGGGGTGTCCAGGGGCCGACTCCATCGTTCAGCATCTGGAGGAGGTGTGGAAGGAGGTACGGCGGTGCATCGTGACGGCTCAACAGTCCCAGAAACGCCAAGCGGACAAACGCCGTTCTCTGGGACCCCCCTTTCAGGTGAGGGACAAAGTGTGGCTGTCCACTCGGAATATCAGGCTCAGGGTTCCGTCTGCTAAGTTGGGTCCTAAGTTTATAGGGCCCTATGAGATCATCGAAGTGATCAACCCGGTGGCCTTTCGGTTGCAACTGCCCCAGACCTTGCGTATTCCCAATGAATTTCATACCTCCTTGCTTAAGCCATTTGTCCCTTCGGTGGTGGATTCTCAGACCCCTCCGGCTCCGGTACTGGTGGACGGTGAGGAGGAGTACGAAATTCAGCGTATTATCGACTCTCGTTGGGTTCGTAGTTCCCTCCAGTATCTGATTCATTGGAAGGGTTACGGTCCGGAGGACCGGTCCTGGCTGCCGGCTCGCTCCGTGCGGGCCGATCGGATAATTGCAGCTTTCCACCGTAAGTATCCTGGGAAGCCTGGGGGTCCGGTGGCCCCCCCTTGAGGAGGGGGTACTGTCATGATTCGCCTCCCTATCCACATGGCTAGGGGGCGGAGCCTTCTCTCGGGCCACACTTACCATTAATACCGAATATAAGGGTAGCTCTGATTGGTTCTCCCTGGTGTAATCCTATTTGTATGTGATGCCCTGGCAAAACCAGGTTGTCACGGGAGACTGCATCCATCTTTCAGATACAGGATCCCCTCCTCCTTGTCCTACCAACACAAACCCACACACAGGTACAAACACCAGCCACAAAGCCTAGTCACCACCCCCAGGACAATAGGGACATACCAGTGGACGGGTCCAGGCAGATGGTGACGCCCACCTAGGGGTCCTGGGGTGTCAGGGGAGCGAACACAGTCTAGTCTAGACAGTGGAAGTGTGAGGAGCGAAGTGGTAGTCGGGGGTTGTAGCTCTCGGACTACCTGAGCTGACTAGGTGGCAGATGGCAGAGCAGGGCAACAGGCGACGGACATTCGGTCACGCGAGACCTTAAGTGGACCAGGGCAGGGTTGTAGCCCGCTGTTGCCAAGAGCGGGAATCCGGTCTGGAGGCCATGCACAGTCGGGGTGCCTGGACCCTAGGGTGAGGACAGCTTCAAGCCCCTTGTCAATTAGCCAGCAGGGGACAAGATTCCACGTCTTTTCCCACCAGTGAGTCCATATAGAGCGAGACGGAAGCCCAATGCGAGGGATAGGGCGTATGCAAGTGCCTGCAAAAATCCCAAGGGTCAGATCTCGCGGGCAACAGCTCCTGGGCTTCCCCCATGCCAGCAACCAGTGCTGCTCGGATCCGGATCTACAGTACGGCTCGAGGGGTTCTCCAGACCCGGGGGGGGTTGCGCGGACACTCCGAATAAAGGGGGACGTATTTATATGGGATTGGTTGTAAAATGTCTGTGACGCCACCCACGGTGTGTGGTGAGATGCAGCACAGCACCACCGCTGCCGTTGCGGGGCTCCTGGGGACGTTGGGCTGGCAGCTGGAGCTGGATGTTAACCCCCCCATGGGTAGGGATGGATGTCCCGGGGTTCAGTGTCTCTATGCTGAGGGTAGTGATTGCAGGGGTCGGCGCACCTGGCCAGGCCGGGGATGTTACTCACGGTCGAATAAAGCACACAAGTCTTGTGGTAAACCAAGGTGATGGTGGCCAGCTGCCGCAGATGGGTGTATCTGATCCCACACCCGGCTGGTAGTCAAAGTCTCTCTCCTCTGCACTCAGTGTTTTGTAGGTAGGACTTCCCGGTTTGAAACACGGGAGTCTGCTCCCGGTCCTTTGGTTGGGAGCCGTGCCCGTCTGACGCTGACCCTTGGGATCTATGGGCCCTGGCGGTTGCCCTATCCCTCTCGGTGGGTGGTTGTCTACTTTTCGGGACTTAGGTTGGGAAAGGACCTAAAATCTTGCCCTCAGTTGGTTAATTAGCTAGGCCGTCGGTGCCGGTCCTGGCTTCAAGGTCCAAGGACCCCCTCTGTGCACACTGTTTCCGGGTCGGTTCTCCGGTGTCGGTACCGGCGGGCTCCAACCCTGTACTGGTCCACCTCGGATCCCCGTAGCCATCTTCCCGTCTCCTGCAGACTCTGGCTACCGTCTGCCACCTAGCCAAGGTGTCAGGGCTCTGACCCTGGCACCTTTCAGCTTGGAACCTCCACTCCAACTTGAACTTGATCTCAATCTGACTGTTTTCCTGCCCCGGGCTCTTCAGACCCTATGTGGGCGTTTCCTAACAGCCTGGTCCCGCCCACTGGTGTGTCTGTCCTTCCCTGAGGGGGGTGACTAGGGTTTCAGGTCGGCTGGTTTAACCCTTTGTGGGATAGGTGTTATGCGGGGGCCTATGTGTACATCTACTTGGTTTTCCAGGGTGTTATTCTCCCACAGCAAAGACACCGGAAGCGGACTTTTCCCGTTTCATGCGGACTAGTCAACACACAAGACAAACACTGATGTGACACATGCCAATGTATAAAAGTAAGTAAAGTACATTGTCAGTTAATCATAAAGTGACTAGTGTATAGATAAACAAATCTTGGATCTCAAGATCTCAAGATGGAGGATATAAGTATATACAGAAATGTATTAACACTCTGGGACAAGGGGTAAATCACAGAGCAAAAAGAGCCCTTATTGAATGATAAGCTGCCCCGTACCAGCTTCCTGCCCCGTACCAGCTCCCTGCCCCATACTAGTTTCCAACCGCGGCATCTGTGCCTCCATTCCCTGACCAACCTGTACTCCCTGCCCACTACCACCAGTCTCCTTCCACACCAATAATGCGCCAAATACAACCCTCTTCTCCACCCACCATCGATTGTCTCCCAATCCCTCCACTCCACCCCTCAAACTTTACCAAATCCCATAACATCTCCCGTTTTTTTGTCCACCCATCCTCTTGGTTCGTCCACCACCACTTCACCTTCTGTAAGTTCTGATCCTTCACCACTACCACATTCCACCCTCCATATTCCTATTGTCGAAATGTTCCCATTTGTCAGTCCCTCCAGTACTATCCCCACCCCAAACTATATGAATTTATAATTACTTTATAATGTATGTAATAAAAAAAAAAATATTTTGGTAAAATGCTTTGTCTTTCATTTATTTAACCCCTTCAGCCCCCAGCCTGTTTTCACCTTAAAGACCCGGCCATTTTTTGCAATTTTGACCAGTGTCACTTTGACAGGTTATAACTCTGGAACACTTCAACGGATCCTGGCGATTCTGAGATTGTTTTTTCGTGACATATTGTACTTCATGTCAGTGGTAAATTTAGGCCGACATGTTTTGCGTTTATTTGTGAAAATTTCGGAAATTTGGCGAAAATTTTGAAAATTTTGCAATTTTCAAAATTTGAAATTTTATGCCCATAAATCTGAGAGATATGTCACACAAAATAGTTACTAAATAACATTTCCCACTTGTCTGCTTTACACCAGCGCAATTTTTGAAAAAAAAAAAAAATTTTGTCATTTGTCATTTTTCCAACAAAATTTACAAAAAAAAATTTTTTAGGTACCACATCACATTTGGAGTGATTTGAGAAACCTAGGCGACAGAAAATACCCAAAAGTGACCCCATTCTAAAATCTGCACCCCTCACTCTGCTCAAAACCACATCCAAGAAGTTTATTAACCCTTTAGGAGCTTCACAGCAACCAAAGCAATGTAGACGAAAAAATGAAAATTTAACTTTTTTAACACAAAAATGTTACTTTAGCCATAAAAATTATTTTCACAAGGGTATCAGGAAAAATGCATCATAAAATGTATTGTGCATTTTCTCCTGAGTACGCAGATACCTCATATGTGGTGGAAATCAAATGTTTGGGCACACGGCAGGACTCGGAAGGCAAGGAGCGCCATTTGAATTTTTGAGTGCAAAATTAGCTGCACTCATTAGCGGACGCCATGTCGGGTTTGAAGACTCCCTGAAGTGCCTAAACAATGGAGCTCCCACACAATTGACCCCATTTTGGAAACTAGACCCCTCATGGAATTTATCTAGCTGTTTAGTGAGCACTTTGAACCCCTGGAGGCTTCACAAACGTTTGTAATGTTCAGCCGTGAAAACATTTTATTCTTTTTTTTACCACAAAATTGTTTTTTCAAACAGGTAGCTTTTTTTCCACAAGGGTATCAGGAAAAAATGCACCATAAAATGTATTGTGCAATTTCTCCTGAGTACACAGGTACCTCATATGTGGTGGAAATCAAATGTTTGGGCACACAGCAGGACTCGGAAGACAAGGAGCGCCATTTCACAGCAAAATTGGTTGGAATTATTAGCGGACGCCATGTTGCGTTTGGAGACCACCCTGAAGTGCCTAAACAATGGAGCTCCCACACAATTGACCCCATTTTGGAAACTAGACCCCTCATGGAATTTATCTAGCTGTTTAGTGAGCAGTTTGAACCCCTGGAGGCTTCACAAACGTTTGTAATGTTCAGCCGTGAAAACATTTTATTCTTTTTTTACCACAAAATTGTTTTTTCAAACAGGTAGCTTTTTTCCCACAAGGGTATCAGGAAAAAATGCACCATAAAATGTATTGTGCAATTTCTCCTGAGTACACAGGTACCTCATATGTGGTGGAAATCAAATGTTTGGGCACACAGCAGGACTCGGAAGACAAGGAGCGCCATTTCACAGCAAAATTGGTTGGAATTATTAGCGGACGCCATGTTGCGTTTGGAGACCACCCTGAAGTGCCTAAACAATGGAGCTCCCACACAATTGACCCCATTTTGGAAACTAGACCCCTCATGGAATTTATCTAGCTGTTTAGTGAGCACTTTGAACCCCTGGAGGCTTCACAAACTTTTGTAATGTTCAGCCGTGAACCCTGAGGTGCCTAAACAATGGAGCTCCCCCACATGTGATCCCATTTTGGAAACTAGACCCCCCCCATACAAAAAAATTAGCTTGGCGAAATAAAAAATACAGACATCAGTAAAAAAAAAAAATGAATAAAAAAAAAAAAATATGAGCACCTGCCACTAAGACCAGTGCCAAACGTGAGAGCAATGCACGAGTCTCGCATCGCATCATCCACTGCAGTCTGGAAGCGAGCAACTGCGCTGGATAATGCAATGCGAGAGGGCGGGGCGGCAGATGAGAAAGGGCGCAGCGGATGGAAAATGGGAAAGGGGGCAGCGGGTGGAGGAGCGGCAGAGGATGGGAAAGGGTGCAGCGGATGGTTGATGGGAAATGGTGCAGCGGATGGAGGAGCGGCAGAGGATGGGAAAGGGCGCAGCGGATGGATGATGGGAAATAGCGCAGCGGATGGAGGAGCGGCAGAGGATGGGGGGGAGGGAGGTGAGATGGGGATACCTACCTTACAGGATGGATCTAGGCAGCAGGATCACAGCAGACAAAAGAGGCAGCAGATGAAGGAGGCAACAGATTGAGGAGGGTGAGAGGGGGCAGTAGATGAAGAGGATGGGAGAGAGCAGGCAGCAGATCGGGGAGGGGGGCAGAGTCTGATGGGAGAGAGATGGCACATGGAGGAGGGGGGACCCCGGGGGGGGGTCACTTGCAGCACATGTGGGGGGAGGGTGGCTTGCAGCACATGTGGGGGGAGGGTGGCTTGCAGCACATGGAGGGATAGGAGGTGTAGTGGCGATGGAGAAGGGGCAGCCGATGAAGGAGGCGGCGGCGGCTGCCGATCGGGAACAGTGGGGGCCGATTCGGGGGCAGCAGCGGCTGAAAAAGGTGGGTGCGACGGCGGCGGGGACAGTGGTGAGCGTGGCGGCGGGGACAGCGGTGGATCGGGAGCGGCGGTGGGGACAGTGGCGGCGGGGACAGCGGTGGATCGGGAGCAGCGGCGAGGACAGTGGCGAGCGTGGCGGCGGGGACAGCGGTGGATCGGGAGCGGCTGCGGGGACAGTGGCGAGCGTGGCGGCGGGGACAGTGGTGGATCGGGAGCGGGGACAGTGGCGAGCTTGGTGGCGGGGACAGTGGCGAGCGTGGCGGCGGGGACAGCGGTGGATCGGGAGCAGCGGCGGGGCGATCGGAGACAGCGGCGGGGCTGGCTGTGGCGATCGGACCCGCGGCGGGGCTGGCGGGGCGATCGGAGACAGCGGCGGTGGCGGGCGGGGCGATCGAAGACAGCGGCAGGGGCGATCGGAGACAGCGGCGGGGCTGGCAAGGCGATCGGGGACAGGGGCGGGCAGCGGGGGAAGCAACTTACCAATGGGCACCCGCAGAGACCGCTCTCCTCGGCTTCTAGGGACGGTCACAGGCCGCAGATCCACATTGATTGGAGAGAGCGGTCACAAGACCGGTCTCTCCAATCAGAGCTGGGGGCGGGTGAAGCACCGATCACCCAGCTCCAGCCAATGGCCAGTGCTACAGCAGCACTGATCAGGGCTGGATTTAAATGTTCCAGCCATTTTCAATGGCTGGAACATTACAGTGACTGTAATTGGCTGAGCAGCGTTTGTCAGCCAATCACAGCCTCTGTAGGTTCGGGGAGGAGGCACCACCCCTCCTGAGGTCAGGCAGAGGTCTCCTCCTTCCCGAATCTACCGTTTAATCAAAGAAATTGGACTCCCCGGGGCTCCGGGACCGCGATTTCGCCATGACGTACTGGGTACGTCATGGGTCGTTTAGCACCATGTCACTGTGACGTACCCAGTACGTCAAAGGTCGTTAAGGGGTTAATGATAACGTACAGTACTTTGGGTAAAACAAGGTACAAAACTTTAGTTAATAGAAACAAATCAGTGTAATCATAAATATGAAAACTGCAATAAGTTTGGTACTCCAACATACATTATATCTAAAGACAGACTTCGAAAAGTTATATTCTGATAATCAGACAAGGAGGTTTCTTCAAAATTGTCATCCATGGCAATCTGTTCCTTGCATTTAAGGAAATTGTGCAGGACCACACAAGCTTTCACCACTTCATCCACAGTGTCAGTCTTTAGGTTAATAGCGTTCAACAAAACTCGCCATTTGGATGTGAGAATGCGAAAAGCACACTAAAAACATTTTTCTCGCTCATGTTAAGCGATAATTGAACACTCTTTTCGTTGGCGTCAAGCCACTACTTGCGTATGGCTTCTGCAGGTGTTGCGACAGTTGGAACGCTTCATCCCCAACACATACAAACGGCATTCGTGGCCCAGAGGTTTCAGGAAACGGTCTTGGTGGTGGAAATTGGAAGCTGTTTCCATATAAGTGACGCCCCAGTGTAGACAATTTAAAGACTTGAGAGTCATTGGAGTGGCCATAGGCCACAATATTGACCGCTATGAACTTGTATTGTGCGTCTGCAATGGCCATAAGCACAATGGAGAAATATTTCTTATTAAAATATTCAGAGCCAGATGCAGCTGGTTTGACGATCCGAATATGTTTAACGTCCACTGCACCCAAGCAATTGGGAAACTGACAAATCTTCAGAAAGTTATCAGCAATTTCCAGCCAACTGTCCATTGTAAGATGTGGGATATATTCCTCATGTAAACAGTCCCACAATACGCGGCAGGTGTGTTTGACAATCCCCGATATGGTGGAAATCCCGAGTCTGAACTGAAAATGAAGTGAGGAAAGGGATTCGCCAGTTGCAAGCAATCTGTTAAGGCAAGACAATAATTAGTAAAAAAATAACAGCAACAACATTACAGGTATAAGTCTGCTTTAACAGGAGGAAATACAGTATAAATGGCTTACTGAAGAGTAACCAGCAAAAGTTAGGCTGGGAAATTCAGAAGTGGCAATATGTGCCTTTTCTACGGATCAGGTCTCCAACACATGCAACCAAAATATCAAAAAATTTTGTTTAAAAGAACAGAGAGTCCTCAGTGGTTGATACCTTTTAATGGCTAACTGAAAAGATGGTAATAATTGCAAGCTTTCGAGACTACTCAGGTCTCTTCATAAGGCATGGTATAACACAAAATCTGAAGAGTCACATATTTATACACAACAGGACATAGAATGGGGCAGTAAAAAAAAAAATACAACCAAGTTATATAAAACAGAACTATCACTATGGCAGGGGGACAAACTGTTGTAGCCATAAATTTTGCTGCAGTTCAGTGTGAAAGTTTTATTGTCCTTTGATAAGGGTCTGGTCCGGGCTGTGACACGCTCGGATGGTCAGAGGAGCACATCTTTTAACTGATGTAAAAAGACATGAATCCATGATCCATGATGAGACACATTCATTCCTACTCTGAATGTGTCAAAGGTCATCATAAGTTTGTACTCCCAAAGTCTCCTATCTCTCTGGGACTTGAAATTTCCTTTCAATACCAGCAATTTCATGTCCATGATGCTGTGGTTTGGGTTACAAAAATGTTTGGCCACAGGTAGATCCATCCTTTTTTCTCTAATTGTGTGGCGGTGAGAATTCATCCTTGTCCTGAGCTGTTGTCCGGTCTCCCCTACATACAGACCCCCAGTTGGACATTTGGTACATATAATTAAGTACACCACATTGGTTGTGGTGCAGCTGAAGGTACCTGGGATCTTGTAGTCCTGATGTGATCTGGGAATACCAGGAATTGAGGATACCAAAATATCAAAGTCTTTCTCACTCCTTTTCACGAACGATCACTTCCAAATGATTCACCTCAAAAGTAAAATCCCCATGGATTTTCACCATATTCGCAATCACACCTTCCATTTCTGCCACTTGCTCTACAACCTGTCGAAAGATGGGGTGTAAAAACACTAATATATATATATATATTATAGGTTTTCAGTAGCCAATAACGTTTGGGAGCCTTCCTTGGGCGTTTTAAAAACGGATCCGTCAAAAAAATGGAAGAAACGGATGAAAAACGGATGCGAAGGATCCGCTAGTTGGATCCGTCGAAAAACTGATCCGTCACATCAGTTTTTCCACAATCTGCGAAGGATCCGTCGAGTCGACGGATTGCGACTGATGGCAAAAAACTGATGTCTGAAAGAGGCCTTAGGGGCACTTTGCACACTACAACATCGCAGCTGCGATGGGGTCAAATCGAAAGTGACGCACATCCGGCGTCGCAGTCGATATCGTAGTGTGTAAATCCTTTTTGACACGATTATCATCGGTGTAGCGTCGGTCATTTCCATAATTTCGGAAGGACCGATGTTATCATGTTGTTCCTCTTTCCTGCGGCAGCACACATCGCTGTGTATGAAGCCGCAGGAGCGAGGAACATCTCCTTACCTGCGTCCTGCGGCTCACGCCGGCTATGTGGAAGGACGGAGGTGGGCGGGATGTTTACGTCCCGCTCAGCTCTGCCCCTCCACTTCTATTGGCCGCCTGCCATGTGACGTCGCTATGACGCCGCACAACCCGCCCCCTTAATAAGGAGGCGGTTCGCTGGCCAGAGCGACGTCGCAGGGCAGGTGAGTGCATGTGAAGCTGCCGTAGCGATGATGTTCGCTACGGCAGCTATCACCATGATATCGCAGCTGCGACAGGGGCCAGGACTATCGCGCTCGGCATCGCAAGCATCGGCTTGCGATGTCATAGTGTGCAAAGTGCCCCTTACAGTGGCTGTGACTGGGTACACATCTGCTTCACTGACTTTAATAGGAGGTGGAGGTGCAGTACTTGGCTGTGGCCACAAAAGATGGTGCAAATCTTGCATTGCAGTCAGCCTAATGTTATCCAATTAGGCAGCTCAGATCTGCGAGTTTTTCCTCAGGTCTAATCGGACTGAGGAAAAAATCTCTATGAAGTGAAAGCTGCACACCAAATTCAGAGAAATATGAACAAGCATAACTGCTTTATAATACATAAGGAAAGAAAAATACAATTAGCGATATGAGAAATTGAAAAAATTGAAATGTGACATTGCTTAACTGCTGAGGATTATTTTGAAAAAAAAAAAAAAAAAGATATTTAGCTAATGTATTGATCAATTCATTACTGCCCCATAACCACTTCATGGTAATCTCTTATTTATGGGGTCCCTAACCAAATGTTACCTCTATGACGTTAAAACCTGCTTGTGTGTATGGGTCCCTAACCAAATGTTACCTCTATATGCTGTTGAAATCTGCTTGTGTATGGGAAGCCAGGGACCTGGTTATATAGGAAACTAGCTGTAGTACTCGGGCGTTGCTCGGGATAGTAACTGTCTCTCTTTCGCTCTCCCAATCTCTGTCTGTTGCTGTTCTTGTCTGTCTGTTTCTATCTCTGTCTGTATTTGTATCAGTCTGTCTTAATCTCTGTGTCTGTCCCTATGTGTGTGTCTGTCTCTCTTTTTCCCCGTCTGCCTCTTTCACAGTCTGTCTTTGTCTCTTTCCAGGTCTGTCTCTTTGCCGGGCTGTCTCTGTTTGTCTCTATCTCTCTGTCTCTCTCTGTCTCCCCACTGACATGTTATTACCTCACACATAAGCTTCTTATACTAACAGTTTATTTTGTTCCTATAGCAACTACTGACAGTTGCTATTAATAACCTATAACTCGCACCTCCATTCAGTTTAATGGAGGCATGTTTTTTGGAGAGTAACTGTAAAGTGCGGGGTTAAACTTTCCTGTGAAAACATAGTCTATGATGTTCCCTGAGTCACATGGAGTGTCTGTGCAAAATTTCGTGATTGTAAATGCGACGGTGAAAATTCCTTTAGCGGACATACACACACACACACACACACACACACACACACACACACACACACACGTTGCAGGCGGGGGCCGCTCGGATCCGGGTCCGCTGCTGCGGCTCGAGTGGTGACCGGACCTGGGCTCGCACTGCCATCCGTCCTCACAACCGTCGGAAGTGGTTATTTACAGGGGATTGATGTGTCGGTGACGCCACCCGTGGGATGCGGTGAGGGATTGTGACACCGCCGCTGCCCGGTGATGGTACTGTGTATGTTGGGAGCTGTGGCCAGCGAAATCTGACCCTTAGGATCTCTATGGGTTCTGACGGACACCCTATCCCCCGCGTTGGGCTTCCGTTTCGCTCTCTGGGCTTCTGGAAAACAAGGCCTGAAACCTCGTCTTCTGCTGGTTAATTAACAAGGCGCATGCAACCTTCCTCGTCCTAGGGTCCAGGCACCCAGTCTGTGCATGGCCTCCGGACCGGATTCCCGCTGTCGGCACCAGCGGGCTACAACTCTGCCCCGGTCCACTTAAGGTCTCCCGCGACCGGATCTCCGTCGCATGTGGCCCTGTTCACTGTCTGCCACCTAACCAGGTCGTCCAGGGGCCCCTACCCCTGACTCCGCTGTCAACTGTCAGCACTGTTCAGACTCGACTCCACTCTCACTCCAACTTGAACTTCTGTTCTGTTCCCACACCTGACACCTCAGGACCCCTAGGTGGGTGTTCTCATCCACCTGATCCCGCCCACTGGTGTGTCCCTATTATCATGAGGGGTGGCTAGGCTTTACTGGCTGTGTGTTGTACCTAGGTGTGGGTTTTTGGTGGTAACAAGGAGGGTGGACTACTTCTGTGACTACCTGGTTTTGCCAGGGCGTCACACTCCCCTTTGGTTGAATACAGCCCGTCCTCGGGCTGTCCGGCCACTGACGTTTATTTTTCAGCAACTGAAAGTAGAAAAATGATAAAAGTATAAAACATAGAAAACATTTTAAAACCTTCGTCCCATACGGGAGGCAAATCACTTAAACATTGCAAGAAATAAGAAAACATCATCTCCTTCCCTTTCACCCACCAACCAAAACACCTGAACCCACTCTCGGTGCCACCGCTAGTCACAGGTGTCACACCGTCCCGAGTTCCTGTGGCTGTCCAGAATGTCTGGGTAAAAGTCCCTTACCCACCAGTCCACCCCAAGAGTTCCATGGTCCAGAACCCTTGGCCTGGAGGTTAGCCACCGGTTTTGCTGGTGACTGGGCCTCGGCCAACTCCACCACAGGCCCTTCCTCCAACCAACCTTTCCAGAGGCGTTACAGTCCTGGTGGGGGAGTAACAAGAAGGTAGATGGGGGTTATTTACAGGGCCCAAGAAAGTTTTTGGGTGGCTTTGCCAGTCCTAAAGCCATGGTCCATTTTAACTTTAAACGGGGGAAAACTTCAGATTAACTAAAGAAGGGTAGCAGGAATCCGCTACCTACTCCTTTTATTCTAACAAATCAGGTAAAGTACACAGATAATTAGCATTTACTTATATACATACATTGCTATATACAAGAACATACAGGCACCACTCATTCCCTATATCTGAGCGGTGGCTGACCTAGTTTAGGGCGTGTGGACCTCCTGGGGTAGAATTATCCATGGGTTCCTCACTCCTAGTGACGGGTACAGTAGGTACCTACGGGGGCGTGACATGGGTGCAGGTGCATGTACTGGTGGAG
The DNA here is from genome assembly GCF_048569485.1 of Anomaloglossus baeobatrachus. Taxonomy (NCBI): domain Eukaryota; kingdom Metazoa; phylum Chordata; class Amphibia; order Anura; family Aromobatidae; genus Anomaloglossus; species Anomaloglossus baeobatrachus. The sequence goes on from NC_134355.1 coordinate 237,723,380, forward strand.
TGTCAATAAGCCTCTCTGGTTCTGGGTCTTCAAGAGGTTGTGGGAATGTTAGAACGGGAATAATCACTGCTCCATTCTGCATAGGCCAATCCGCTGGGAAATCACCTAGGATGGTGTGGATCACCTTTTTTCTTCTTTCCACGCCCCGGGCTGGAGTGGGAACTTCTTCCACGATTTTCAGGGGTTCCGAACACTTCTTCAAGTGGTCTCTGGAGAAGGTAGCTGTGTTTTCCCTTGATCTCTGCTGACAAGGTAGGTCTTCTGATTACCTGAGTCAGAGGGTTGGATAACATAGGAGCCCTCTCCCACTGGTCATCCAATTTATGCAGTCTTCTTTATCTCTTCAGCATCACGTCTCCTGGTGCAAAGGGGGCAGCTTTCGCCTGTTTGTTAAAGTGCTGCTCTTGCTTTTCCCGACTCCGGTTCAAATTCTTCTCCACATATTCTTAGATTTGTGTGTACTGCATCTGGCGTTTGGAATTCCAGTCCATAGTTGGAGAAGATGGTCTCGGGCACCTCAATATCCATATCCAGTTCCACTGGCAATCTCACAGGCCTTACCCTCATAAGTAGAGATGAGCGATGTTCGAGGTTCGCCAATTTCATGTTCGAGTGATTTTGGGGGGTGCTCGAGATCGAACTCGAACTCGAGCTTTTTGCTAAAAGCTCCACAGTTCGAGTTACGTTCGAGACCGGTTCGATCACCATAAACGTGGCTTTTCACAGTAAGGCTATGTGAACATGTTGCTATCTGCATGCGTCCTGCTTCCCCAGCACAATCCCTCTCCCTTTCCTACTCACCGTTCACGGGCGCCTCGCTCTACGTCTGTCACAAATCTGCGGTGTCTTTTCCTCTTTAGAAAATGGCTGCCACTTCATTAGTCAATTAGTTATTCCATGCGTTCCTCGCCCACCGGCGCCTATGATTGGTTGCAGTCAGACACGTCCCCAAGCTGAGTGACAGCTGTCTCACTGCAACCAATCACAGCCGCCGGCGGGCGGGTCTATATCGTGCAGTAAAATAAATAATAATAATAAAAAAAAATGCGGTATCCCTCATATTTGATACCAGCCAGGATAAAGCCACACAGCTGGAGGCTGGTATTGTCAGGATGGCGAGCGCCACGGTATGGGGACCCCTCCAGCCTAACAATATCACCCAGCAGCCGGCCGGAATAGCCGCATCCATTAGATGCGACTGTCCTGGGGGACTCTATCCAGCTCATCCCGAATTGCCCTGGTGCGGTGGCAATCGGGGGAATAATGAGTTTAATCATGTCAGGCGTCTCCCCGAGATACCGTCCATGATTAAACTTAAAGTGAAAGCAAAGAAACACACACCGAAAAATCCTTTATTTGAAATAAAAGACAAAAAAAATCACCCTCTTTCACCCACAAATACCCCTACAGGTCCGACGTAATCCACACGACACTGTAAGCTCTGCTACAGAACAAGAGTGCTCTTAGTTATCAGCTCCATGTAGCAATAAAGTGAATTGCGCGGTCAGCAGAGACTTCAGCAATGTAGAAGTCAAGATTACCAAATCCGCATACCTATATCATTAAAAGCAGTAGACTAGTGGATAGCGTTCGCATAAGAAGCATGAGTTCGCGAGTTCTAGTCCTGGTAAAGATTTTTTTTTTTCATTTTTAAATTATAATTATTATCTATTTATAAAGTGAAAGTAAATAAACACACACCGTGAAAAATCCTTTATTTGGAATAAAAGACAAAAAAACACCCTGCTTCAGCATTTTATTAAAATCCTCCAATACCCCTCCAGGTCCGACGTAATCCACACGACACTGTCAGCTCTGCTACAGAACACGAGTGCTCTATCAGCTGAGACTTAAGCAATCCAGACTTCAAGATTACCAAATTACTACCTATCTTTATCATAAGAGGCAGTAGCTGAGTGGATAGAGTGCTTGCCTATGAAGCATGAGGGTGCGAGTTCTAGTCCCAGCAAAGAATTTTTTTTTTTAAATTATATTTATAATATATTTATAATATATTCATAATTATAATTGAATTATGCACTGAGGGGAGGAGCCGGACATCAGCTGTGAACTCTCTCTTCCTTCTCTCTCCTCTCTCTCTCTCCCCCATTTCTCTCTCCCTCTTTTCTCTCTCTCTCTCTCTTCTTTTTCTCTCTCTCCCCCCTTTTTCTCTCTCTCCCTCTCTCTCGCCTTTTTCTCTCTCTCTCTTTTTTCTCTCTCCTTTCTTTCTCTCTCTCTTCTTTCTCAGACCTGGCGATGGTCAGCTGATGCAGTCACCTGACGGACTCAGCTGACATTATAAGTCGAGCGGTGAGGCTGGCTTTTTACCGCCCTATCAGCTTATGCCGTCGGACAGGAGTCTGCACTGAAGTATGTAGGGGTTTTTTTTTTTCCCCACTGATGATTGTATAAAAGCCGTTTATACAATCAGTTGCTGTGTCATGTGATTCAGGCCCTTGAACCGGACACATCATCTGATCGCTTTGCCTTCCAGCAAACCGATCAGATGATATTGGATCCGGATTGGACGGCGCGGGACCTTTGACCCAGGATTACTGCGGAGGGGGGGTTTCTTTATTTCAATAAAGATGGAGTCACTAATTGTGTTGTGTTTTATTTATAATAAAAATATTTTTCTGTGTTGTGGTTTTTTTTAATCGGTACTAGAAATTCATGGTGGCTATGTCAAATATTGGCGTGACACCATGAAATTCGGGCTTAGGGCCAGTTGATAATATACAGTCATTTGTTTTTTAATTATTTAATGTAATAAGTGAAATAATTAAAAAAAAAAAACGAGCTTCCCTATATTTTTGGTTCCCAGTCGGGTACAAATAGGCAGCTGGGGGTTGGGGGCAGCCCGTAGGTGCCTGCTATTCCTGGCTAGCATACAAAAATATGGCAAAGCCCACAATTTTTTTTGGGGGGGGGGCAAAAAACTCCTGCATACAGTCCTGGATGGATGTAGAAAGAGGTTTTTTGCCCAGCTCACCTGTGTGATGGAAGCCAGTAATCCTGGGCTGTGCACGGAGAAGAGGTTTGGAGAGCCAGTCCATGTGCATTGAGATTGGTTGAAGGATTTCACCAGCACAAAACTCCAGGCATTTTGTTCTTTAAAATAAAAATTCCTTTATTTTCTTATCATTAAAAAGTCCATGCTATGGTGGTCAAGCCCATGTCAGAGAGGACGCGTTTCGAACATCCAGTTCTTATTCAGTCTCTAAACCATCTAGTCACAGAACTGTTTAAAAAGGGCTGAACCCAAACATGTGATCAAATGCAAAGAGAGAGCAAGACAATTACAAAAGCATTAACCCCTTGAGTTATATTACTCCATATAATGCTTATTACACTTATATATATACAAAGGTTTTTTGTTTTTTTTTTGTTTTTTTTTTAGCCAGATTAATATGCAAACATTAATTCATTTCTTTTATTTAAACCTTTCGGGAATCTTGTGCCCATTAAAAACATCCATTTTATTTCTCTTTGAAAGAGGATATCTTTCAAATTTCCACCTCTTCTAGGTAGTTGAATTTTTTCAATGGCATTGACTTTCATGCCTGTTAAATTACCTGCATGTGCGTCACGGAAATGTTGAGATGCTCCTGATAATTTTCTAGTGGTGGCATTATTAACATCATAAATGTGTTCAGATATCCTCTTTCTGAGAGAACGACAAGTGCTGCCTATATATTGTAACTGGCAAATAGTACACGATATTAAATAAACCACATGGTCTGAACTGCAGTTTATGAGTGACATTATTTTATAAGTTTTTTTATCTGTAAATGAAGAAAATTCCTTCACATTTGACATATAACCGCATAGTCCACACGATCTATGGCCACATTTGAAAGAGCCTGTGCTAGGTAACCAATTGCCAGTGTTTTTTTCTTTTTTAGTGGAACCGCACCTATTCATATGATCACTAGGTGATAACATGGATCCCAATGTAATGTTCCTTTTTGAAACAAATTTAACTCCATTTTTTAAGATTTTGTGTAATGTGTCATCTGTAGATAAAATGGGTAAATATTTTTTAATAATTTTAATTACATCATAATAATTTTTACTGTATGTTGTTGAAAAGACAACTGACAATTCTTTCTGGGGATTATCTCTGGTTTTATTCATGTCCAAATATTGTGACCTACTCACTTTGATTGCCTTGGTTTTGGCTTTCTGGAGATTTGTCATTTTATACCCTCTTGCCAAAAACCTTTTTTCAATAGTGCTGCATTCTACCTCAAAACCATTTTGGGTGTTGCAACATCTCCTAGCACGGATATATTCACCTGTGGGGCTGTTATTTATAACATGCTTTGGATGGCAACTTCCCGCATGTAATAGTGAGTTGCCTGATATGGGTTTTCTATAAAGACTACAATTAATTTCTCCATTGTCACCCTTCCCATGGAATTGTATATCCAAAAAATTAATTTTTGATACATCATGAAAAAAAGTGAAAAAAAGATTATGGGCATTATTATTAATATATGATATGAAATCCTCAATTTTTTTGTTTGGATTTTGCCATACAATAAGTACATCATCTATAAATCTCAGATATAATGCTATATCCAAGAAAAAAGGGATTGCACTGATTAAAAATATATTGTTCTTCCCACCAAAACATAAATATGCCTGCTAGAGAGGGGGAAAATCGTGCGCCCATTGAACATCCCTGTAACTGAATATATCCTTTATTTAAGAAGGTAAAATAGTTGTTTTTGAGTAAAAACTCAGTTACGTCAATCAAATAGTCCTGTAATTCAAGTGAGTAGTCAGAATATTTTTTGAGCAAATCCTTCAACGCTAAAATGGCAAGGGAATGTGGAATGGATGTATACAGTGATTGCACATCACAAGTTAACCAACTAAAATTATCTTGCCATTTCATCTGAGAAATAATATTCAACACATGTTTGCTATCCAGGACATAGCCAGGAGACATTTTAGGAAGAAATTGAAGGTGGTTATCCAACCACTCTGCTAGATGTTCAGTATAAGAATCTATACCTGAGACAATCGGTCTCATTTTTGGGGGAAATTGGTTTTTATGTGACTTGGGTAAGGCATGTAATAGTGGTATTAAACAATAAGATGGATTAAGATAATCTCTCAATTTTTCATCAATTAAACCCAAGTGTAAGCCTTCATCTAGAATTTTTTCCAAGGATTTTCCCATAATTCCCATACCTTCGAGGTGTGACCAGATGACTGATTTCCAGAACATAGTAGAAAAGGAATTAACTGCTCTTTCTCATTTACAAGAACCTATGGTTCAAAATTTGTCTAAGACTGAGAAGGATGCGGTTATTTCCTTGCAAAAAAACTCTAACATCATAATAAAAAATTCTGACAAGGGGGGGGCAGTCGTAGTTTTGGATACTGGACTTTATGAAAGGGAGGTATTGACTATGTTACAGGATTGTGATACCTACAGGAGAGTCGATCATGACCCCTCTGCAGATATAAAAAAATCCTTGGAAAAAATTCTAGATGAAGGCTTACACTTGGGTTTAATTGATGAAAAATTGAGAGATTATCTTAATCCATCTTATTGTTTAATACCACTATTACATGCCTTACCCAAGTCACATAAAAACCAATTTCCCCCAAAAATGAGACCGATTGTCTCAGGTATAGAGTCTTATACTGAACATCTAGCAGAGTGGTTGGATAACCACCTTCAATTTCTTCCTAAAATGTCTCCTGGCTATGTCCTGGATAGCAAACATGTGTTGAATATTATTTCTGAGATGAAATGGCAAGATAATTTTAGTTGGTTAACTTGTGATGTGCAATCACTGTATACATCCATTCCACATTCCCTTGCCATTTTAGCGTTGAAGGATTTGCTCAAAAAATATTCTGACTACTCACTTGAATTACAGGACTATTTGATTGACGTAACTGAGTTTTTACTCAAAAACAACTATTTTACCTTCTTAAATAAAGGATATATTCAGTTACAGGGATGTTCAATGGGCGCACGATTTTCCTCCTCTCTAGCAGGCATATTTATGTTTTGGTGGGAAGAACAATATATTTTTAATCAGTGCAATCCTTTTTTCTCGGATATAGCATTATATCTGAGATTTATAGATGATGTACTTATTGTATGGCAAAATCCAAACAAAAAAATTGAGGATTTCATATCATATATTAATAATAATGCCCATAATCTTTTTTTCACTTTTTTTCATGATGTATCAAAAATTAATTTTTTGGATATACAATTCCATGGGAAGGGTGACAATGGAGAAATTAATTGTAGTCTTTATAGAAAACCCATATCAGGCAACTCACTATTACATGCGGGAAGTTGCCATCCAAAGCATGTTATAAATAACATCCCCACAGGTGAATATATCCGTGCTAGGAGATGTTGCAACACCCAAAATGGTTTTGAGGTAGAATGCAGCACTATTGAAAAAAGGTTTTTGGCAAGAGGGTATAAAATGACAAATCTCCAGAAAGCCAAAACCAAGGCAATCAAAGTGAGTAGGTCACAATATTTGGACATGAATAAAACCAGAGATAATCCCCAGAAAGAATTGTCAGTTGTCTTTTCAACAACATACAGTAAAAATTATTATGATGTAATTAAAATTATTAAAAAATATTTACCCATTTTATCTACAGATGACACATTACACAAAATCTTAAAAAATGGAGTTAAATTTGTTTCAAAAAGGAACATTACATTGGGATCCATGTTATCACCTAGTGATCATATGAATAGGTGCGGTTCCACTAAAAAAGAAAAAAACACTGGCAATTGGTTACCTAGCACAGGCTCTTTCAAATGTGGCCATAGATCGTGTGGACTATGCGGTTATATGTCAAATGTGAAGGAATTTTCTTCATTTACAGATAAAAAAACGTATAAAATAATGTCACTCATAAACTGCAGTTCAGACCATGTGGTTTATTTAATATCGTGTACTATTTGCCAGTTACAATATATAGGCAGCACTTGTCGTTCTCTCAGAAAGAGGATATCTGAACACATTTATGATGTTAATAATGCCACCACTAGAAAATTATCAGGAGCGTCTCAACATTTCTGTGACGCACATGCAGGTAATTTAACAGGCATGAAAGTCAATGCCATTGAAAAAATTCAACTACCTAGAAGAGGTGGAAATTTGAAAGATATCCTCTTTCAAAGAGAAATAAAATGGATGTTTTTAATGGGCACAAGATTCCCGAAAGGTTTAAATAAAAGAAATGAATTAATGTTTGCATATTAATCTGGCTAAAAAAAAAAAAACAAAAAAAAACAAAAAAACTTTGTATATATATATAAGTGTAATAAGCATTATATGGAGTAATATAACTCAAGGGGTTAATGCTTTTGTAATTGTCTTGCTCTCTCTTTGCATTTGATCACATGTTTGGGTTCAGCCCTTTTTAAACAGTTCTGTGACTAGATGGTTTAGAGACTGAATAAGAACTGGATGTTCGAAACGCGTCCTCTCTGACATGGGCTTGACCACCATAGCATGGACTTTTTAATGATAAGAAAATAAAGGAATTTTTATTTTAAAGAACAAAATGCCTGGAGTTTTGTGCTGGTGAAATCCTTCAACCAATCTCAGTCCTGGATGGAGTATGCTGAGCCTTGTAGTTCTGCAGCTGCTGTCTGTCTGTATGGAGGAGAGCAGACAGCAGCTGCAGAACGACAAGGCTCAGCATGCTCCATTCACTAGTGTATGCAGGAGAGCAGACAGCAGTTGCAGAACTACAAGGCTCATCATACTCCATCCAGGACTGTATGCAGGAGTTTTTTGCCCACCAAAAAAATGACATGAGCTTCGCCATATTTTTGTATGCTATCCAGGTACAGCAGGCAGGTACGGCTGCCCCCAACCCCCAGCTGCCTATTTGTACCCGTATGGGAACAAAAAAAAATAGGGAAGCCCTTTTTTTTTTTTTTAATTATTTCATGACCTTCATGAAATAATTAAAAAAAAAAAATTCGACATGAGCTTTGCCCTATTTTTGTGTCCAGCCGGGTACAACTAGGCAGCTGGGGACTGTAATCCACAGCACAGGTTAGCCCGAGCCTTCTGGGCCCCTCTGCTGTGAATTGCAATCTGCAGCCGCCCCAAAAAATGGAGCTGTATCCAACTCTTCCAACAGCCCTGGAGCCGGGTGGCTTGCTGGGTAATTATGAGTTAATACTAGCTTTGTTTTACTAGCTAGTATTAAGTCAGAGATTCTTAATGTCAGGCAAGTTTGACCCAGCCATTAAGAATCTCCAATAAAGGGTTAAAAAAAAGACACCACAAAAAGAAAAAATACTTTAATAGAAATAAATACACAGACACACTTAGAGACTCCATGTTTATTACTCCCTGTCAGCCCTCCACAATCCTGCTCTTCTGTCTTTTCTCCTTCAACTCATGCAGCTCTGCTACATCAGCAGCGCTGCATGGGAGGAAGACGCTGTTCCCGTGGAGTCTTTTCACTCCGTGAGTGACCAGAAGCTGCTGCCTGTAAGCGGTGACGTCACCGCTGACAGGCGCGTTGCTATAGCAACGGTGATCTCAGTTATTGACCGGCTGTGGCAGCCGGTGAATAACGGAACGGGGAAGCAGAACGGAGAGACGACCATGTGCCAGAGCATTTCGCCAGTACACGGAGATACACAAACGATCACCACGTACTGGAGAGATGCACTGACAGGTCCTAGCATGACGTCAAAGCCATGTGACCAGTCTGTAGCCAATGAGATAATAGACACGTGACTGGTCACATGGCTATTTTGACGTCACGATAGGTCCTATGCTGGTGCTGGTTACTGGGAGGACGCAGCGATTATCGGACGGAGAAGCGGCGGGAGACAGAGTGCAGGACGCATCGCGGGGACAGGTAAGTGTTATGGCAATGTTTATTAACTGTATGTGTACATTTATAATGTGTTTTTATGTTTGTGTTTGCCTACCATTGGTTTCAATGGGGTTCGAGAGGTTCGTCGAACGGCTCGCTGAACTGAACTCGAAAGCGGCCTCCGTTCGATGAACCGAGTCGAACTCGAGCCTCTAGAGGTTCGCTCATCTCTACTCATAAGATAAGCTGGCGTACACTTAGTGGAACTGACAGAGGATGTTGTTATACATATCCACTAGATTGGACAGTCTCTCAGGCCAGTGGTTCCGCTCTTCAAGGGGCAGAGTCTTAAGCAGATTGATAACCAAGTGGTTCATCTTCTCACACATCCCGTTGGTTTGCGCATGGTATAGGGTGATACGGATCTTCCTACATCCCTATAGACAGCAGAACTCCTTGAAGATCTCCGCTTCAAAAGGCAGGGCCTTGATCTGTAAGTACCTTCTCTGGGTAGCCATGTGGTCGGCAGAAATGTGCCTGAAAAACCCTCACTGCGGTACGAGCTGTTAGATCCTTGACGGGTACCACGACCATAAATCTTGAGTAGTGGTCCACTATTATGATAGCATACGTACAGTTAGGTCCAGAAATATTTGGACAGTGACACAATTTTCACGAGTTGGGCTCTGCATGCCACCACATTGGATTTGAAATGAAACCTCTACAACAGAATTCAAGTGCAGATTGTAACGTTTAATTTGAAGGTTTGAACAAAAATATCTGATAGAAATTGTAGGAATTGTACACATTTCTTTACAAACACTGCACATTTTAGGAGGTCAAAAGTAATTGGACAAATAAACCAAACCCAAACAAAATATTTTTATTTTCAATATTTTGTTGTGAATCCTTTGGAGGCAATCACTGCCTTAAGTCTGGAACCCATGGACATCACCAAACGCTGGGTTTCCTCCTTCTTAATGCTTTGCCAGGCCTTTACAGCCACAGCCTTCAGGTCTTGCTTGTTTGTGGGTCTTTCCGTCTTAAGTCTGGATTTGAGCAAGTGAAATACATGCTCAATTGGGTTAAGATCTGGTGATTGACTTGGCCATTGCAGAATGTTCCACTTTTTTGCACTCATGAACTCCTGGGTAGCTTTGGCTGTATGCTTGGGGTCATTGTCCATCTGTACTATGAAGCGCCATCCGATCAACTTTGCGCATTTGGCTGAATCTGGGCTGAAAGTATATCCCGGTACACTTCAGAATTCATCCGGCTACTCTTGTCTGCTGTTATGTCATCAATAAACACAAGTGACTCAGTGCCATTGAAAGCCATGCATGCCCATGCTATCACGTTGCCCCCACCATGTTTTACAGAGGATGTGGTGTGCCTTGGATCATGTGCCGTTCCCTTTCTTCTCCAAACTTTTTTCTTCCCATCATTCTGGTACAGGTTGATCTTTGTCTCATCTGTCCATAGAATACTTTTCCAGAACTGAGCTGGCTTCATGAGGTGTTTTTCAGCAAATTTAACTCTGGCCTGTCTATTTTTGGAATTGATGAATGGTTTGCATCTAGATGTGAACCCTTTGTATTTACTTTCATGGAGTCTTCTCTTTACTGTTGACTTAGAGACAGATACACCTACTTCACTGAGAGTGTTCTGGACTTCAGTTGATGTTGTGAACGGGTTCTTCTTCACCAAAGAAAGTATGCGGCGATCATCCACCACTGTTGTCATCCGTGGATGCCCAGGCCTTTTTGAGTTCCCAAGCTCACCAGTCAATTCCTTTTTTCTCAGAATGTACCCGACTGTTGATTTTGCTACTCCAAGCATGTCTGTTATCTCTCTGATGGATTTTTTCTTTTTTTTCAGCCTCAGGATGTTCTGCTTCACCTCAATTGAGAGTTCCTTAGACCGCATGTTGTCTGGTCACAGCAACAGCTTCCAAATGCAAAACCACACACCTGTAATCAACCCCAGACCTTTTAACTACTTCATTGATTACAGGTTAACGAGGGAGACGCCTTCAGAGTTAATTGCAGCCCTTAGAGTCCCTTGTCCAATTACTTTTGGTCCCTTGAAAAAGAGGAGGCTATGCATTACAGAGCTATGATTCCTAAACCCTTTCTCCGATTTGGATGTGAAAACTCTCATATTGCAGCTGGGAGTGTGCACTTTCAGCCCATATTATATATATAATTGTATTTCTGAACATGTTTTTGTAAACAGCTAAAATAACAAAACTTGTGTTACTGTCCAAATATTTCTGGACCTAACTGTATACCCGCTTCTACTTGCTGTGAGCTTAACGTGGTCCAAAGCGACAAGTTCCAACGTCTGGTTGGTAACGATCGGCTGCAACGGGGCCCTCTGAGTGGTACCATCCTTTCTTCTTAGCACAGGGACCACAATCCCGACACCATGCTTCGATGGATTCTCTCATTCCAGCCCAGTAGAAGCGTTTCCTTAGCAACATCTCCAATTTCTTCCAGCCGAAGTGTCCAGCTCCATCATGATAAGCCTCCAGAACCACCGGTACGTATGCCTGAGGTACTACGATCTGGCAGATCCTCTCATGCGTCTTGGGGTTAATCAGTCCTCTGCACAGCTTACCTCTCTGTAAATATAACTGGCCCCTTTCTTGCCACAGCCTCTGTGCCTCTGCTGGTGCAGTAGGCTCCATCCTGGAATCAGCGTCTTGATTAATCGGACTGCAGGATCTCTATCTTGGGCCTCCTGCCAACCATGATGGGGTAGCGGGTTGAATGCTGCCTCTTGCTGACCGCTGTAAGGTTTGGTACTCTCCAAACCGGCAGGTTGATTTCTTCCAACTCATCTTCATCCACCCCACCATCAGTGCAGATGTGGCATTCTGGACAACGCATCAGCGTTGGTATTCTTCTGACCGGCTCTGTACTTTATGGTGAAATCATAGTACGCCAACCAGGCTAGCCAGCGCTGTTCCAATGCCCCAAGCTTCGCTGTGACTAGATGGGTCAAAGGGTTGTTGTCCGTATATGCAGTGAACTTTGCAGAAGCCAGGTAGTGCTTAAATCTTTCCGTCACCGCCCAGATGAGTGCCAGGAACTCCAGCTTGAAAGAACTGTAGTTTTCAGGGATCCTCTCTGTTGGGCGGAGCTTCCAGCTCGCGTAAGCTATTACCTTATCCTTGCCATTCTGCATCTGGGACAGGACAGCTTCCAATCCCACGTTACTGGCATCCGTGTATAGTATGAATGGGAGGCCGTAATCTGGGTACTCCAAGATCTCTTCTCCGGTCAGGGCTGACTTCATCTGTTGGAAGGAATCTTCCTTCTCCTTGCCCCATGCAAATGGAGGACCGGGAACTTTACCATGTTTGGTTTGTCCAACAAGGAGGTCTTGCATAGGGGCTGCCATCTTGGTGTAACCCTTGACGAAGCGGCGGTAATAGCCCATCAGGTCCAGGAATTGCCGTACCTCCTTGATGGTCGTGGGGGTTGGCCAGTTCTGGATGGCGGTTATCTTCTCCGGAGCTACACCACCTCCACTTACTACATGGCCAAGGTATTGGACTTTGGGCTTAAGCAGATGGCACTTAGACGGTTTCAACTTCATCCCATACTTGGAGAGGGCTTCAGAGACTTCTGCAAGGTGTTCCAAATGCTCTTCATACGTCTTTGAATAGACAAGGACGTCATCGCAGTATAGCAGGACCGTTTCAAAGTTGCGGTGTCCCAGGCAGCACTCCATCAACCTCTGGAAGGTTCCTGGTGCATTGCACAACCCAAAGGGCATGCTGTTGAACTCACAGTGGCCCATCAGGGTAGCGAAGGCGGTCTTCTCCCAGTCTTCCTCTGCAACGGATACCTGCCAATAGCCACTAGTGAGATCAAGAGTGGAAAAGTAATTTGCAGTTCTCAATGCAGCTAACGATTCCTCAATATGGGGAAGAGGGTATGCATCCTTGTGGGTGATCTGATTAATCTTCCGGTAATCAACACACATCCTCATGGTGCCGTCCTTTTTCTTTACCAGGACCAATGGAGCTGCCCAGGGGCTACAACTATCACGGATAACCCCTGCCTCCCTCATGTTCCTCAACATGTCTTTGGCACACTGGTAATGTGCAGGCGGTATCGGCCTGTACCTCTCTGATGGGTAGGTGTGCACCTGTTGGGATGTAGTGTTGGACCACTTTGATCCTCCCAAAGTCTAATGGGTGTTTACTGAAGACTTGCTCGTACTCTTGCACTACCCTGTAAACCCCCTCCTTGTGATGTGATGTGAAGGTGTGGAGTCAGTGCCTACGTGTAGTTCTCAACACCACTCTTCTAACTGACTTGATGAACTGTCAATGGCTGGTTGAGGTGCAGTGATGGGGGATGCAGTGCCTTGAATGGCGTGTGCATCTACGGTGAATAGTTTCGCAATGGTGGCATATCTGGGTAACTTAACCTCCTCTTCTCCGCAATTCATCACTCTCACGGGCACTCTCCCCTTTCGGACATCAATTACTCCCCTGGCTGCCAGAACTGTGGGCCAGTGTTCTGAAGGCAGGGGCTCTACCACTGCCTGATAATTCTGCTCATGAGAACCTACTGCTGCCCTACACCGAATCATCATCTCGCTTCGCAGAGGCACTACCAGAGGTGCTACATCCATCACTCACACACCACCAATCTCTTCACCAGACAGATTCACCTGTTGCCACTGCAGGAGGGCCCGAATTTCATGTTGCAGAGCCCTCTGCCATCCCACTCCTGCCGTGGCAGACAGCTGTTGCAATAAATGCAGTACTTCCCCCATACAATTTTCAATGATATTAGTTCCTAGGACCATTTTCGGGTTATGGTCAATAGGGTCATTCTGCACCACTATAAGTCCTTGGTGCTCTAGTTCCACTCGCCCCACCTTAAGAGTCACCTTAAACCTCACTTGGGTCATTGGGAGTCCACTGGCCGCAATAATAGTAAGGCCAGAGTCTCGTGGGGTGAGATCATCATCCGACCAGTAACGCTTAGGCCCCTGTCACACGTCAGTGATTCTGGTACGTTTGTGCTTTTTTTTAAACGTACCAGTATCACTGACATACGCAGACCCATTATAATGAATGGGTCTGCTCACCCGTCAGTGATTTTTCACTGCACGTGTCTCCGTGCGGCGTACCCGCGTGTGCGTGATTGCCGCACGGAGACATGTCCATTTTTTTCTGGCATCACTGATGTCCCACGGACCACGCAGTGGTGTGGTCCGTGAAACACGTGCCAGAAAAAAACGTGCATTTAAAATAATAAACATTTTTACTCACCCGGCGTCCAGCGATGCCCTCTGCAGCCCCTGCAGCCTGCTGCTTCTAAGCCGGCTGATTACTGTCGCGCATATTCATTATGCGCGACACAGCCGACCCGGAAGCAGCTCCTGCAGGGGTCAGCGCCGGCCGGATGCTGCATCGTGGGAGCGATCAGCACCATGGAGAGCGGGAGCGGGCGCAGGTGAGTTGATTACTAAGTGCAATCACGGGCCACGGAAAACGGAGCCCGGATTGCACTTAGACAACCCACGTGTGCCGTGATTCACGGCACACGCAGGGACATGTGCGTGTTTTACACGTCAGTGAAAAACGTCTGTGTTTTTCACTGACGTGTGAAACGGGCCTTATGCAGTACATATGGTATAGTCATTACTTGCGAGCCAGTGTCCAGGAGTGCAAACATCGGGATCCCGTCTACGGTGAGGGAGATGAGGGGGCAGCCTCCAACATACCGCTCATGCCAATCAGCTGGGCCTGGTTGATCTATTCCTGAGGACTGGCACTTGGCCTCAGGGGTTGCTCGTTTAAAGGACACCGACGGGAGTAGTGTCTGGTCTTGTTGCACCTGTAACAAACGGGCTGTTCATACCGGTTGTTACTCTTTCTCTGCATCCAGAGGACGTCCTCAGGGCTGTCGGCGAGCTGGATCTTCTCCGCCGGCTTGGTCTTTGGCTGGAGCTGCATGGCCTCGAGGATCCTGGTGACGTCCTTGCTCAGCTGCTGAACTTGGGATGACAGGTCACCGGGAGTCCCAGGGGTTGCTGCTGCACTGCAGGTGCTGGTAGGGCTAATAGAGGAGGCTTCACCAATAAGTGAGAAGTATCAGCCAGCCAGGGTGATGGTACAGAGTCACTAGCTTCTGGGGTTTGTAAAGCCTTGATGTCCCGGTCCTTTAGGACTGCAAAGTTTAAGTCCGGATGCTCCAGGGCCCTCAGCCACAGCTGCTTACGGTCCTCCGCTGACCCCAGCCGCTGCAGGAACTGCTCCACCAGCATTTTGTTACTCTCCGGCTCGTTGATAGAGTCTACCTGCCTCAGAGTGCGCAGAGCGGTTTGCAATCTCAGGACATAGTCTCTAATACTGTCCTGTGGACGCTGTCGGCAGTTATAAAATTGCATCCTTAATTCCGCCTCCGTGCGGGTCTCAAAGGCTACTTGCAACTTGTCAAAGATGGCGGTTACCGAGGCACGATCTTCATCAGTCCAGGTCTCTACCTCCTGCTCTGCGGCGCCGGTCAGCTGTCCGAGCACCACTGATGTGCGCTGCTTGTGTGACGCCCTGGCGCCGCCAGGTGTCACACACACAAGTAGACCCCCATATTACACCTTCCCTCACAGGGTTACACCAAGCCGACAAAACCTTAGTCACCCCCCCAGGGTAGGAAAGGCACACCAGTGGGCGGGACCAGGCGGAAGGAAAACTCCCACCTAGGGGTCTAGAGAACCCGATGCGGGAAAAGGAGTAGTTACGTTGAGTAGAGTTCAGAGCAGTGCAGTTTTGAGTGAAGTTGGAGTGGAAGCCAGAGAGAAAAGGCGTCGGGGTTGGAGCCCCGGCGTACTGGCTAGGTGGCAGTCGGTTGTCCGTGTCTGTCAGGAGACGGGAAGATGGCTGCTGGAGATCCGAGGTGGACTGGGACAGGGTTGGAGCCCGCCGGTACCGACACCGGAGAACCGACCCGGAAACCGTGCACAGAGGGGGTACCTGGACCCTGAAACAAAGACCGGAACCACCGGCTTTGTTAATTTACCAGTTGAGGACAGGATTACAGGTCCTGTCCCACCCAAAGTCCCAAAAGAGCAGACCAGCAGCCCACCGCAAGGGATAGGGCATCCGCCAGGGCCCCTTTAGATCTCACGGGTCAGCATCTGCGGGCAAGGCTCCCACCCATAGTTCTGGGAGCGAACTCCCGTGTTCCATACCAAGAGGTCCAAAAGAGAACTAAAATAGTGCAGAGGAAAGTGACACAGACCATCACCCCGGGTGAGGGACCAGAATACACTCGGCCGGCCGTGGCGGCTGGCCAGTGGCACCTTGGTTTACCGTTGGACTTGTGTGATTCATTTGACTGTGAGTACACCAGCAGCGCGCCGTCCCCTGCAACCACCATCCTAAGCACAGAGACACTGGGCCCCGGGGCATCCATCCCTACCCACGGAGGGGGTTAAGATCCAGCTGCTATCCCATCGCCCCCCCGGGTGCTCCCCAACAGCAGCGGTGGTGCTATATCTCACCACACACAGTGGGTGGCGTCACAAAGTGCTTACAGCAATCCCCGTATATATACGTCCCATTTTATTTGAATTGTCCGCGCGACCCCCGGGTCCGGAGAATCCCTCGAGCCACCCTGCGGATCCGGATCCGGATCCAAGCAGCCCGACTGCTGGCATGGGGGCGGCACACTTCAAAACCTGGCGTCACGAACAGGATTATAACCCAACCACCTACCTGGTGGAAGTGCGCCTTGTTCTGGACTGTCAGCGGTGCTCCGCTGTAAAAATCTTGAAAAGCCGCCATTTTGCCGCCATTTTTAGGTGCGAAAAACTACAACCCAGCGTCTTCTTCCCCGAGAGAGAGCGCGAAGAGGAAGCCCCGCCCCATGGGAATGTGGGCGGAAGCTGGTGACTCCGGACACCGGAAGAGAAAAAAAAAAAGAGTCCAGTGAGATGCGCAAGAGACTGCTCCCAAACAACCAGGGGGGGAGGGCGTAAACTGCGGCATGAGGCCCGAGGAGATAAGAGGCAGGGACACCAGGACTCTGCCATCTTCCGTTCCTGGACACCACCAAGAGAGGATGTCTCACCAGCCCGGCAACCCGACCAAAAAGGAGCATGTTCCCGGGACTGCTGACTGGGTGGAAGCCCAGACCACACGGATGTGCCTCAAAATTCAGGCCCAAGCCAACTACCTGCTGGCCAGATGGACGGCTGAGATGGGTAACCTGGCTGCAGCCATTTGGGCACGCGAAGAGGAGATGGCCTCGGAAGAGCGGGTAAGCAACCCACGCCCCTATGTTCCAACGGAACCAGCCCAACCGGCTGAGGAGCTCGGTCTGCCACCGTCCACCACGTCACCTCCCTCGCCGCCCGCACATGCAGCTAGTGCCCCAATCGGTCCGCTGCCCCAAGCCACGGCAGCGGAACCCGTTCTATCTACCTGCGAGGACCCGGCAACTGAGACCTCAGGCCACGAGCATGCCACCGCTCCGGCACCCGTACCAGCCCCGTGCCGGACCAAAGCCTGGAAGACATCCCCTCCAGCCCCGAGCCCGGCCGTGCCTAAGATGACGACACCGGCCCCGGTAGCCCGCCCGGCCGCATCAG
This sequence comes from Anomaloglossus baeobatrachus, assembly GCF_048569485.1. Lineage (NCBI taxonomy): Eukaryota > Metazoa > Chordata > Amphibia > Anura > Aromobatidae > Anomaloglossus > Anomaloglossus baeobatrachus. The sequence continues at coordinate 237,740,843 of NC_134355.1, forward strand.
AGGCAGAGCTGACCCGGAAGTCAGCTGCGGCAGTGACCCAGACTGTCGACCCATACCCTGTCCCGGCTGTGGGGCAGCCGGAATATACCTGCAGGGGAGCAGAGCAGGCTAATGTGGAGCGGAGCCCTCAACCGAGAATGGAGCCGGTCGTAGCCGGTAGTGAGGTTGTCCGCATGAGCCGAGCTCCCGAGCAGGGGGAGGAGCCCTAAGACCACGCTCCATACTGGGAGCGGCAACAAAGGCAGCTCAAGAAGGAGATAGCTGCCCGGGAGAAGAGAAAGGCAGAGGTGTTGTCCCGGACATATCAGGAGAAGGACCACCTCCGGCAATCCACCTTCCGGGTGCGGGGCCCGATTTACCGTGGGCAGGTCCGCCATTTTAACCCCCAAAAGGGGTGGGGATTCCTTTATGAGCCGAGCATGGATGCAGAGATCCTCGTGTCCCGGAGGGATGTAGCCCCTCACCTGCCCACAGGACACCCGGATCGAGACCTGGAGCCGGAGATATGGTCTCATACACCCGACACTGTGGAGAGAGGGGGTGGTGAAGAAGTGGGTGGGTGATGTGAAGAAGTGGGTGAAGATTGATGGGCAACTGTGCCTCCACCATCTCCAGCTGCAGAGGAGTAAGGTAGTGGTTTCTCAGCTACCCCCGTTGTTTAACCCTCCGTTGAAAATTCTACAGTTTTAAAATGGACCAAGGCTGAGAACTGACAGACTAACCCAAAAACTTTTGAGCCTTGTAAATAAACCCAATCCACTTTCTTGTTGTGCACCGGCACGGCCTCTGGAGAGGCTGATTGGAGGAAGGGCCTGCGGTGGAGTAGGCCGAGGCCCAGTCACTACCAAAACCGGTGACTAACCTCCAGACCAGGGGTCCCCGGACTATGGGGCCCTTGACAAGGACTGCCGGGTAAGGAACTTTTTACCCGGTACGTGTGGACGTCACCCGGAACCGTTTGGACTTGGAAAGGGGTGCCCACCAGTTTTAGAGGTGGCACCAGGGAACAGATTTTCTTGGGTGGCGGGTGCAATGGGAAAGTGTCCGGTTGTTGCAACGTTTAAGAAATGTGCTTCCCGAAAGGGAAGAAATGTCTTATGTCATGTTTTTCCCGTTTTTCTATTTTACAGTTGCTGAACAATAAATGTCAGTGGTCGGACAGCCCGCGGACGGTCTGTATTAAACCAATGGGGAATGTGACGCCCTGGCGCCGCCAGGTGTCACGCACACAAGTAGATGCCCACATTACACCTTCCCTCACAGGGTTACACCAAGCTGACAAAACCCTAGTCACCTCTACAGGGTAGGAAAGGCACACCAGTGGGCAGGACCAGGCGGAAGGAAAACGCCCACCTAGGGGTCTAGAGAACCCGGGCAGGAAAAGGAGTAGTTACGTTGAGTAGAATTCAGAGCAGTGCAGTTTTGAGTGAAGTTGGAGTGGAAGCCAGAGAGAAAAGGCATCGGGGTTGGAGCCCCGGCGTACTGGCTAGGTGGCAGTCGGTTGTCCATGTTTGTCAGGAGACGGGAAGACGGCTGCCGGAGATCCGAGGTGGACTGGGACAGGGTTGGAGCCCGTCGGTACCGACACCGGAGAACCGACCCGGAAACCGTGCACAGAGAGGGTACCTGGACCCTGAAACAAAGACCGGAACCACCGGCTTTGTTAATTTACCAGTTGAGGATAGGATTACAGGTCCTGTCCCACCCAAAGTCCCAAAAGAGCAGACCAGCAGCCCACCGCAAGGGATAGGGCATCCGCCAGAGCCCCTTTAGATCTCACGGGTCAGCATCTGCGGGCAAGGCTCCCACCCGTAGTTCTGGGAGTGAACTCCCGTGTTCCATACCGAGAGGTCCAAAAGAGAACTAAAATAGTGCAGAGGAAAGTGACACAGACCATCACCCCGGGTGAGGGACCAGAATACACCCGGCCATGGCGGCTGGCCACTGGCACCTAGGTTTACCGTTGGACTTGTGTGATTCATTGGACTGTGAGTACACCAGCAGCCCCCGGTCTGACCGGGCGCACCGGCCCCTGCAACCACCATCCTAAGCACAGAGACACTGGGCCCCGGGGCATCCATCCCTACCCACGGAGGGGGTTAAGATCCAGCTGCTATCCCATCAGCACTCCGGGGTGCTCCCCAACAGCAGCGGTGGTGCTATATCTCACCACACACCGTGGGTGGCGTCACAAAGTGCTTACAGCAATCCCCGTATATATACGTCTCCTTTTATTTGAAGTGTCCACACGACCCCCGGGTCCGGAGAATCCATCAAGCTGGCGTGGGGGCAGTGCACTTGCCAGTCATTGCATACATCTTAAGGACAGTGCATATCTTCTTCTTGAATACCTGCAGGGCATTGGGTCGGCAATCATACTGGGGCAGCCAGGCAGCGCCGGGCACGTAAGGTAAAGTAATCGGCATAACTTGTGTAACTGCCGGGACCGCAGGCTCCACCGCTCCTGCGACCGGAGTAGGGCCTTCCGCTTCTCCGTCATCCTGCATCGCTGCGGGAGCCAACGCTCCACCGTCATCAGGTGCCGACATCCTTCCGGTCTTTCCCCCTTGGTTTTCAACAGTCGTCTCTCGGGACCCACTGTCCTTTTCAGCTTCCTGCTCTGGGGATCACCGGGTTCGGCCTGTATTCTTAGGGGGTGGGGCTTCAGATTTGCGCCCTTTTCGGGGAAGAAGATGGTGAGGTTGTTGTTTTTGGCACCAAATATGGCGGGCAAGATGGCGGCAGTCCAAAAATTTTGCAACGGTCTACAAGTTAACAGAAGGCACACGTCATACAGGTCTGTAGATGGGGTAGGAATGCTGTTCGTGACGCCAGGTTTGGGTTGTTGCGGGCGGGGGCCGCTTCCGCTTCTGTGGCCGCTCGGATCCGGGTACGCTGCTGCGGCTCTAGTGGTGACCGGACTCGGGCTCGCACGGCCGTCCGTCCTCACAACCGTCGGAAGGGGATATTTACAGGGGATTGATGTGTCGGTGACGCCACCCGTGGGTTGCAGTGAGGGATGGTAACACCGCTGCTGCCCGGTGATGGGGCGCCTGGGGCTGTTGGAGCGGGGGCAGCAAGGTGGGATACCCTCCACGGGTAGGGGAGGTGTAGTCCCGGGGCCCTCTTTTGTACACGGGAGTAATGGCTGCTGGAGGTGGCACGCTGGGTTGGACCGGGGATCTATGGTGTACTCACAGTTCAAGAATCTCACACAAGTCTAGTAGTAAACCAAGTTGCCAGTGACCGGTCACCTTTGGCGGGTGTATTCGGGTTCCACACCCGAGTGTAGCAAACAGGGGTCCCTTCCTCCTGCACTCTGTGTGTCTTCTGTGGGACAACTCCGTATGGAGCGGGGAAGTCCACTCCCGGTACTGTGTATGTTGAGAGCTGTGGCCGACAAAATCTAACCCATGGGATCTCTATGGGTTCTGACGGACACCCTATCCCTCGCGTTGGGCTTCCGTTTCTCTCTCTGGGCTTCTGGAGAACAAGGTCTGAAACCTCATCCTCTGCTAGTTAATTAACAAGGGGCATGCAACCTTCCTCGTCCTAGGGTCCAGGCACCCAGTCTGTGCACGGCCTCCGGACCGGATTCCCGCTGTCGGCACCGGTGGGCTACAACCCTGCCCCGGTCCACTTAAGGTCTCCCGCGACCGGATCTCCGTCGCCTGTGGCCCTGTTCACTATCTGCCACCTAACCAGGTCGTCCAGGGGCTCCTACCCCTGACTCCACTGTCAACTGTCAGCACTGTTCAGAGTCGACTCCACTCTGACTCCAACTTGAACTTCTGTTCTGTTCACGCCCTGACACCTCAGGACCCCTAGGTGAGCGTTCTCATCTGCCTGATCCCGCCCACTGGTGTGTCCCTATTATCATGAGGGGGTGGCTAGGCTTTACTGGCTGTGTGTTGTACCTGGGTGTGGGTTTTTGGTGGTAACAAGGAGGGTGGACTACTTTTGTGACTACCTGGTTTTGCCAGGGCGTCACACATACATACACTCAGCTTTATATATTAGATTGAATAACCATGGCTAAAGGGGAAAAAATCTCAGCATGCTGCAACTGTGCATTATTTTTGTCACCAATTGTCTGAGCCATACATCACTGAGAGGAGTACATGTGACGCCCTGGACTAGCCAGTTAGTCACAAACATACCAACATACACACCCCCACCCTAGGCAGTTACAGCAGCCAAACACAAAACCCTTGTTGCCTCCCTCCAGGGCCTGATGTCCACACCAGGTGGGGCGGAGCCAGGCGGTTGGCCCCACCCACCGAGGAGTTCACAGGCCTGGAGGCGGGAAAAGTTCAGTTCAGTCTTGGAGGTGAAAGCGAGAGGAGTGAACACTTGGGTGTCTGGGTTTGGAGCCCAGACACTGACAGCAAGGTTGGCAGACGGTGGTGGCCGTCTGCAGGAGTTAGTGGGACTCCGCAGAGCCGTAAGGACCGGGGTCGGGCGTTGGCCCGCCAGTACTGGTCCGGGGAACGGAGTGAAGCTAAGCACACAGGCAGGGCCATCGGACCCCGACCAGGCTTGGAGCCGCCGTCAATAGTCAAATCCGAATGTGACAGGAACCCCAGGGGTTTCCCAACTACCAAGTCCCGATTGAAGGCAACCGTCCACCCAGAGAGGATATACAGCCACCGCCACAGGCTAGAGATCCAAGGGCCAGCGCCTGCGGGCAAAACGGGCTCCTACGGCACCTATACGCCGGGGAGCGGACTACCAGTGGGCAACCACAGGAGTCAAGAACATTCTTAAAGGTGCAGGGAAAGACAGCCACCATCAGCCGTCCGGGGAGAGCACAACAACAACACTGCAGCTGGCTGCGGGACCCGTCCATCCGGCCGTTTTGGTTTACCAGAGACTTTGTCAGTGATTGTCTGAGTGAGTACACCAGTGCCGTCCGGCACCACGCCGCGCTGTCCCTGCAACCCTGCACCCCAGTCATCCAGCCTCCCCGTTACACCATCGGTGCCCCGGGATCACCAACCCCCTACCCACGGAGGGAACAACATCTCAGCTGCACCCTACCATCTCTACCGGGATCCCCGTTACCAGCAGCGGTTGTGCCATCATCACCATGTCCCGTGGGTGGCGTCACGAACAATCTCCCTAACCAAACCATCCCCGTTTCACTCACGGGTGAGGAGCGCTGCTCGAGTCCCCGGGTCCGGTCCACCGCTCGAGCCACCGAGCAGCAGCAGCAGAAGCCCCGGATCCAAGCGTGGCGAGCGCGTCCCCTCCGCCCTCGACATACACAGCAATCAGCCTGCTCTGTGAGGCGACCTGGCACATAACAGAAGGAAGTTACAAGGCAAGTTTCGATTCTTTGCTAATCATAACACTCCCCCTGCTTTTGACAATGGATATGATACAGAAAGTTAATTTCTTTCCCCGCGTTCCATTGACTCCATACATGACATTTGCGGCAGTGATGCACCCCATATTCCAGGCTCTATAGTAAGACGGTTCGTAAGCAAGGACAGTTCAGCTGCAGCAGGACTGCGATTCTCAGTTGTGTTAACCTCATCACCATGACAACCAGGCAGTCAGAGAGTCACCAGCCGGAGAAGCTCGAGGTTTCGTGTGGTGGTTGCCAGTTATTTCTTCCAGGGAGTTCAGTGAGTACAGTAAGTGGGGACACTGCTGCATCGATCAGCGCTGTGTATGTCGTCAGAAAGGTCCGGTGTGTGTCTGCTGATCTCACCTCACCCAGCGCCTGCATCCTCCGGCCGGCAGGAGAAGAGTCTGTGTGCAGGCTGGAGGTCAGCATAGGGCTGGGCGGGCAGGATGTCAGGACACGGCTGGGTGGGAAGGAGGTGAGCACAGGGGACAGATGGGCAGGAGGTCAACACAGGGGCCGAGCAGGCAGGAGGTCAGCACAGGACTGAGGCGAGCAGGAAGTAAGCACAGGGAACAGATGGGCAGGAGGTCAGTACAGGGGCAAGGAAGGCAGGTCAACACAGGGCCGGGCTGGCAGTAGATCCGCAGAGGGGCCAGGCGGGCAGGAGGTCAGCACAGGGGCTGGATGGGCAGGAGGTCAGCACAGGGGCAAGGAGGGCAGGAGGTCAGCACGGGGGCAAGGCGGGCAGGAGGTCAGCACGGGGGCAAGGCGGGCAGGAGGTCAGCACGGGGGCAAGGTGGGCAGGAGGTCAGCGCGGGGGCAAGGTGGGCATGAGGTCAGCGCGGGGGCAAGGTGGGCAGGAGGTCAGCGCGGGGGCAAGGCAGGCAGGAGGTCAGTGCGGGGGCCAGGAGGACAGCGCGGGGGCCAGGAAGGCAGGAGGTCAGCGCGGGGGCCAGGAAGGCAGGAGGTCAGCGCGGGGGCCAGGAAGGCAGGAGGTCAGCGCGGGGGCCAGGAAGGCAGGAGGTCAGCGCGGGGGCCAGGAAGGCAGGAGGTCAGCGTGGGGGCCAGGAAGGCAGGAGGTCAGCGTGGGGGCCAGGAAGGCAGGATGTCAGCACGGGGGCGAGGAAGGCAGGAGGTCAGCACGGGGGCCAGGAAGGCAGGAGGTCAGCACAGGGGCCAGGAAGGCAGGAGGTCAGCACGGGGGCCAGGAAGGCAGGAGGTCAGCACGGGGGCCAGGAAGGCAGGAGGTCAGCACGGGGGCCAGGAAGGCAGGAGGTCAGCACGGGGGCCAGGAAGGCAGGAGGTCAGCACGGGGGCCAGGAAGGCAGGAGGTCAGCACGGGGGCCAGGAAGGCAGGAGGTCAGCACGGGGGCCAGGAAGGCAGGAGGTCAGCACGGAGGCCAGGAAGGCAGGAGGTCAGCACGGGGGCCAGGAAGGCAGGAGGTCAGCACAGGGGCCATGAAGGCAGGAGGTCAGGGCACAAGGTTAGCACATAGGCCAAACAATCAGGAGGTCAGCACAGGGCCAAGTGAGTAGGAAGTCAACACAGGGGCCGGGTAGGCAGGAGGTTAGCACAGGACCTGGGCTGGCAGCACAGGAGCAGGGTGGGCAGGAGGTCAGCTCAGGGCCAGGCAGGAAGGAGGAGATCAGCTCAGGGCCAGGGGGGGGTGGAGGTCAGCACTGGGGCCGGGCGGGCAGGAGGTTAGCACAGGAGCCAGATGGTCAGGGTAGGCGGTCAGCACAGGGGCCAGGCAGACAGGAGGTCAGCACAAGGCCAAGTGGGCAGGAGGTAAAAACAGGGCCTGGCAGGCAGGAGGTTAGCACAGGGCCTGGGTGGACAGCACAGTTGGGGCAGGCAGGAGGTCAGCGCAGGGGTGGGCTGGAATTCATAACAATGAATCACGGGGTCAGTCAGTGCTAAGTCAGCACGGGGGCCGGGCGGGCAGTAGGTCAGCACGGGGGCCAGGCGGGCAGGAGCTCAGCACGGGGGCCGGGTGGGCAGGTCAGCACGGGGGTCGGGCGGGCAGGAGGTCAGTACGGGGGCCGGGGCGGGCAGGAGGTCAGCACGGGGGCCGGGCGGGCAGGAGGTCAGCACGGGTGCCGGGCGGGCAGGAGGGCAGCACGGGGGGCCGGGCGGGCAGGAGGGGTTAGCACAGGGCTAGAAGGGAAGCAGGTCAACTCAGAGCTGGGTGGGCAGGTCAGCACAGGGCAGGCAGGAAGTCAGCACAGGGCAGGGTAGGAAGGAGATCAGCTCAGGACCGGGCGGGGAGGAGGTTAGCACTAGCACAGGGGCTGGGAGGGCAGGTGGCCAGCACAAGGCCGGGTGGGCAGGAGGTCAAACAGGGCCTGGCAGGCAGCACAGGGTCGGGGCGGGCTAGAGTTCATAACAAGGCCGGGTGGGCAGGAAGTCACTACAGGGGCCGGTTGGACAGGGAAGGCGGTCAGCACAGGGGCCAAGTGGGCAGGAGGTAAAAACAGGGCCTGGCACGCAGGAGGTTAGCACAGGGCCTGTGTGGACAGCACAGTTGGGGCAGGCAGGAGGTCAGCGCGGGGGCCAGGAGGACAGCGCGGGGGCCAGGAAGGCAGGAGGTCAGCGCGGCGGACAGGAAGGCAGGAGGTCAGCGCGGGGGCCAGGAAGGCAGGAGGTCAGTGCGGGGGCCAAGAACGCAGGAGGTCAGCGTGGGGGCCAGGAAGGCAGAATGTCAGTGTGGGGGCCAGGAAGGCAGGATGTCAGCACGGGGGCCAGGAAGGCAGGAGGTCAGCACGGGGGCCAGGAAGGCAGGAGGTCAGCACGGGGGCCAGGAAGGCAGGAGGTCAGCACGGGGGCCAGGAAGGCAGGAGGTCAGCACGGGGGCCAGGAAGGCAGGAGGTGAGCACGGGGGCCAGGAAGGCAGGAGGTCAGCACGGGGGCCAGGAAGGCAGGAGGTCAGCACAGGGGCCAGGAAGGCAGGAGGTCAGGGCACAAGGTTAGCACATAGGCCAAACAGGAGGTCAGCACAGGGCCAAGTGAGTAGGAAGTCAACACAGGGGCCGGGTAGGCAGGAGGTTAGCACAGGACCTGGGCTGGCAGCACAGGAGCAGGGTGGGCAGTAGGTCAGCTCAGGGCCAGGCAGGAAGGAGGAGATCAGCTCAGGGCCAGGGGGGGGAGGAGGTCAGCACTGGGGCCGGGCGGGCAGGAGGTCAGCACTGGGGCCGGGCGGGCAGGAGGTTAGCACAGGAGCCAGATGGTCAGGGTAGGCGGTCAGCACAGGGGCCAGGCAGACAGGAGGTCAGCACAAGGCCAAGTGGGCAGGAGGTAAAAACAGGGCCTGGCAGGCAGGAGGTTAGCACAGGGCCTGGGTGGACAGCACAGTTGGGGCAGGCAGGAGGTCAGCGCAGGGGTGGGCTGGAATTCATAACAATGAATCACGGGGTCAGTCAGTGCTAAGTCAGCACGGGGGCCGGGCGGGCAGTAGGTCAGCACGGGGGCCGGGCAGGCAGGAGCTCAGCACGGGGGCCGGGGCGGGCAGGAGCTCAGCACGGGGGCCGGGGCGGGCAGGAGGTCAGCACGGGGGCCGGGGCGGGCAGGAGGTCAGCACGGGGGCCGGGCAGGAGGTCAGCACGGGGGCCGGGCAGGAGGTCAGCACGGGGGCCGGGCGGGCAGGAGGTCAGCACGGGGGCCGGGCGGGCAGGAGGGGTTAGCACAGGGCTAGAAGGGAAGCAGGTCAACTCAGAGCTGGGTGGGCAGGTCAGCACAGGGCAGGCAGGAAATCAGCACAGGGCAGGGTAGGAAGGAGATCAGCTCAGGACCGGGCGGGGAGGAGGTTAGCACTAGCACAGGGGCTGGGAGGGCAGGTGGCCAGCACAAGGCCGGGTGGGCAGGAGGTCAAAACAGGGCCTGGCAGGCAGCACAGGGTCGGGGCGGGCTAGAGTTCATAACAAGGCCGGGTGGGCAGGAAGTCAATACAGGGGCCGGTTGGACAGGGAAGGCGGTCAGCACAGGGGCCAAGTGGGCAGGAGGTAAAAACAGGGCCTGGCAGGCAGGAGGTTAGCACAGGGCCTGTGTGGACAGCACAGTTGGGGCAGGCAGGAGGTCAGCGCAGAGGTGGGCTAGAGTTCATAACAAGGCCGGGTGAGCAGGATGTCAGCACAGGGACCAGGCAAACAGGAAGTCAGCACAGGACAGGGTGGGTAAGAAGGAGGTCAGCACAGGGCCAAGCAGGCTGGAGGTCAGCACAGGGGTTAGAGGGGCAGGAGGTCAGAACAGGGGCTGGGCAGACAGGAGGTCAGCACAGGGGTTGGGCGGACAGGAGTACACCCTTGTCTGCTGATTTTGTCCCTTTTCTGTATTATCTGGTTTGACCCTGCCTGTCGACTACTCTTTTTGTTGGACTCAGCCTTCCACAGGTAGCGATCTCCGGAGCCCTGTAGTAATTCCAAATCCCTGTATACGGGTTAAGGGGTTTCGGGGTTCTCGGGATCCTGCTTAGTAAGCAGCTTTCCTCTATTCTGTCTGTATCAGCCATCATGAGACTATGGTGCCAGGCAGGCATCACATTAACTCTGCATCTGTAAGCATATATGATACCAGCCACTACACTTGGAATAATAATAGATATCAAATAGCAACAGGCCATTTAACCCCTTCACGACCGGCCGATTTTTCGCTTTCCGGTTTTTTTTTCGCCATTCTTTTTCTGAGAGACGTAACTTTTTTTATTTTTCAGTCAATATGGTCATGTGAGGGCTCATTTTTTGCGGAATGAGCTGTACTTTTAAATGAAACCATCAGTTTTACCATATAGTGTACTGGAAAACGGCAAGAAAATTCCAAATGCAGAAAAATTGCAAAAAAAGTGCGATAGCACTATTGTTTTTGAGATATTTTATTCACTGTGTTCATTATATGGTAAAACTGATGTGTGGTGTGATGCCTCAGGTCAGTGCGAGTTCGTAGACACCAAACATGTATAGGTTTACTTTTATATAAGGGGTTAAAAAATAATCGGAAGTTTGTCCGAAAAAAGCGGCGCACGTTTTACGCCATATTCCGTGACCCGTAGCGTTCGCATTTTTCGGGATCTATGGCTCAGTGACGGCTTATTTTTTGCGCCTTGAGCTGACGTTTTTAACGGTACCATTTTTGCGCAGATGCTACGTTTTGATCGCCTCTTATTGCATTTTGCGCAAAAGTTGTGGCGACAAAAAACGTCGTTTTGGCGTTTGGAATTTTTTTTGCCGCTACGCCGTATAACGATCAGATTAGTTGATTTTATATTTTGATAGATCGGGCGTTTCTGAACGCGGCGATACCAAATGTGTGTATATTTTTTATTTTTTTAACCCTTTAATTTTCAATGGGGCGAATGGGGGGTGATTTGAACTTTTAGGTTTTTTTGTTTTTTTTTTAATTTTTAAAAACTTATTTTTTACTTTTTTTTTTATTTTACTAGTCCCCCTAGGGGGCTATTGCGATCCGCAATCCAATCACTCTGCACTATCTGCTGATCACAGCTATACAGCTGTAAACAGCAGATACGCTCACTTTCTTTTTCACTGTGCCACGGGCACAGCGAAAGTGAAAGCAATTCGTGTGTAGTACAGGAGTCATCACATGACCCCGTGCTACCATGACAACTACCGGAAGTCACGTGGTTGCGTCACGTGATTTCCGGTATCGGGCGGTAAGTAAAAGTTTACCGCGATCGCGCTTATAATGGGGCTTTCACATATTGACAGCGCCATTTAAGGGGTTAAACGGCTCGAGCAGATAACGATTCTGCTCGTGCCTAGCAGGCACACATCTCAGCTGTGAAAATCAGCTGAGATGTGCGCCGATCGCAGCATGCTGCCGGCGGCAGACCGCGGGCAGTAACGTTATGACCGCTAGGACGTAATTTTACGGCCCGCGGTCGTTAAGGCGTTAATGTGCCTTGCCGACAGTCAAGCATAGTGATGGGAATGTCATGGTTTGGGGCTGCATGATCACCATGCTTACAGGGCTTATCTGGCTTATATTTTTTTCACTATTGGGCTACATAGGGGTATGTAGGTAGATAGCAACTACCTACCTGCCCTGCTGTCAGCCTCTCTCCCCAGGCACAGTAACTGTTCGTGTCTGGATTTTGCTACTTCCTGTGATGTCACGTCGATAGGGGCAGGAACTTTTTGACGGGCATCACAGCCGATGATTTGTTGCCACCCTGCAGCCGACCAGGTACAGTGCGTCGGAGTCCCCGCCCCCTCTCATCCTCCCCTGCCCCCTGTGTGCTACTATCTCTGCAGTGTCTTCTCCCCTGCCCTGTTTGTGCCATGGCCCTGGACAATCAGGGGGCCACACACGCTGTCGGGGACACAGTCAGCGCTTTTTGCCCATAAATATGTGTGTATGTGTGTGTATAAGTGTGTATGTGTGTGTATAAGTGTGTATGTGTGTGTGTGTAAGTGTGTGTATGTGTGTTATATATTGTATTAATTTATATATAGGATGCTGGGGCAGATTACCGATTGCCAATGAATGTGCAGAGGGCAGAGCTAGACAGTGAGGCCGGGCAGTGCCAGCTCTGACAGTGAGGTTTGGCAATCCAGCATGGGAAGATGTTATGTTTGATTGAGTTGCAGGTAAATAAACTGGCTGCAGATAATAAAGTGATAACTCAAAAAGAACAAAAGTTAGAAACAAAAAAAAAAAAAAAGAATATAGGGGTGTTTTATATGATAATACAGCACAGATTAGCTTCAAATGTTTTGGGGGTTTTGTGGTCAGACAACTTCTTTAAGTAACTGGGCTGCAGGACAGTATTCCAACATGATAACCACCCCAAACACACCTCCAAGATGGCCACTGACTTGCTAAAGAATCTGAGGGGAAAGGTGCTGGTCTGGCCAAGCAGGTCTCCAGACAAACCTTATTGAGCATTTGTGGGGCCTCCTCAAATGAAAGGTAGAGAGAGGAGTGCAAGGTCTCTAACATCCAACAGCTCCATCATGTCATTATGGAGGCGTGGAAGAGGATTCCAAAGCCTCCGATGAAACTCTAGTGAACTCCATGTTCTAGAGAGTTAAGACAGTGCTTGAAAATAATGGTGGCCACACAAACTATTGGCACTTAGGGCAGACATTTATTCACTTAGGGGTGTACTCACTTTTATTGCCAGCAGTTTAGACATTAATGCCTGTGTGTTGTTATTTAGACAGTACACCATATTTACACTGTACATTGAACTCAAAATTTACAGTGTACAAATATACAAGCTGTACACTGACTTTACTATGTATCAAAGTGTCATCTCTTTAGTGTTGTACCACGATAAGATAATAAAATATTTACAAAAAATTGTGATATACTGTATATTTGCACAGTGCCTTGAAAAAGTAGCTATACCCTTTGAAATTTTCCCTAGTTTTTCACTTTTTTCCTTGGGATTTTATGTGCTATTCTAACACAAAGTAGCAAGTATTTCTGAAGTGTAAAGGAAATGATACATTGTGTAATAAATGTTTTAAAATATAAATCTGAAAATTGTGATGTGCATTTGTATTCAACCCTCATGAGTATATATTTTGTAGGAGCACCTTTCTCTACAATTACTACTGCAAGTCTTTGGGGGAATTGACTATACCTGCTTTGCACATCTAGAGGCTGTCATTTTTGCCCATTCTTCTTTGCAAAATGGCTCTAGCTCGGTGAGATTGAAAAGAGTCTTTGAACAGCAACTTTTGAGTCATACTACAGATTCTCAAGGGCTTTAGGTCTTGACTTCTTCTGGGCTATTTAAACACATAAATATACTTTGATCTAATCCAGGGGTTGACAATTAATTTTCCTGAGGGGCCACATGAAAGACGGCAACTGTTGTAGAGGACCGAACCAATAGGCTGAAATTAATTGTTCTCAATATTATTAATTTTCATTTTATATTAGGGTACTTTCACACTTGCGTCATCGCAATCCGCCGCTTTGGAAAATAGCGCAGTCCGTTAACGTTAGCTATTCTCCATAGACTTTTATTGACGACGCACTGTGACGCAAGTGTCTGCGTTGCATTCGCTGGCCGACGCTGAGTCATTATTTTGACTGAGCGCCGGGCAGAGGGAACGCAGCATGTAGCGTTTTTGGTGTCGTTAAAACAACACACCAGGTGTCTAATGATTGCCTATGGTGGCAGATTCCCCCGTAATGCGCTATCCGCTGACTGATTCCGTCACGTTCTACTGAGCATGCTCAGCATGTCCAGCAAAACGATCTAAATCGTTAAAAATCACTCCTGCTATCTCTCTCTCTGTCTCTCCATCTCTCATACTCACTGATCACGGGCGCGGCACAGCACGGCTGTCATACTGCTCTGGCGGATTCTCCTCTTTTGAAAATGCCAGCCGCTTATTATTCCATGTCGTATTCCCTGCTTCCCCCCGCCCACCGACGCCTATGATTGGTTGCAGTGAGACAGCTGTCACTTAGCGTGGGGGTGCGTCTGACTGCAACCAATCACAGCCACCGGTGGGCGGGTCTATATCATGTAGTACAATAAATAAATAAAAAAAAACAGCGTGTTCCGTTAGATGCGACAGTCCCGGGACTCTACCCAGCTCATCCCGAATTGCCCTGGTCCGGTGGCAATCGGGGTAACAAGGCGTTAATGGCAGCCCATAGCTGCCACTAAGTCCTAGGTTACTCATGGCAGGCGTCTATGAGCCCCCCCCCCCCATGATTAACCTGTAAGTGAAAAATAAACACATACACCTGAAAAAAATCTGTTATTTGAAATGAAGGACAAAATACACCCTCTTTCACCACTTTATTAAAATCCCCAAATACCCCTCCAGGTCCGACGTAATCCACAGAGGTCCTACGACGCTTTCAGCTCTGCTACATGAAGCTGACAGGAGCAGCCACAGACCATGACCGCTCTCTGTCAGCTCCACGCAGCAACTTAAGTGAATCGCGCTGTCAGCGGGGATGCCACTGAGGTAGTGTCGGTGTGTGCGGTAATGATGGGGGCGGTAGTGCCTGTGCGTGCGGTGATGATGGGTGCGGTAGTGCCGGGGTGTGTGCGGTGATGATGGGGGCGGTAGTGCCGGGGTGTGTGCGGTGATGATGGGGGCGGTAGTGCCGGGGTGTGTGCGGTGATGATGAGGGCTCTCTCTCTCTGCTAAAGAAAACTAACGCAACGCGTTATTTCACAGGAATCCGTTGCCTTTATTATCACACTATTTACAACACATCCGTCATATGCGTCACACAACGCATTGTGACGGATGCCAAACGACGCAAGTGTGAAAGTAGCCTTAACATTAAATGTATCATTTCATATATAGCAGAATTAAATATGCTCACATCCCCTATATACTGTACACAGCATGAGCCCACACACAACCCCCCTATATACAGCGTGAGTCCCCACATAGCTCCCTACATATAGGATGAGCCCTCACACAGCCCCCTATTTATCGTAGGAACCCACGCATAGACCTCTATATACAGTATGAGCCCCCACACAGCCCCTACATTCAGTATGAACCCTCATATAGCCCCTATATAATGTATGAGCACTCTACATAGCCTCGCTATATACAAGATGAGACCTTACATTGCCCTTTTTATACAGTATCATCCCCCACATAACCCCTCTATATACAATGTGAGCACCCACATAACCCCCTATATACAGTGCCCGTTCCCACATAGCCCCTCTATATACAGTGTAAACCCCCACATAGCTTCTTTTTATAGAGTGTGAGCCCCTACATATCCTCTCTTTATACATTATAAGCCCCTACATAACCTCTCTACATGCAGAGTGAGCCCCCACATAGCCTTCTATATACAGTATGATCCCTTATATAGCCTCCTATATACAGTGTGAGCCCCCAAATAGCCCTCTACATACATTACTTGCTATTGAATCTGTTCTACTCCTGGGTCTCGATGATTTAGCATCAGGGCAGGAATTTGTGGGTGTTGTCTTTTTTATCTATACATCCCCTAGCTGCTTTCCTCCCCTTTATTGAAATTTTGTGCCACGACCGCTGTCATTATCCCTATGGCTGACGCGTGCGTAGTGCTATGTTCACTTTGGAGTTGAATTCTTCACTAAAATGGGTCTGGAGTCAGCGCGTGCGCATACGGCGATCTCCGCTCCATTTATTGACAGTTTGTGAGTATTATCTGAAAAAACTGGTGTAATCACAGTGTCTTCAATAAAATGCTGCCAGAGTTGGTGGAATACGCACATGCTGACTCCAGTACCATTTTATTGAAGAGCTCAACTACAGTGTGAACATAGCACTGTACACGCGCTGGCCCAACATCGGATACAACGCATTTAGCATTTTGTAATGAATGAATGAAAATAAAAATATATATATGTGTATTGTCAGATAACAGAGTGCAGTAGCGTGCAGTGGTCGCCTGTGAATTGGCCGAATATACTGTATGTGTATGATGTGTATGCATGAGTGTCTGTGTATGAGTGTGTATATTGGCAGATAAGTTACCAGCAGTGCGCACCCTTGTGGTTGGAGCAAAGATATCAGTGAATTGGTTGTGTGTGTGTGTGTGTGTGTGTACACAGGGTTGGACTGGGGTGCCAGGGTCCCACCATGGAAATTGACTCTGGGGGCCCGCACTACAGCTACCATAAACGTTTTTATTACGTGATCATTTTTGGCTTCTCTCAGTATGATGTGAGCCTAATCGTAAACAATACAGTGCGCAAAATAGACTTGTATTGTGCACTGCAGTAGATCAGAGGATTTCTTGAAGCCTCTTTATTATTTATTTTAGTTAATAATGGAATCTATTATTTACAATCAGTCGCAGTTTTTCTTACACACAGACGTTCCTTCTCCTAGGAAAACCACCGAGTCCATCAGCCAAACAATATTCAAAGAGAAGAAAAATGTTATCCAGCATCTTCACATGGAAAAGTTTACTAAAATGAATCCACCTCTGCCTCCATCTATCCACCAAATAGGGAAATCCCCTTTAAGGGTGCGTGCACACGATCAGTGTTTGCAGCATTTTGGATGTAGCATAATTCAGCTGCATCCAAAACGCTGTGTTGTACAGTACAAGTATAGTGGATGGATTTCTTGAAATCCCGTGCCCAATGTGTTTCTTTTTTCCACAGCAAACACTGACCTGCGGTGCGTCTTTCCAGACCACAGCATGTTAATTATTTGCTGCGTAATCGCAAGTGTCCTCCGTAGGGAGAACACAAGCGAGAGACCGCAGCACATCAAACACTGATCGTGGGTATGTGTGACGCTCCTGGACTATTCAGGTCGTCACAGGGTACTGCACAAACTGCCCTCCCCGTGCAGTATTCAACCCCCCCATGGTTCTGGGTCTGTATCCTGCAGTGCTGTCTCCATCAGCATTCACAAATCCTAGATACACTTTACACCACACCTGTGAGGCACACCAGTGGGCTGCTTAAGCAGGAATAGGGCCGTCCACCTAGGGGTCAGATAGGGAGGTGGGAGGTGTCAATGTCAGTTAGTTGAGTAGTGACCCTCGAGCTGTGAGGAGCTCTGAGGAAGCTGGGAGTTGGAGCTCCCAGGGGAGAAGTAAACTAGGTCGCAGACGGTGGTTTGGATCTAGAGGAGTCGGACCCCCGGTCGCAGGGGATTGAGGCTAGCTGCCTGGAACCCGTCGAGGAGGACGGCCGGCAGCCTGGTCCTATCACTGGTCCGGGACCGAAGGCACGACGGGGTACACGGACCCTAGCTCGGGGAGAAGCTTCAGGCGACCCGGCAATTAACCTGAGGAGAACGGGGCCTTTATGGACTGTTCCCACCCGCTCAGAGATTGCGGGCACTAGCGCAATGAGGGGGATAGGGCTTTCCTAGCAAGCAGCCAACTGAAATCCCATGCGTGAGCTCCTGATAGCAGGCTCCTTCACTTAGCCACAGTGGGGAGCGGGGCCCGGATAGCTCCAAGCTACCGGACCACAACGGACAATCTAAAACTTAGTGCCAGGAGGCAGGTTACAGACCACCAGCAGCACTGCAGGGGACAGGACCCGGACGTGCTCCCCTCGAGAGGCAACGGTGTTCAGAGACTTGGTTTACCCAGTTATCAGCGTCTGCTTCATTGCTGAGTGAGTACCCGACTGGCCCCTGCACTGCATCCCAGCACCTTCAAACAGAGTCCCGGGGACTGTCCCTACCTGTGGAGGGCAACGTCACCTAGCTGCCCCATTCCATCACCCCAGGTACTCCCAACAGCAACGGCGGTACTCCTATTTACCAGACACCACGGGTGACGTCACGAACTATACCAAATCTGTACATACTCCTTTACCATTTGAGTGTGGCCCCTAAGTCCCCGGGTCCGGAAACTCTTGAGCCACGAACGAACACCAACCCCGGATCCGAGCGGTTCGATCCGCTGCTGAGGCGGCATATATAAGCAGCTGCGGTTTCCTGCATTCTCCTGCGGGGGAGACTCGCGGCCCCGCAGGTCAGGACCCACTGCGTGCAGGACGCAGTGAGTCCTGATCGTGAGCACATGCCCTAAGGGTGGCTTCTCACTTGCGAGTTTCTCGCAGTAGAGCAATGCGAGAAATTCTCGCATTGCACTCGGACACATGTTATTCAATGATTAAGCTCTCATCTGCGATTTTTTTTTTTTTCAGTCCAAATCGGACTGAGAAAAAAATCGCAGCATGCTGCTTTTTTGCGAGTTTCTCACACGAGTCTCTCCAATGCAACTCTATTGGAGCGTGAAAAAAATGCATGTCACACGGACCGGCACTCACACCATCCTAGTGACATCCGTTTTTCTAAATACATTAATCGCATGTTTCTCAAAACACTGGAAATTAGTGAGGTCTCACAATGTCGGTCAATCATAGAGATTGACCGACATTGTGAGACCTCACTCATTTCCAGTGTTTTGAGAAACATGCGATTAATGTCAGTCGGTCTCTCCCTCTCGGTCTCTATTCTCTCTCTGTCGGTCTCTCACTCTCTCTGTCCATGTCGGTCTATCCCTCTCTCCCCCTCTCTCATACTCACCGATCCCCGATCACCAGCGCGGCGCTGCATGGCGTTCAAATGCTCCTGCGGCTTCTCTTTTGAAAAAGCCGGCCGCTCATTATTCAATCTCGCATTCCCTGCTTTCCCCGCCCACCGGCGCCTATGATTGGTTGCAGTCAGACACGCCCCCACGATGAGTGACAGCTGTCTCACTGCAACCAATCACAGCTGCCGGTGGGCGGGTCTTTATCATGCAGTTTTAAAAATAAATAAATAATTAAAAAAAACGGCGTGTGGTCCCCTCAATTTTAATACCAGCCAGGGTAAAGCCACACAGCTGCAGGCTGGTATTCTCAAGATGGGGAGCCCCACGTTATGGGGAGCCCCCCACCCTAACAATATCAGCCAGCAACCGCCCAGAATAGCCGCATCCATGAGATGCGACAGTCCCGGGACTGTACCCGGCCATCCCGAATTACCCTGGTGCGTTGGCAATCGAGGTAATAAGGAGTTAATGGCAGCAGCCCATAGCTGCCAGTAAGTCCTAGATTAATCATGGCAGGCGTCTCCCCGAGATACCTTCCATGATTAACCTGTAAGATAAAGTAAATGAAGACATACACAAAAAAATTCTTTATTTGAAATAAATAAAAAAAACAACCTCTTTCACCACTTTATTCAAGTCCCCAAATACCCTTCCATGTCTGACGTAATCCACAGAGGTCCCTTGACGCTGTCAGCTCTGCTGCATCAGAAGCTGACAGAGAGCGGTCACAGACCACGACCGCTCTCTGTGAGCTCCCCTCAGTGACTGAAGTGATTTGCGCTATCAGCGATGACGTCACTCAGGTTCCCGCAGCCACAAATCTCAGCGGGAGGACTTCAGCTGTGGCCGCGGGTAGCCTCAGTGACGGCACCGCTGATCGCGCGGCTCACTGCGGTCACTCAGGGGATTTGCGGTCACCGGTGAGATCTTCACTGGTGACCGAAAATCAGGCCATGCCACACAGACAGAGCCGCAGGATGACAATGAAGTCGGGTGACGTTCATCCGACTTCATTCTGATCGTGCGGCTCTGTCTGTGTCTGCTGTCAGCGGCTATTCAGCTCTGTTACATCGCTCTGGCTGTGTCTGCTGTCAGCGGCCATGTAGCAGAGCTCAATGGCAGATGACAGCTGCTGAGAAAAAAAAGGAACTCACACGCATTATACACGCATTACACACGCTAGCCAAATCATTAAATTATTCAAAAATAGCATTGCACTTGCATTGCAATCGGACCTAACGTGAACTAAAATCAGCTGAGTTTTTTTCAGCCCAGTCGGACCGATTTTACTCGCATAGATGTGTTTCCAGCCTTAGGCGGGCTTTGCACATTGCGACATCGCAAGCCGATGCTGCGATGTCGCACGCGATAGTCCCCGCCCTTGTCGCAGGTACGATATCTTGTGATAGCTGGCGTAGCGAAAATTATCGCTACGCCAGCTTCACATGCACTCACCTGCCCTGCGACCGTCGCTCTGGCCGGCGACCCGCCTCCTTCCTAAGGGGGCGGGTCGTGCGGCGTCATAGCGACGTCACACGGCAGGCGGCCAATAGCGGCGGAGGGGCGGAGATGAGCAGGATGTAAACATCCCGCCCGCCTCCTTCCTTCCGCATAGCCGCCGGCGGCAGGTAAGGTGAAGTTCCTCGCTCCTGCGGCTTCATACACAGCGATGTGTGCTGCCGCAGGAACGAGGAACAACATCGTACCATCGCTGCAGCAAAATTATGGAAAAGTCGGAGCTTGCAACGATGATTTGATAACGACGCTTTTGCGCTCGTTTATCGTATCATCTAGAATTTACACACAACGATGTCGAAAGTGACGCCGGATGTGCGTCACTTTCGATTTGACCCCACCGACATCGCACCTGCGATGTTGCAACGTGCAAAGCCGCCCTTAAGGCCCCGTCACACTAAGCAACATCGCTAGCAACATCGCTGCTAACGAACAACTTTTGTGACGTTGCTAGCGATGTTGCTGTGTGTGACATCCAGCAACAACCTGGCCCCTGCTGTGAGGTCGTTGGTTGTTGCTGAATGTCCTGGGCCATTTTTTAGTTGTTGCTGTCCTGCTGTGAAGCACAGATCGCTGTGTGTGACAGCGAGACAGCAACAACTAAATGTGCAGGCAGCAGGGAGCCGGCTTCTGCAGAGGCTGGTAACCAATGTAAACATCGGGTAACCAAGAAGCCCTGTCCTTGGTTACCCGATATTTACCTTTGATACCAGTCTCCCCCGCTCTCACTGCCTGTGCTGCCGGCTCCTGCTCTGTGCACATGTAGCTAGCTGCAGGACACATCGGGTTAATTAACCTGATGTGTGCTGTAAGTAGGAGAGCAGGGAGCCAGCGCTAAGCATTGTGCACTGCTCCCTGCTCTGTGCACATTTAGCTGCAGCACACATCGGGTAATTAACTCCATGTGTGCTGTAGCTAGGAGAGCAAGGAGCCAGCGCTCAGTGTGCGCTGCTCCCTGCTCTCTGCACGTGTGGCTGGACACTGGTTGCTGGTGAGCTCACCAGCAACTCGTGTAGCCACGCTCCAGCGATCCCTGCCAGGTCAGGTTGCTGGTGGGATCGCTGGAGCGTCGCAGTGTGACATCTCACCAGCAACCTCCTAGCAACTTACCAGCGATCCCTATCGTTGTTGGGATCGCTGGTAAGTTGCTTAGTGTGACGGTACCTTTAGAGTCAGTATGTGGAGGTGTGAAGCATTACCACCCAATACACTCTTCCATTTGGAGACTCTAGTGAGTATTTGTCTTCTCTTTCCACCCTCATACATTTACATAATTATCAGCTAATGATCGACCACCAGTGTCTGTACTGGATCTGAACAGTCATTCTGTGGGGACAGAGGCCTATAAAAGTCTCACTATGGTTTCCAAATTAGTTTTACATATTGGATAAACCCTTTACGAGTAATGTGTATTCTGACAGTACTGCTCTATAGGCAGATCAGGCTTTTTTTTTTTTTTTTACATAGAGTATTTTTAGTGAGGCCCCTTCTGTACTTTCATCACATATAGAGTATAGAGACCCCCCCTAATGAGTAATTACATATAGCCTAAGATAATAACACTGACACTGAGGGTACAGGGTAATGGCATTGACACTGGGGGCACAGGATAATGACACTGACATTGGGTGTACAGGATAAATTACACTGACACTTAGGGTACAGGATATATGAGACTGACACTGGGGGTACTGGATACTGACACTAGGGTTAAGGATACTGACACTGGTGGTACACTATAATAACACTGACACTCAGGGTACTGGATAGTGACACTGACTCTAGGGGTACAGGATAATGGCACTGACACTAGGGGTACAGGATAATGACAATGGGGTACGGTACAGAATAATGACACTGGGGGTACAGGATACTGACACAGGGTACAGGATAATGACATTGGAGGTACAAGATAATGACAAAGGGGGTACAGGATAATGACACTGACACTGGGGGTACAGGATAATGACACTGACACTGGGGGTACAGAATAATGATGCTGACATTGGGGGGTACAGGATAATGACACTGATACTGGGGTACAGAATAATGACGCTGACACTGGGGGTACAGGATAATGACGCTGACATTGGGGGGTACAGGATAATGACACTGATACTGGGGTACAGGATAATGACACTCACACTGGGGGTACAGAATAATGACGCTGACATTGAGGGTACAGGATAATGACACTGACACTGGGGATACAGGATAATAAAGGGAGGTCTTGGAGCATTTAAGGTCAGACTGTTACCAATTGAGGGGTAGTGTGAGGCTATAATTTTGCCCCCCCCCCTCTATATATTGGATAACCCTCTTTTTCATTTTTGAGATAGTAGTAACTTATGTTTACTTGACCTTGCTGAACAACTGTGTCTGACAACCTGTCTAGTGTTGTCATAATTATTACCACGGTGGAGGTTAACCCCTTCCTTTGTGGAGTTTTGTCCTGTATTTGACAATAACTGGAGCCTAAAATCTGCTCCTTTATTGGGTTGGTTTTACAACCGTTTATGTCTTTGTTATGTGGTCCTTTCTTTTAGACATTATTTATTAAAGGTTATATTTTAATCGTTACCACATTTATATACTTCTGCTCAGCTATTTTTGATTAATTGGTGGAGCATACGACACTTATTTTTCATGATACAGGATAATGACACTGATACTGGGGTACAGAATAATGACGCTGGCACTGGGGGTACAGGATAATGACACTCACACTGGGAATACAGGATAATGACACTGATACTGGGGTACAGAATAATGACGCTGGGGGTACAGGATAATGACACTGACACTGGGGGTACAAGATAATGACAAAGGGGGTACAGGATAATGATGCTGACACTGGGGGTACAGGATAATGACGCTGACATTGGGGGGTACAGGATAATGACACTGATACTGGGGTACAGGATAATGACACTGACACTGGGGGTACAGAATAATGACGCTGACATTGGGGGGTACAGGATAATGACACTGATACTGGGGTACAGAATAATGACGCTGACACTGGGGGTACAGGATAATGACCCTGACACTGGGGGTACAGGATAATGACGCTAACATTGGGGGTACAGGATAATGACACTGATACTGGGGTACAGGATAATGATGCTGGGGGTACAGGATACTCACACTGGGGGTACAGTATAATTACACTGTTTTTGGGGGTACAGGATCATGATACTGACACTAGGGTTACAGGATACTGATGCTTGATTCTCGGTAAAGGATAAGACACTTGGGGTACAGGATAATTACCCTGGACACTCTGTTCTTTTCCCCAGCACCCAGCTTTTCTATGTTCTGATAGCCATCTTGTCGTCAGCACCCAGCCTTCCCATGATATCAGAGAATGCGAAAGCTGGGGAGCTGAGGACAAAATGGATATCAGAATGTAATAACCTGCAGGTAACGGGATACGCAAGGACTGCACGGAACCACAGGGGTTAATCAATGCAAATTTAATAATGTATTGCACAACACAGGTGGAGGAAAAGTGAGGGAAGGGAGCACAGCAGTAGAGATAATGCAATATACATACAACTACTTTGAATAACTTGTCATAGATAGGAAGCCTCAGATTGTACTCCCAAAAGCAAAACACAGGAAATCCTTATTAAGCAAAAGAAAAACGCAGATTCCTTGTTATCTTACTCGTATAACACAGTGCAGAGTCTTTTTCTATCTGTCCCTAACTAAAGTAGTGTGCACACTTAACTGCAGATTTCAGCGTGGGGTACCTCGTCACCGTTGGGGCCCGTATTCCGCCGCAGACACCTCTAAAGTTCAGTCTTTGTCCCGGATCTGTAACTTGCACGTGCTGTCTGGCTCCTCGCTCTCCACATCCAGCCTCTTTGGATCTGTAATTTGCACGTGCTGTCTGGCCCCTCGCTACACATCCAGCCTCTTTGGATCTGTGTCTTGGGGGGACACCACGCAACACTCTAAGGTACTTGGACCTCGGAAAACGGGGCAGACTGAGGCCTTCTATCTTACAGCCCACTCGAGCACACTCCTCTCTGCAAAACACAGCCACATGTAGACCCCTCCTCCTCCTGTACCAGACTGAACCAGTCACTCGAGCAGTAGGACTTTTGCCCGCTGTTCTCTGTTTTGACAGCAGGTGGCAGCATAACACAAGGAAGTCCACCAAACTGTCTTTTAACCTATATATATATATATAAATGTTAACAGGTCTTACATTTCCCCTCCTCTTTAACCTCGGCCGTCCCGGCCGATACACTCCTGAGGCATTCTGCAAAGGGGCACACGGTGGCAACTCCTGCCCTGCTTCACCACCTGTTGCTTGGGAGCCAATGTCGTAAAACAGGATTCAGTGACAGAACACACAAATTCTTCTGCCAAGTACCGATCAGGGGGAATACCAGCATTAGCCCGCTCAGTCCGGCGTGGCACCACAGCTAACTCACCAGACGTCGGCGCCGTATCAGGGAGTACAGTATTCCCGTCCCCATTTCTGGAGATTAGTTACTCATGCTCTGCAGGGGTGGCACCTGTGTCTTGAAAGGATGGGGGTGTGGATCTCTCCCAGTCTGCTGGGTTGGTCGGGGCTCGCCACCATTCTTCATCGTCAGAGCCCTCTTCGAAGGTAACAGGAACAGGCACGGGCACCGTCTCAGAGGTACTTTGTCTGGTCCTGTCTTCTGAATAGCAGGGCCTCAGCATATTACGATGCAGGATGAGGGTGTCGCCTCTTCGCTCGCCTCTCACTTCGTATACTGATCCGTGGGGAGAGATTCTTCTAATCACAATGTACGGCTCTGTTTTCCAGCGCTCACTCAACTTGTGTCTCGGGTATTTCTCTGCAACTAGTATTCGGTCTCCTGGCAAGAACGGGGCTTCACACACAGGTTTCCGCTGCGGGTGTGTCTTTTCTTGCAACCGCTTGGTGACAATTCGATGGATAGTCTCCAGCCGCCGACGGTGATCGTCAACCCAGGAACCTACGCTCTGACCTTCACTGATCTCGGGGGGAGCCAGGTTGAGCTCTTCTATGCCTCTTCCGGCTCTTCCAAACAGTAGTACGTATGGGGTGTACCCAGTGGTGGAGTGGACACGATTATTGTACGCCCACACGAGTTCTGCGAGATAGCCGGGCCAGTGATTCTTACGATCATCCTCCAACGTGCGTAGCATTTGTAGGAGGGTCCGGTTAAATCTCTCGCAGGCTCCGTTGCCCTGTGGATGATAAGGCGTAGTCCTTGACTTCTGCATTCCGTAAATCCTTTGCAGCTCTCTCATGACACCGCCTTGAAAGCAAGCCCCTTGGTCGGAATGTATTCTTTTGGGGCAGCCGTACACCCGGATAAAGTCATCACTGATGGGTCGAGCAGCTGATTGAGCTGTCTGATCTCTGGTGGGCGTCACCACCGAAAATTTGGAGAAGTGATCTGTCATCACAAGGCAGAACTGATAGCCCCGGTGGGAGTGACCAATCTTCAGATAATCGATCATGAGTACTTCCAACGGCTCTTTGGTTACAATAGTTTGTACTGGTGCTTGCTGTGGGGGAGCCTTACTTAACTCGCAGGAACGGCACAGTTTACAGGTCTTCTCTACTGCCCGAAGCATCTGAGGACAGTATACTATTCTTTGCAACCACTGGTAAGTCTTGTCCGGTCCGAAATGGGCTCCCTTCTCATGCGCCTCTTGGGCCAGTGGTACTGCCATCTTCTGGGGTATCACTACTTGCCACCGTACTTCCAACTCTGTAGCTAGGTGCACCTTCCGATACAGCATCCCTTCTTGCACCGACAGCTTATCCCACTGGCTGAGAATCTGGAGGGCCACGTGCGACAGCGTGGCCCGTTTTTCCTTTCTAGGCTTGCGCTGCTGGATCACCCACTCTTTCACTTGAAGCAGTTCAGGGTCAGATGACTGAATTTTCACCCATTCCTCTCTGGTTTGGCCAAGCAGGCGTGATGTCGTGCCCGACGTAATTTCCAGCATACGAGCCTCTACCACTTGAGCGGTGAATTTACTGAAGTCCGGAATTTCGTCTTCCTCCAACTGTTCATCTCTTTCCCCCACTGGGGCTTCGGTGGTAACACGAGAAAGGGCATCCGCATTCTGATTTTCATGCTTAGAGCGGTACTGCACATGATAATTGTATCTGGAGAGTCGTGCCAGCCACCTCTGTTCCATTGCTCCCAGTTTGGCGGTGGAGATGTGAGCCAGGGGGTTATTATCCGTATAGACTTCAATTTGAGCTCCCGTGAGATATTCCGAGAACCTTTCGGTTATCGCCCATACTAGTGCCAGTAACTCCAGCCGAAAGGAACTGTAATTCTCGGGATTGCACTCGGCTTCTCGCAACGTCCGACTTCCATATGCAATCACCCGTTCAGTACCATTCTGTACCTGGGCCAGTACTGCACCCAGGCCGTAGAGGCTCGCGTCTGTATACAACCGAAAGGGGAGGTTATAGTCTGCATAGGCAAGCACAGGGGTGCTAACCAAGGCCTTTTTCAATCGGTGAAAGGCTTCTGCTTGTCTTGGTCCCCAGCAAATTTTCTGTGCTTTTAGTCCTTTCGCAGTCCCTCGGAGCAATTCGTGCAAAGGTTCTGCCTCCTTCGCGAAATCTTTGATAAAGCGACGGTAATATCCGGCTAGCCCCAGGAAAGCTCGAACCTCCCGCACTGTGCTGGGTGTGGGCCATTGTAGCACTGCTCTCACTTTCCCATCGGAGGGCTGTACGCCGGCTTCTGACACCTTGTGTCCGAGATATTCAATCTCTTCCTGAAAGATCCGGCATTTTTTTGGTTTTAGTTTACGCCCATGGGCCCGTAACCGCTGAAACACTTGGCCCAGGTTTTCTAGATGTTTCCCAAAGGTTGCAGAATACACTACTATGTCGTTCAGGTAAATCAATGTGGCCTCGAAGTTCATGTCTCCAAGGCAACTTTCCATGAGGCGCTGAAAAGTTCCTGGGGCATTATTTAGTCCAAACGGCATGCGATTGAACTCGAAGAGTCCCATGGGTACAATAAATGCGGTCTTGGCCTTGTCTTTCTCTGCCACAGGGACCTGCCAATATCCGCTGGCCAGATCGAGGGAGGAGAAGTAACGTGCCTTTCCCAACGCCGACAGGGACTCCTCTATCCGGGGCAGAGGGTAGGAATCACGAACCGTGCATCCATTAAGCTTGTGGTAGTCAACACAGAAGCGGGTAGACCCATCCTTTTTCTTGACCAGCACGATTGGGGCAGCCCATGGACTCTGACTTTCTCTTACCACCCCGCTCTTCAGCATCTGCGCCAAAAGCTCTTTTACCTCTTGGTAGTACTTTGGGGGTATTTGCCTGTACCTTTCCCTGATCAGTGGGGCATCTCCCGTGGGTATTTTGTGCTGAATCTTGTCAGTACAGCCGAAATCTTTTGCGTGACGGGAGAACGTGGCTTGATTCTCCCAAATAAAGTCCTCTATGGCTTGGGCTTGCGCCGAAGCGAAGGGGCTCAGGTCCACTCCCATCTGCCCTAAGATGACGCGACTGTTCCATTGATCAGTGGGTTTCTCTTTTCTTTCCATAGAAAGAGCCCAAGTCCAGGCTTCCCCTGCCATGGGCTGCAATTCAATCGATTCTGCGGCCGCCACCTCTTCAGGCGCCAGGTAGACATGGGCCAGAACAACTCCCGAGGTCAAGGTGTAGGCCTGTTCACCGGTGTTCACGCAACGGAAAGGGACCCTTCCATTTCTTACTGTTGCTAAAGTGCGAGCCACCAACGGTTCGTCTCCGTTCTCTTCACCACGATAAGGCTCCACCAACACCTCCATCCCCTCGAGTGTACGGTGGGCCCCGACTGGCAAGGTGAGGACTGTCTCACGATTTGGAGGTAGAGTAATTGTTGTCTGTCTTGGGACTCGAACCCTCCCCACCGGGTAGTGGCTCCCACCATTCTTCCACAATCCTTGGGCACGGATAAAATGTTGGAAGACCTTTTGGGCAGGCCGGTTAGCAACTGTCGTCTTCCAGTAATCACAGCCCCCCTTGTTGAAGAGCAACTGGTCTAATTATTTCAGGATGTTCATGCCCACGATAGCTGGCACCTCTCTGTCGTACCGGCCCTCCGTTAACACAATCCCTTTTTTGCCTAAGTTCTGGCCACAGGCACGTATGTTCATCCACACGACCCCTACAACCGGAATGGGAAGATTGTTTGCAGCCCTCAGTTTGATATGTGCCCCTTTGTCAATGGATACAGTTTGTCCAAAATGTTGGTAGAAGAACTGTTCTGGCATGGTGGTCACTTGGGACCCAGTATCCATCAGGCATCTTACTTCTTTCCCTTCAAATTCGGCCATGATCGTCGGCGTGCTGGCTGCTATATCTTCAGGGCGTTGGTTTTCTCTAAGATCAGTTGGTCTCCCCGCCATGTGCCCATCCATGGAGGGGGGCACTAGTTTAACGGCAGTCTTTCTTGAGACGTCTTCCTCTCCGGACAGTGTTGGAATAAATGGTTCCGATTTCCACAGTTCCAACACTGGTAGTCTCCAGCGGGTCTCGATCGTCTCTGCTCGATCTGTCCCCTCTCTTCTTGATAGGTATGCGTGCGGGTATTTGGCCGCGGTGCTGTAGTTCCTACTTCTGACGCCGGGGCTTGCATACTCTTCAGCAACTCTTGTAGAGCAGTAACAGTCTCTTGTAACTGATCCACTTTAGCCTCAAGCTGGCTCGGTTCTCGGTTTTTCTCACCCGGGACTACCTTATGCATACAAACTTCACCCCAGGCGTTCTGCGGGTCGCAATTTTCAGTTTGTGTGCGGGAGACTGCTTCTTCCAATATCTCCTGGAAAGTTAGTTTTTTTTCTACCCTGAGCCGTTCACGGAGGGCACCTTTGATCTTGGGGTTATGTAACCCACGGAGGAATTGATCTCGTAGGGTACGGTCAGCATAACCGGGGGTTTGTGCTAGCTCTTGCTCTGCTGTAAGCATTTGTCTCATTATTCTCTGGAGTGCATTTGCATACTGTGGCAGACCTTCTTCTTCACCCTGCAGCCTGTAGAACAGTTGCGCCTGTAAATCTCCTGCTTCTGGTTTCCCGCCATACACTCTCTCAAGAATCTTCACCACCTGCTCTAACGTCTTTCGTTCACTCTCAGGGCGCAATAAAATGGTCTCTTGAGCATGGCCTTCAAGGGCAATCAACAGTATCTCCCCTTGATTTTCTGCAGTCACTCCTGCTACTCTCAACATGCCCCTCACTCTCTGCGCCCAGTCATGGAGAGGTACATTGCTGCCAGTAAATTTTGGTATATGGGTCAGCATAGCCCCCAGGGACAGCTGCCTTGCTGGTATTCCCCCATCAGGTTGTATTAGAACACCTCCATCAGCGACACCCCCCTGTCCGGCCATTGTTCCGTAACAGCCTGCGTATCCTGCCGACTACGCCAAATGTAATAACCTGCAGGTAACGGGATACGCAAGGACTGCACGGAGCCACGGGGGTTAATCAATGCAAATTTAATAATGTATTGCACAAAACAGGTGGAGGAAAAGTGAGGGAAGGGAGCACAGCAGTAGAGATAATGCAATATACATACAACTACTTTGAATAACTTGTCATAGATAGGAAGCCTCAGATTGTACTCCCAAAAGCAAAACACAGGAAATCCTTATTAAGCAAAAAAAAACGCAGAGTCCTTGTTATCTTACTCGTATAACACAGTGCAGAATCTTTTCCTATCTGTCCCTAACTAAAGTAGTGTGCACACTTAACTGCAGATTTCAGCGTGGGGTACCTCATCACCGTTGGGGCCCGTATTCCGCCGTAGACACCTCTAATGTTCAGTCTTTGTCCCGGATCTGTAACTTGCACGTGCTGCCTGGCTCCTCGCTCTCCACATCCAGCCTCTTTGGATCTGTAATTTGCACGTGCTGTCTGGCCCCTCGCTACACATCCAGCCACTTTGGATCTGTGTCTTGGGGGGGACACCACGCAACACTCTAAGGTACTTGGGCCTCGGAAAACAGGGCAGACTGAGGCCTTCTATCTTACAGCCCACTCGAGCACACTCCTCTCTGCAAAACACAGCCACATGTAGACCCCTCCTCCTCCTGTTCCAGACTGAACCAGTCACTCGAGCAGTAGGACTTTTGCCCGCTGTTCTCTGTTTTGACAGCAGGTGGCAGCATAACACAAGGAAGTCCACCAAACAGTCTTTTAACCTATATATATATATAAATGTTAACAGGTCTTACATTTCCCCTCCTCTTTAACCTCGGCCGTCCCGGCCGATACACTCCTGAGGCACTCTGCAAAGGGGCACACGGTGGCAACTCCTGCCCTGCTTCACCACCTGTTGCTTGGGAGCCAATGTCGTAAAACAGGATTCAGTGACAGAACACACAAATTCATCTGCCAAGTACCGATCAGGGGGAATACCAGCATTAGCCCGCTCAGTCCGGCGTGGCACCACAGCTAACTCACCAGACGTCGGCGCCGTATCAGGGAGTACAGTATTCCCGTCCCCATTTCTGGAGATTAGTTACTCATGCTCTGCAGGGGTGGCACCTGTGTCTTGAAAGGATGGGGGTGTGGATCTCTCCCAGTCTGCTGGGTTGGTCGGGGCTCGCCACCATTCTTCATCGTCAGAGCCCTCTTCGAAGGTAACAGGAACAGGCACGGGCACCGTCTCAGAGGTACTTTGTCTGGTCCTGTCTTCTGAATAGCAGGGCCTCAGCATATTACGATGCAGGATGAGGGTGTCGCCTCTTCGCTCGCCTCTCACTTCGTATACTGATCCGTGGGGAGAGATTCTTCTAATCACAATGTACGGCTCTGTTTTCCAGCGCTCACTCAACTTGTGTCTCGGGTATTTCTCTGCAACTAGTATTCGGTCTCCTGGCAAGAACGGGGCTTCACACACAGGTTTCCGCTGCGGGTGTGTCTTTTCTTGCAACCGCTTGGTGACAATTCGATGGATAGTCTCCAGCCGCCGACGGTGATCGTCAACCCAGGAACCTACGCTCTGACCTTCACTGATCTCGGGGGGAGCCAGGTTGAGCTCTTCTATGCCTCTTCCGGCTCTTCCAAACAGTAGTACGTATGGGGTGTACCCAGTGGTGGAGTGGACACGATTATTGTACGCCCACACGAGTTCTGCGAGATAGCCGGGCCAGTGATTCTTACGATCATCCTCCAACGTGCGTAGCATTTGTAGGAGGGTCCGGTTAAATCTCTCGCAGGCTCCGTTGCCCTGTGGATGATAAGGCGTAGTCCTTGACTTCTGCATTCCGTAAATCCTTTGCAGCTCTCTCATGACACCGCCTTGAAAGCAAGCCCCTTGGTCGGAATGTATTCTTTTGGGGCAGCCGTACACCCGGATAAAGTCATCACTGATGGGTCGAGCAGCTGATTGAGCTGTCTGATCTCTGGTGGGCGTCACCACCGAAAATTTGGAGAAGTGATCTGTCATCACAAGGCAGAACTGATAGCCCCGGTGGGAGTGACCAATCTTCAGATAATCGATCATGAGTACTTCCAACGGCTCTTTGGTTACAATAGTTTGTACTGGTGCTTGCTGTGGGGGAGCCTTACTTAACTCGCAGGAACGGCACAGTTTACAGGTCTTCTCTACTGCCCGAAGCATCTGAGGACAGTATACTATTCTTTGCAACCACTGGTAAGTCTTGTCCGGTCCGAAATGGGCTCCCTTCTCATGCGCCTCTTGGGCCAGTGGTACTGCCATCTTCTGGGGTATCACTACTTGCCACCGTACTTCCAACTCTGTAGCTAGGTGCACCTTCCGATACAGCATCCCTTCTTGCACCGACAGCTTATCCCACTGGCTGAGAATCTGGAGGGCCACGTGCGACAGCGTGGCCCGTTTTTCCTTTCTAGGCTTGCGCTGCTGGATCACCCACTCTTTCACTTGAAGCAGTTCAGGGTCAGATGACTGAATTTTCACCCATTCCTCTCTGGTTTGGCCAAGCAGGCGTGATGTCGTGCCCGACGTAATTTCCAGCATACGAGCCTCTACCACTTGAGCGGTGAATTTACTGAAGTCCGGAATTTCGTCTTCCTCCAACTGTTCATCTCTTTCCCCCACTGGGGCTTCGGTGGTAACACGAGAAAGGGCATCCGCATTCTGATTTTCATGCTTAGAGCGGTACTGCACATGATAATTGTATCTGGAGAGTCGTGCCAGCCACCTCTGTTCCATTGCTCCCAGTTTGGCGGTGGAGATGTGAGCCAGGGGGTTATTATCCGTATAGACTTCAATTTGAGCTCCCGTGAGATATTCCGAGAACCTTTCGGTTATCGCCCATACTAGTGCCAGTAACTCCAGCCGAAAGGAACTGTAATTCTCGGGATTGCACTCGGCTTCTCGCAACGTCCGACTTCCATATGCAATCACCCGTTCAGTACCATTCTGTACCTGGGCCAGTACTGCACCCAGGCCGTAGAGGCTCGCGTCTGTATACAACCGAAAGGGGAGGTTATAGTCTGCATAGGCAAGCACAGGGGTGCTAACCAAGGCCTTTTTCAATCGGTGAAAGGCTTCTGCTTGTCTTGGTCCCCAGCAAATTTTCTGTGCTTTTAGTCCTTTCGCAGTCCCTCGGAGCAATTCGTGCAAAGGTTCTGCCTCCTTCGCGAAATCTTTGATAAAGCGACGGTAATATCCGGCTAGCCCCAGGAAAGCTCGAACCTCCCGCACTGTGCTGGGTGTGGGCCATTGTAGCACTGCTCTCACTTTCCCATCGGAGGGCTGTACGCCGGCTTCTGACACCTTGTGTCCGAGATATTCAATCTCTTCCTGAAAGATCCGGCATTTTTTTGGTTTTAGTTTACGCCCATGGGCCCGTAACCGCTGAAACACTTGGCCCAGGTTTTCTAGATGTTTCCCAAAGGTTGCAGAATACACTACTATGTCGTTCAGGTAAATCAATGTGGCCTCGAAGTTCATGTCTCCAAGGCAACTTTCCATGAGGCGCTGAAAAGTTCCTGGGGCATTATTTAGTCCAAACGGCATGCGATTGAACTCGAAGAGTCCCATGGGTACAATAAATGCGGTCTTGGCCTTGTCTTTCTCTGCCACAGGGACCTGCCAATATCCGCTGGCCAGATCGAGGGAGGAGAAGTAACGTGCCTTTCCCAACGCCGACAGGGACTCCTCTATCCGGGGCAGAGGGTAGGAATCACGAACCGTGCATCCATTAAGCTTGTGGTAGTCAACACAGAAGCGGGTAGACCCATCCTTTTTCTTGACCAGCACGATTGGGGCAGCCCATGGACTCTGACTTTCTCTTACCACCCCGCTCTTCAGCATCTGCGCCAAAAGCTCTTTTACCTCTTGGTAGTACTTTGGGGGTATTTGCCTGTACCTTTCCCTGATCAGTGGGGCATCTCCCGTGGGTATTTTGTGCTGAATCTTGTCAGTACAGCCGAAATCTTTTGCGTGACGGGAGAACGTGGCTTGATTCTCCCAAATAAAGTCCTCTATGGCTTGGGCTTGCGCCGAAGCGAAGGGGCTCAGGTCCACTCCCATCTGCCCTAAGATGACGCGACTGTTCCATTGATCAGTGGGTTTCTCTTTTCTTTCCATAGAAAGAGCCCAAGTCCAGGCTTCCCCTGCCATGGGCTGCAATTCAATCGATTCTGCGGCCGCCACCTCTTCAGGCGCCAGGTAGACATGGGCCAGAACAACTCCCGAGGTCAAGGTGTAGGCCTGTTCACCGGTGTTCACGCAACGGAAAGGGACCCTTCCATTTCTTACTGTTGCTAAAGTGCGAGCCACCAACGGTTCGTCTCCGTTCTCTTCACCACGATAAGGCTCCACCAACACCTCCATCCCCTCGAGTGTACGGTGGGCCCCGACTGGCAAGGTGAGGACTGTCTCACGATTTGGAGGTAGAGTAATTGTTGTCTGTCTTGGGACTCGAACCCTCCCCACCGGGTAGTGGCTCCCACCATTCTTCCACAATCCTTGGGCACGGATAAAATGTTGGAAGACCTTTTGGGCAGGCCGGTTAGCAACTGTCGTCTTCCAGTAATCACAGCCCCCCTTGTTGAAGAGCAACTGGTCTAATTATTTCAGGATGTTCATGCCCACGATAGCTGGCACCTCTCTGTCGTACCGGCCCTCCGTTAACACAATCCCTTTTTTGCCTAAGTTCTGGCCACAGGCACGTATGTTCATCCACACGACCCCTACAACCGGAATGGGAAGATTGTTTGCAGCCCTCAGTTTGATATGTGCCCCTTTGTCAATGGATACAGTTTGTCCAAAATGTTGGTAGAAGAACTGTTCTGGCATGGTGGTCACTTGGGACCCAGTATCCATCAGGCATCTTACTTCTTTCCCTTCAAATTCGGCCATGATCGTCGGCGTGCTGGCTGCTATATCTTCAGGGCGTTGGTTTTCTCTAAGATCAGTTGGTCTCCCCGTCATGTGCCCATCCATGGAGGGGGGCACTAGTTTAACGGCAGTCTTTCTTGAGACGTCTTCCTCTCCGGACAGTGTTGGAATAAATGGTTCCGATTTCCACAGTTCCAACACTGGTAGTCTCCAGCGGGTCTCGATCGTCTCTGCTCGATCTGTCCCCTCTCTTCTTGATAGGTATGCGTGCGGGTATTTGGCCGCGGTGCTGTAGTTCCTACTTCTGACGCCGGGGCTTGCATACTCTTCAGCAACTCTTGTAGAGCAGTAACAGTCTCTTGTAACTGATCCACTTTAGCCTCAAGCTGGCTCGGTTCTCGGTTTTTCTCACCCGGGACTACCTTATGCATACAAACTTCACCCCAGGCGTTCTGCGGGTCGCAATTTTCAGTTTGTGTGCGGGAGACTGCTTCTTCCAATATCTCCTGGAAAGTTAGTTTTTTTTCTACCCTGAGCCGTTCACGGAGGGCACCTTTGATCTTGGGGTTATGTAACCCACGGAGGAATTGATCTCGTAGGGTACGGTCAGCATAACCGGGGGTTTGTGCTAGCTCTTGCTCTGCTGTAAGCATTTGTCTCATTATTCTCTGGAGTGCATTTGCATACTGTGGCAGACCTTCTTCTTCACCCTGCAGCCTGTAGAACAGTTGCGCCTGTAAATCTCCTGCTTCTGGTTTCCCGCCATACACTCTCTCAAGAATCTTCACCACCTGCTCTAACGTCTTTCGTTCACTCTCAGGGCGCAATAAAATGGTCTCTTGAGCATGGCCTTCAAGGGCAATCAACAGTATCTCCCCTTGATTTTCTGCAGTCACTCCTGCTACTCTCAACATGCCCCTCACTCTCTGCGCCCAGTCATGGAGAGGTACATTGCTGCCAGTAAATTTTGGTATATGGGTCAGCATAGCCCCCAGGCACAGCTGCCTTGCTGGTGTTCCCCCATCAGGTTGTATTAGAACACCTCCATCAGCGACACCCCCCTGTCCGGCCATTGTTCCGTAACAGCCTGCGTATCCTGCCGACTACGCCAAATGTAATAACCTGCAGGTAACGGGATACGCAAGGACTGCACGGAGCCACGGGGGTTAATCAATGCAAATTTAATAATGTATTGCACAAAACAGGTGGAGGAAAAGTGAGGGAAGGGAGCACAGCAGTAGAGATAATGCAATATACATACAACTACTTTGAATAACTTGTCATAGATAGGAAGCCTCAGATTGTACTCCCAAAAGCAAAACACAGGAAATCCTTATTAAGCAAAAAAAAACGCAGAGTCCTTGTTATCTTACTCGTATAACACAGTGCAGAGTCTTTTCCTATCTGTCCCTAACTAAAGTAGTGTGCACACTTAACTGCAGATTTCAGCGTGGGGTACCTCATCACCGTTGGGGCCCGTATTCCGCCGTAGACACCTCTAATGTTCAGTCTTTGTCCCGGATCTGTAACTTGCACGTGCTGCCTGGCTCCTCGCTCTCCACATCCAGCCTCTTTGGATCTGTAATTTGCACGTGCTGTCTGGCCCCTCGCTACACATCCAGCCACTTTGGATCTGTGTCTTGGGGGGGACACCACGCAACACTCTAAGGTACTTGGGCCTCGGAAAACAGGGCAGACTGAGGCCTTCTATCTTACAGCCCACTCGAGCACACTCCTCTCTGCAAAACACAGCCACATGTAGACCCCTCCTCCTCCTGTTCCAGACTGAACCAGTCACTCGAGCAGTAGGACTTTTGCCCGCTGTTCTCTGTTTTGACAGCAGGTGGCAGCATAACACAAGGAAGTCCACCAAACAGTCTTTTAACCTATATATATATATAAATGTTAACAGGTCTTACAAGAACATAGAAAGGCTGAGTGATGAGAAAAATAGCCTCTTTCTCTCAGTTCAGCACCCAGCTTTCCCAATCCCATTCCATGCTCTGACTGCTGCTATCCCTCTTTCCCTAATCCCTACTGATATATGGTTACTGTGTGGACTTCACCCACGTCACAAAGCAGGGACTGGTGCACACACCCTGCACACCCAAATGACACACACCCAGCACCCTTATGTCCTGCATATCTCACACAGACTGGCTGTAGCCCAAATTACACCTCTCTCAAACACACTGAAACCCCATAATCCACACACCCTGTATCTCTTAACACCCCTCTGTCACAGTCTGAAACCCCATATGCCACTAACCCCCCTTCTTATTCCTCATTACCAGACACATCTTCCTTCTTCCTCGGGCACATCTTCCTCGGTATCTCCTGCCCGACTCCTCTCACACGGTAACATAGGCATGAATGACATCATCGCAGGTCCTGGCTGATCCACCACTGAATGCATCTTCTTCTCGGAAGCAGCTTCTGTTCTGCCCCTGCCGCGCTTATAGCTCATAACTTTCGGGTGCCCCTCCAGGTGAGGAGCTCCACCTCCCCCCCCCCTGTAGCTACTGGCGCTGTCCTGCATACAGTGTCATCACCTGTGGCGGCGTCCGGACTGTGTAAGGAGCCGCGGCTGCAGGTGATGTTAATACACCCGGCGGGGGCCCCTGCAGGCTGCCGGGGACAGGTTAGTTTGAAAACATAGTCGGGGCCTGGCGGGGGTTTCCTCGCTACCCCGGCACGCCAGACCGACGTTGTGTGTGTATATGAGTGTGTATTGGCAGATAACAGATAGCAGCAGTGTACAACCTTGTGGTTGGTGCAGTGATGTCAGTGAATTAGTGGAATATATGCGTGTTTGTGTATGTATATTGGCAAATAACATTGAGCAGCAGTGCACACCCTTGTGGTCAGTGATGTCAGTGAATTGACCACATATATGAGTGTGTGTGTGTGTGTGTGTGTGTGTGTGTGGTTTGATTTTGTACAAGTGTATGCATGTGTGTATGGCAGATAACAGTGAGCAGCAGTGAGCGTTCGCCCTTGTGATCGGTGCAGTGATGTCAGTGAAATTGCCGCATGTATAAGTGTGTGTGTATTGGCAGATAGCAGAGAGTAGCACCCTGCACCCTTGTGGTAAGCACAGTGAGATCAGTGAATTGGCCTCATATAT
Organism: Anomaloglossus baeobatrachus; assembly: GCF_048569485.1. Lineage (NCBI taxonomy): Eukaryota > Metazoa > Chordata > Amphibia > Anura > Aromobatidae > Anomaloglossus > Anomaloglossus baeobatrachus. The sequence goes on from NC_134355.1 coordinate 237,778,182, forward strand.
ATGTGTGTGTATGAATGTGTGTATATTGGCAGATAACAGAGCAGCAGCGTGCACTCTTGTGGTCGACACAGTAATGTCAGTGAAATGGCCTTATATACTGTATATGTGTGTGTATGAGTGTGTGTATTGGCAGATTACAGAGAGCAGCAGCATGCACCCTTGTGATCGGCGCGGTGATGTCAGTGAATTTGCTGCGTGTGTGTGTGTGTGTATTGGCAGATAACAGAGCAGCAGCGTGCAACTTGTGGTCAGCGCAATGATGTCAGTGAATTCGCCGCATATATGTGTGTGTATATATGAGTTTGTATTGGCAGATAACAGATAACACTAGCTAACTGTATAGGTATAATCCAGGAATTCCAGGTATAGAGTTAACCAAAGCAAAGTTCCTAAAATATCAATTTATTAAATATGCATTAAAACTGTCATTGGACAAATAAACAAAAAAACACTCCCCTTAAAAGGTACCACACAGTAGGGGCAGATCAGGCAAAAGCAAGGTAGGTATACAGGGCTGCCAGATCAGATCAATCTAATACTAAAGTTGCCCTGCTACTGCCCCTAATAAACCGCCCTACCTGCCTGTGGAGGTTGGCACCCTAATCAGCGCAAATGGCACCCCCGCTCACCGTGGACTGTTCCTAAAGGTCCCTATACTGTCTCTTTCATCACATGAGTACCGAAGCACCACTAATCACATATACAAAAAATGTGTCTGGTTTCTACTGTACAAGCAGGCTCCTGACCTCAACGTGATATCCTTAATCAATTGATAACCACTTCACATTGAATCTATGCGTCCATCAAACATTGAATCAGTAATTGCACTAATAGTGTTAATGGACCAGTCAATTATTAACTTCAATGAGTGTTATCTAACATATAAAGCTGAGTGTATGTTTGGTGTGTGTATGTCCGCTAAAGGAATCCGCACCGTCGTATTTACAATCGCTCAATTTTTCACAGACACCTCATGTGACTCAGGGAACATCATAGACTATGTTTTGGCGGGAAAACTTCAAGAAGTTGTCTAGTTACCAAAACTGATTTTTTTTTCCTTATAAATCTTGCTATTATGTGCCTCTCCACACATCTATTATGTTATTTCAGCAATATTACCTTTTATCATGCTGTAGCAGCACATCCTCATTGCTGGCTACAGCTCTGATGGGGTTTATCTCTCTCCTGACATCCTGGGTTCAGGTCCTACAACTTCCATGTATCTTTGCGTGGGCTTTAACTAAAGGCCGCTTTACAACTGCGATATCGGTACCGATATCGCCAGCGTGCGTACCCGCCCCCATCGGTTGTGCGACACGGGCAAATCTCTGCCCGTGTTGCACAACATCGCCCGGACCCGTTACACTACTTACCTTCCCTGCGACGTCGCTGTGACCGGCGAACCGCCTCCTTTCTAAGGGGGCGGTTCGTTCAGCGTCACAGCAACGTCACTGAACCGCCGCCCAATAGAAGCGGAGGGGCGGAGATGAGCGGGACGAACATCCCGCCCACCCCCTTCCTTCCGCATTATGGCCGGGAGGCAGGTAGGGAGAGCTTCCTCGTTCCAGTGGTGTCACACGGAGTGATGTGTGCTGCCGTAGGAACGAGGAACAACTTCGTTACTGCTGCAGTAACAATATTAGAGAATGGACCCTCATGTCACCGATGAGCAATTTTGCACGTTTTTGCGACGATGCAAAATCGCTCATAGGTGTCACACGCAACGGCATCGCTAAAGCGACCGGATGTGCGTCACAAATTCCGTGACCCGAACGAGATCACTTTAGCGATGTCGTAGCGTGTAAAGCCCGCTTTAGGCTGCTTTCACACTACGTTTTTTTAACATGCGTCATAAACGTTTGTTTGCTGTAAAAGCGGATCCTGCTTTTACAGCAAACGCATGTGTTATTTTGCAGGATCCTGTCACTTTAAGTTTATGGGCGGGCATTGGAGTCATGTGATCGGGAGTCAATGGAACTGAAAGTGAGAGACTGGGAGGCGGCTTCTGACAGCTGCAGAGGCTCGTAACCAAGGTAAACATCGGGTAACTTCCTTGGATACCCGATATTTTCCTTTGTTCCGAGCGTCTGCAGCTGCTAGGAGCCGGGCTCCCTGCACACGTAACCAACGTAAACATCGGGTAACTAAGAGAAGCGCTTTCCTTGGTTACCCGATATTTACCTTGGTTACGAGTGTCCGCAGCTCTCAGGCAAGGGAGAGAGAGAGGAGAGGGAGGGGGAGAGAGCCAGAGAGGGAGGGGGAGAGAGGGACTGATCACCCGAGGCTGGTTTCTGTGCATGCTCAGTAGAGCAAGCAGGATCCTGTCTATCAGCATGCCAGCGTTCACATGCGTTTGCATGCAGTATAGTCAGGATCCAGCATTTTGCAGTATTTGGACGCAGCTCAAAAACGCTACAAGTAGCATTTTTGAAAAATGTTAAAAAACTGCAATTCGCTGGATCCTAACTATAACCCACGCAAACGCAGGTGACCGCATGTTGACGCGAGTCCATTGCAAATGCATTGAAATGAAAACGCATTTGCACTGGATCCGTTTTTGCGTTAAAAAAAGTTCAGGATGCATGTTAAAGGGGTGGTTCACCCAAATTTTTATTGTCTAGTTCGATATTATATTGAGAAACAATGTTTCTCTCAAATACCTTGTGTTGGCAATAGTGCCTGTGAGAGGCGCTATTGCAGACCGCTGTTCCCCGTCCAGTGACGTACCCGTCAAATGCTGCACACGTCACATCCGTGCAGCCGGCTACATTCTTCCAGGCTCTGAGCTGTGAGCGGTGTTTCACTACTGTCACAGCCCATCTGCTCCCCCCCTCCTTCCTTCCTCCTCCCTCCTAGCACAGTGCGTCTCCTGCTCCCTCCTCCCTCCTCGCAGAACGCTGCAAGCAAGAGACGCGCTGTGCTGTGAGGGAAGAGGGAGGAGGAGCAGGGAGCAGATGGGCTCAGAATGCAGCCGGCTGCACGGATGTGACGTGTGCAGCACTTGACGGGTACGTCACTGGATGGGGAACAACGGTCTGCAATAGCGCCTCTCACAGGCACTATTGCCAACACAAGGTATTTGAGAGAAACATTGTTTCTCAATATAATATCGATCTAGACAATAAAAAATATGGGTGAACCACCCCTTTAAAAAAACGTAGTGTGACAGCAGCCTAAGGGCTGCTTCTCACTTGCGAGTTTCTCGCAGTAGAGCAATGCGAGAAAATCTCGCATTGGACTCGGACACATGTTAGTGAATGATTCAGCTCGCATTTGCGATTTTTTTCTCAGTCCAAATCGGACTGAGAAAAAAATCGCAGCATGCTGCTTTTTTGCGAGTTTCTACTGCGAGTCTCTCCAATGCAAGTCTATGGGAGCATGTAAAAATTTGGATGTCACGGGGCGGCACTCACACCATCCTAGTGACATCTGATTTTCTAAATACATTTCTCGCATGTTTCCTAAAACACTGGAAACGAGTGATGTCTCACAATGTCTGTCAATCACTATTCTGTCAGTCGGTCTCTCCCTCTCGGTCTCTATTCTCTCTCTGTCGGTCGGTCTGTCACTATCTCTGTCCCTCACTCTCTGTCCATGTTGGTCTATCCCTCCCCCCCCTCTCTCATACTCACCGATCCCCGATCACCAGCGCGGCGCTGCATGGCGTTCACACTGCTCCGGTGGCTTCTCTTTTGAAAAAGCCGGCCGCTCATTAAACAATCTCGTATTCCCTGCTTTACCCACCCACCGGCACCTATGATTGGTTGCAGTCAGACTCGCCCCCACGCTGAGTGACAGCTGTCTCACTGCAACCAATCACAGCCGCCGGTGGGCGTGTCTATGCTGGGCAGTAAAATAAATAAATAATTTAAAAAAACGTCGTGCGGTCCCCCCCATTTTAATACCAGCTAGATAAAGCCATACGGCTGAAGGCTGCTATTCTTAGGATGGGGAGCTCCACGTTATGGGGAGCCCTCCAGCCTAACAATATCAGCCATCAGCCGCCCAGAATTGCCGCATACATTATATGCGACAGTTCTGGGACTGTACCCGACTCTTCCCGATTTGCCCTGGTGCGTTGGCAATCGGGGTAATAATGAGTTAATGGCAGCCCATAGCTGCCACTAAATCCTAGATTAATCATTGCAGGCGTCTATGAGACACCCCCAATGATTAACCTGTAAATTAAAGTTAATAAACACTCACAGTGAAAAAATCCTTTATTTGAAATAATAAACAATAACAAAGACCCTCGTTCACCATTTTATTAAGTACGCAAAAAACCCATCCTTGTCCGACGTAATCCACGGAGGTCCCTCGACACTGTCAGCTCTGCTACATCAGAAGCTGACAGAGAGCGGTCACAGAGCACGACCGCTCTCTGTGAGCTCCCCGCAGCGACTGAAGTGAGTCGCGCTATCAGCGATGACATCACTCAGGTCACCCGCGGCCACTGCTCTCAGCGTGAGGACTTCTGCTGTGGCCGCGGGTAACCTCAGTGACGGCACCGCTGATAGCGCGGCTCACTGCGGTAACTCAGGGGATTTGCGGTCACAGGTGAGATCTTCACCGGTGACCGAAATCAGGGTATGCCACACAGACAGAGCCGCAGGATGACAATGAAGTCAGGTAACGTTCATCCGACTTCATTCTGATCGTGCGGCTCTGTCTGTGTCTGCTGTCAGCGGTTATTCAGCTCTGCTACATGGCTGCCTGTGGCTGCTGTCAGCGGCCAGGTAGCAGAGCTCAATGGCAGATGACAGCTGCTGAGGAAAAAAAAGGAACACACACGCATTACACACGCTAGCCAAATCATTAATTTATTCAGAAATAGCATTGCACTTGCGTTGCACTCGCACCTAACGTGAACTAAAATCAGCCGAGTTTTTTTTAGCCAACTCGGACCGATTTTACTCTCATAGATGTGTTTCCAGCCTAACACACCCACTCAGTATTCCACCCAACTCCTCCCTGCTCTCTTCACTGTGTCTGCAAGTTATGGAAGCACTGAGAAAAATCACAACAGTGACAGCAGCAGCTCCAGGCTCTGCACAACCAGCGGAAGAAAGCAGCTATCTTCTGCTTGTTCTGATATAGTTCATAGAGTGTGTATGTATGTGTATACAGAAGTTACGATTAGCCGGTGCAACATGTGAAAAAATAAATAATTGGGGAAAAAAATGATGGGGTCATGAGATTGCTTTTTCCCTTCTTCCCTAGTCTCTGTGTGTCTGTATCATCCATGTGGCATGCATTCTGCAGGCTACTTTCACATCAGCATTTTTTTGCCTGTAGGCAAAAAAACGCAAACCGCCTATGACCGGATCCTGTGGATTGAATGTGCAATGCATACAACCGCAAATGTTATTTTACCGGATCTTTCCACTTCTAATTTTTATGGCTGCTGCGATGGATGCAGCAGGACACAGCATTTATTGTCCGGCACTGGCGGGGGTGCCATTTGCGCTGATTAGGGTGCCAACCTCCACAGGCAGGTAGGGCTGTTTATTAGCGGCAGTAGCAGGGCAACTTTAGTATTAGATTGATCTGGTCTGGCAGCCCTGTATACCTACCTTGCTTTTCCCTGATCTGCCCCTACTGTGTGGTACCTTTTAAGGGGAGTGTATTTTTTGTTTATTTGTTCAATGACCGTTTTAATGCATATTTAAAAGGAACCTGTCACCTAGAATATGCGTTCTGACCTATCAGCAGAGGCATGTGTGCCCTAATTCCACCTCCCTACCCATCCCTGTGCTGTAAAATTGTATAATTTGAAAGTAATAAAAAACGTTTTATTACCTTCATATTTCGTATGTAAATAGCAGGGAATGTGGTCACAGGGGCGGCGCCTTGCCCTTATGGATGTCTGCATACTATCCGTGGTATCACGCCCCTGTGGGCGTGATACCATGGAGCTACGTCCCCGTCGCTCATTCTATCCTGCGCGCATTGC